>NC_091057.1:13385024-13724399 GCF_000393655.2 Nicotiana sylvestris
TCTCCAACAACTTTGTAAAGGCTCGATTTCAAAAGTGAGTGCCTCCGTCACTGATTATTGCCCTTGGGGTGCCAAATCGGGTGAAAATGTTCTTTCTTAGAAAACCAATTACCCCATTTGCATCATTTGTAGGGAGTATTGCAGCTTCCGCCTATTTGGACACGTAGTCCACAGCGATGAGTATGTACTTGTTGCCATATGAACTGACGAACGGCCCCGTGAAGTCGATCCTCCATACATCAAACACTTATACTTCCTGAATTGGGTTCATGGGCATCTCATGTCTGCGGGAAATGTTCTCGGTTCGTTGTCATTCATCATAATCCTTTAACCATAGATGTGCATCTTTGAATAGTGTTGGCTAGTAAACCCCGACTCCAAGACTTTCGCAGTTGTCCTTACTCACCCGAAGTGCCCACCATATAGTGATACATGATATATCTGCAAAATAGAAGACTGGTCTATCTCACGGATCCATATCTGGATCATGTTTTCAGCATAAATTCTGAACAGATAAGGCTCATCCCAATAATACACGCAACAATCACGAAATAACCTTTTCTTTTGAACAAAGGAAAAGTCATAAGGAACATTACTGCTCACCAAGTAGTTTGCAATGTCTGCACCATGGCGCGTCCTCGAGATTCGTGGCTGTAAGCACGTAATTTTCTCTCTATATGAGAATTACTCCCAAAAAATCCCAAATAAAACAATTTTCCTTTGTGTGCAATTTTAGAATTTTTGTGGCATTTTTGATAATTATTTGTATTTCTGTCTGTGCGTGTTTATTTGTTAAAACTAATAAAAAATACAAAATATGTCACATTTGCATTTAGGATTTAATTCTACAATTAGGAGTAATTAAGTTTTTTTACAAGAATGAAAATTACAAAATATGCATCGTTTGCATTTTTAGCATTCAATGTCAAATTGTGCAATTTTGTTTTAATGAGTGTTTAATTATATATAATAAATGTTGCTAGGAATTAGTTAGTATTTTTGACAAGTTAATTTAGTTTATAACTTAATTTAGAATTTTAGTTTTATTAATTAGAAAGTAAAAGAAAATAGAGCAAAAAATATAAAAAAAATGGAATTGGGCCTTTTCTTCAATTTTAAATCACAGGCCCAAAGATACCCAACCTTCCCCTACGACCCGGTCCATTTCAAACCGGGTCAACCCAGTCCATAACCCCAAAGACCCACCCCCATCTTCCCATTTTTCATTTTCCACTCCAAAAAACCCTAACACCTAAAACTACCCGCCCCCTCCCTCTTCTTCTTCTCCAAAATCCCAAATACCCCAAGCAACCATGGCAGCCCTTCCCCCTCACACCCCTGCCCCCACGTCGTCCATGCACGACCAAACAACCCAGCCACCCCCATCTTCATCTTCTTCGTCTTCACTAGTCCAAACGACTTCCAGCCTCGTCGACCAAACGACCCCTCGCCGCGAACCGGCACCATGAACGACCTCGAACCCCAGTCCGCCATGGTCACTGCCTCTTCTTCTTCGACGAGCTCCAACAGCCATCGCGCAAGCTGCTTATCATCATGTCATCATCTTCGTCTAACCAACAGCCTTCGTCATCGCCATCTTCTTCGAGCTCGAGCTGAGCTCTCATGGCTGCGTCTTCTTCTTCGTGTTCATCGCACAGCTCAGTCCATCGAGCTCCATAGCCATCCCTTCCCTCATCTTCCTCATCATCCCTAACAGCCCCCAACTGAACCCACCACCATCTCCGTCTTCTTCAGCTCGTGCTGCTGTTGCGTCTTCTTCAGCTTCGTGCTGCTGCTGCTTCTTCTCCTCTGTTGTTTGCTGCTGTCCGCTAATTCTTTCTTCAAGTTCTTTGTTTGTCCATTCGTGATCGTCTTCGGCGTCAAATGGTTTTGGTGCAATATTTGTTTCCGGGTAGGTTTGTTTTCGTTCGAGTTCATCATCGTTCCGATCCGGTTAGTTGGTTTAAGTTTCGTTCCCGTCCGTAATTTGTTTGATATTTTTCGGATCTGAAATCATCAAATGTTTGATTCTTATTCTTGATTTTTATTCAGTTGTTTTATTTTTCTTGTTTATTTTTGTAAGAATTGTTAGTTAATTATAATATTGTTAGATTTAAATTGAAGTCCAATTAATTATTTTTCAGTTTGTTTTATTAATTTAAGAGGATTTAATTTTAATATAGAAGAGTGTTCATTTGGATCCGTCATGTTTGTTGTTTAATTCATGTTCATTTTGTTTGAAGTTCGTTTTTAATTCAGTGATTTAATGTGAATTTATGTTTTGGTTTTTTTTTTTTTATTTAGTTTGAATCATGTATCTTTGTTGTATTTTGTTGGATTTAATTTTAAAAAAAAAGATCAATTGATTATTTGAAGTTTAGTGATTTGAATATGTTTATTTGTTTTGTTTAAGCTTAATTCGAGTTTAATTCGAATTTGAATAAAACTTGCTTGTTATTGTTGTTGAATCTTTTCATTTATGTCCATACTTTGTTTGATTGTTCTTGAATCCGAAATTAGTATAAGTTTGATCTTCTTGTTTGTTGATTATCATTTTTGATTATTTCTTCAGTTTGTTTCATGATCTTGTTTAGTTTTAATATAGAAATTGTTGGTTGTAATGTTGTTAGATTTAATTTTAAGTTCAAATGATTATTGAATTTAGAAATCTGAATATACTTGTTTGTTGTTGTTGTTGTTGAATCTGAAAGTAGGTTTGTTTGTTGTTAAAAAATATTGTTCAATCAAAATAATTTTAGTTGTTTCTTTGTTGTTCATCATTTAGTTTGAATTTGTTGTTGAAAATTATTTAGAAATTGGTTGTATTTGCTGTATTTTAGTTGGAATTGATTAGGTGAATTGGTTATAGCTGATGGGGGTAGATTGGTCAATTGCAATATTTTCAGGGGTAAAATGATAATTTCAGTAAGATCAAATGGGTATTTTGGAATTAAAATTCTGAACAATTGTTTATTTTGAGTGCTCTGTCCATTAAGATTAAATAATTTGTTAATAATATTAAAATAATGTAGGCATGGGGGACAAGACATAATGGTGGGGAATAATGTACTTGTTTAATCAAAAGTGGGGAACAAGACATAGTGGGATTGCGGGGCTCAAGAAAAGTTGTTTAGATAAAATAATAATTGTATTTTTAAACTAGTAGTGAGTTTGGTAGGAGAAAGTGGTTGTTTTATTAATTGATTAAAAGGTTTGGGATGAGAATAAATAAGAAGAAAAACTTGATCAGATTTTGGGGAGAGAAGACAGAAAAAGATAGAGAAGAAGCAGGAGAGAGAGAAAAAAGGGAGCTGAATTTTAAGAGAGAGAAAATTCCGAAAATACTAAGACTCCAAAAATAAAAAGAAAAAACATTCTGGAAATTCAAGAGAAGAATAGTATACACCTGATATACAATTTAAATATTCTGATATACGGATTCAGAAATTAAGGGTTGAACATTAATTAGTCTTTCAAATCTGAAAAGATTCCCTTGGCTTCTGTCCGTTGATTGTTGTTGGTGTTTCTGGATTTTTATCTTGAGTTTTAAAATCCATCACTGGTTTCTCATTGCTGGTTGCTGGGGGTCGCTGTTGTTGTATGCTACTGAATTCTGCTGATCTCCCTTTTCTTTTACTTCTAATATGAGGTACACAACTGACACGCTGGTTACTGTAAACTGAAACATGAAGCATGAATACGAAAATGCAGAGTTGAAGTTCTAAATTTATTTTAATTATATTCTGAATTTTATTTGTAAATATGAATTATTTAGCTTACTCTAATCAGAATCATGTAGTTGTTTAATATATATAGTGGAACATCTAACGATAGCTTAACGGACGGACTATCTATATATTGACTAAACAATAAATAAATGGTGTAGTAACTCCGTCTAGTTAATTTGTTATTGTTGGATGATTACCATGTTTTAAAAAGCACGTTAGTTCATCAAACGAATAAATCATTCCTGAACTTATAGGAATATTGTTTAGTTAAATACTATTGGTTAATTTCAGTATGTAGATGGTCTAGAATTAAAATTAGATTACTAAGTTTTTTTTTTAATTTGATAAACTGTAAACATGCCTAGTATAATGTAACTAGGTAGTAACATGTGAATAAGATGGCCCAGGTCTAGTTTTATGCCATACACGTTGGGCCTGGGCCCGCATTGGCAACGGACCGTCCTGTTTGCATCATTTTCAGATTTTATGAATCATATTCGAAACCCAACTATAATAACTCAAGCATGTAAATTAAGACATTTTCTCTTTCATTTTGTAGAGACAAATTTAATAGAAAAAAATGTAGGCATTTTAGGATTGTCCTTTAAAAATAAATGAGATGAGCCTCGCCCAATAAAACGCACCAATTGCGGGGCCCTCATAAAATGTATGTGTTAATTACTTAGAACTCGGGATCGGCCGCTTAGCGAACTCCACGGCCTTACCCAAAATAATAAATACGCTAATCGCTTTAGGCGCGCATTTTAATAATCTTACCTTCTTAAACTCGGGTGTGCATTTCATGCGACCCAAATCCAAATCCCAAAACATTGAATAAAAATGTGTTCCGGATTGCGGGTGCATTTCATGTGACGCAATCCAAAGACATGTTTTTAAACGATGTTCACATTCTTTTGAAATATAATAATAAAAGCGGTAAAGAGTTAAAACTTGCATATTAGCGCATAATTGTATAAAATCATATAAATAAGCCGAATATGACAGTTGAGCGACCGTGCTAGAACCACGGAACTCGAGAATGCCTAACACCTTCTCCCGGGTTAACAGAATTCCTTATCCGGATTTCTGGTTCGCGGACTGTAATATAGAGTCATTCTTTTCCTCGATTCGGGATTAAATTGGTGATTTGGGACACCCTAAATCTCCCAAGTGGCGACTCTGAAATAAACAAATAAATCCCGTTTCGATTGTCCTTTAATTGGAAAAAACTCCTTCACCCCTCGCGGGGCGGAAAAAGGAGGTGTGACAGCTCTGGCGACTCTGCTGGGGAGAAAACCCAGAATCTCTGGTTCAGGATTCAGAGTTCGAGCTTGGAATAATTGTTTTATTTGGCTTTGTTTGATTTTGTTACATGATCTGTGCTTAATGTGCTAATTGACTGCTTTTACCGCTTTGATATTATGTGAACTGTATATAAATTGTGCTGAAACCCATATCCTCTCTGAGTCTTCTAAAGCATGAAGAAGGGTGCACTTCGTGTGACTTCTTTTCTGTATAGTGTCTAATTCCCAATTTAGAACGAGGTTGGATAAGTTGCAAAGCCGGTGAAGCTTCTGTATTCCCGGTACGATGCCTCCCCCTCGGCTCGAGCTGTCCGCTCGGGTAAGCCAGGTCTAGAACAAACACACAGGTTCTGAACCTAGAATAACTCAACCTCATGTCGGATCCCTAATAAGAACGCTTATTTGCATCATGTGCATTTTGACTTAGGGGACTCAACACAGGGGTTGAGTCCGTCTAGGGCTAGCAACCTGAAATAAAGACCATCCTGATGCATCTTATTTGTTTTATGTGCATTTATTTGCTTGGTCTTGCATGTTGACCGGCTTCTGAATCTCAGGAATGTTAAAAAAAAAAGGAGAAAAATAGCAAGTGGAGAGTTAGATGATTAATTTAGAAAAACCAGTGTCCGAGTACTATCGGAACACTGCCGAAATTTTGAAAAAATATATATTTTTACTTTTAAAATTGTTTGTTTGCCTAAAAAGCAGAAAGTGTGTAGGAATGAGTCTTTTATTTTAATTTGCTTTGTTTTCAAAAAAGGAAAAAACTGAAAAAGAAAAATATTTTTTTTTGCTATAAAAGAAAAGGAAAAAATATGTTTGTTTTCAAAAATTAGTTAGTTTATGGCCCGAACTACGCGGGTTTGATTCTCACCGGATGTGAGATACGTAGGCAACCCTCATCGGGTCCAACCTCCCCTTTTGCTTAAATAACCAAAAACAAATAAATGTCAAAATTTTAATTTTGTCATAAATAAGTCGGGTAATGTCCAACCTCCCCTTTTACAAAAAATAGCTAAAAATATATATATGTCAAATTTTTAAGAAGTCGGGTGACGTTGTTTTTTCAAGACATAGCCGAATGTTCCCGAAAGGGACGCTGGAGGGCTGACTTTGCATAAACAGCCACCTTTGGGTCATTGTTTTAGGATTTTGGTCCAGTTGACCCATACAGCCTTAAAAATCTTTGTCCCCGAGACGCCGAAGGGTCGTGTTTGCAACACCAAGTTTTTATTATAATTTGAAAAAAAGTCGACGGTCAGGTGAATACCGTTCAAATTTTGTCATAATAAGCCGAGCCAGCTTCGGCCGCGTCTTAAACCGTTCTTGCCGAAATAGCCTTAGAGTATCTTTCAGTTGTCGAAAGGCTATTTTCGTAAAAGAACGGACAAGTTTGTAAAGTGTCATAAAATAATCCTCCCCGGCCTCAAAATTCATGTGAAATTTGGAAGGGGCCACATTTGCAAAAATAACCGTTTGGTTGCATTTGTCAAACGGAGAAAAGGAGTTGGCCTTTTGTTTTTGAGTTTATAAAGCTTTTGATTAGAATATGTGGATTGTTTGATTTTCGAGTTTTTAAGTCATCCTTAAACCTCTGAAACCCAGTTTGTTTTATTATGAAAATTGATAAAAAAAAATGTTTCATTGTTGTCTGAACTACGCAAGGTCTGATTCATGCGGGGTCATGATACGTAGGCAATCTCCATAAGATTCGACCACAACAAAAAAAAAGAGAGAAAAAAATGAAAAAAAAAATCGAAAAAAGAAAGAAAAATGAAAAAAAGAGAAAAAAAGGATCTTAATAATGAAGACCGACTGAGTCCATTCTAACCTGTTTTGTTTGAATCGCAAGAAAGCTTAGGTGGTTAGTTTGTGGTAAGCCGGAAATACAAGACCTAGAAGCACACTTTGTGGGGATCAGGCCTGATAACAGAAGCACTCGAATCCTATTGGGACTTGTTGACTAAGGTTGATGATATTGAAGTTGGCAATGGTCTGGACAATACGCTGCCGTTCCGTGGTTAGCAAGAGAGAAGCTTTTGGTGGCTTATTTTGTTGTCATTTCTGTTGTCCGGATTATTCTTAGGGTTGTAATCCGGATATTGTCTTGTGTCAAACCTTCTTATCTTTCCATTTTTGTCATAGCGGTTTGTTTAAGTTTTGTCCAGGCTATTTTAGGATTTTATTTTGGTTTGTTTCGTTCGTTTTGTTATTCAAACCATTTCACCGCTAATCTAATGCAAAATCCGGTCTTTTATTATTTCCATTCATTTTTTTGTTTGGTCCTTTTATCATTTTTGTTCAGCGCCGATTCTGGTGATATGACATGCGCATACAGTATGGGCCTGATCTTTAAGATAATCATAAAACCATTGGGAGGTGATCGGAACATTTAAAAGGAATAAAGACGGTTTGAGATTATTCGGAGCTCGAGTCATGTGGAACTCGGGCAAATAAAACATAAAGAAAATCGTTAAAAGTAAGATTCGCCTTTCAGGATAATGAGAGTGAGAGTATTGCCCAACGGTGTTTTAAAAATGACAAAGAAAAAGGCAAATGTATGCATATGGTTATCAAGTCCGGCACAATCAGAAGATGTGGTGAATATTTAATAGTGTTGTTTGTGCTTGGCGTGTTTTGAAGATTGGAATGACGAAGGCATTTTATTCTGCTATCTAAACAATTTCTCCTTCGTTAACCCTTTGAGCCTTATTTGTTTTCTTTTATACCCCTTTTTCGGAATCAGTAGCAAAGAGTAGAAACACAAACATAAAAAAGATAAGATTAAAAAAAAGGAAAGAAAAAAAAAATCAACAAAACGACAAAAGAAAAATGAAAAAAAGCGAAGAAAAGAAAAATGATAACAAAAAAATCAGAAGAAAACAATGGAATTGGGAACTACGTTCGACCTGATTCCTCAAAGAGGATACGTAGATGCCTCACGGTTCGGTCATGGTGTAATAAAAATTTAAAAAATAAATAAATAATCCCCAAGCAAGAAACTAGGGTAAGGGTTGCGCTTGTTGTAAACAAATATGGTTCCGAAGGTTGTAATTTTGAACCTCAAATTGATTTATTTTTGAGCCTTTAATACCCTTTCTTTCTAGCCTATCCAAAAACCCACATTACGGTCCAAAGAAAGACCTTCTTATCAGTCTGCAAAAGACGCCAAGTCAGACAAATGAGAGTCTTACCAGTGAACATAACACTCTGTTCCACAGCCGAAGGGACTCTAATCCCCAGCAGAGAGAATCATACCGGCAACACTCCAAATCCTCGGCTGGAAAATGATACAAATGAGAGAGTCTTATCGGTGAAAATCTTCACGGACGCCAAAAGGCGATGAAAGCTGAGAAAACAAAAAACAAAAATGAGAGAGGCTTGATAGTGAAAACCCTTCGGGCACTAAAAGTCGAATAAGATTGAGAATCAGATGGGGAATCGCCAAATGAAGATCTTGAAAGACAATTGACGGTAGAGGATAGGCCACATGTGCATGTCATGACCATTAGAGTCGGTATCTGCATTTGATAGGTTTTTATTTATAGTTTCTCTTGTTAAAGAGTCATCTTTTTCCTTTGTCTTTTATTCGGTTCCCTTTTTGTTTATCTTTCTCCTTTCATAGAAAATTCCCCAGTAGAGTCTGTTTGGTCAGAACAAGTGAGAAATGACTTCAAAATATGCCATCAGCTTTCCAATTAGGCAAGACCAGATCTGATTAGAAGATCCAAATGGTCTAAGTCAGGAAGGAACAAGCGCGAGGCCAGTGTCAAGAAAGATATCCCCAGCAAAAGGAAATTGACAAAAGGATTGACGAATGTCAAGAGGGATATACTTGCCGAAATCAAAGGTTATAAACCTCAAGGCCAAGGCCCGGGGACAAATCAAGAAGAGCAATGGGAATGATTTGGGAAATTCATACGAGAATAAAAGGTCGGGAAAATGACAGTTTCCAAACTATGCCACAAAAGAAGAGGGATATCCCCAGCAGAAAGGGGTCATTCCCAGCAAATAATATCGTCCCCAGCAAGTTTTTTGGAACGCAGAGCACGGAAGGAGAAAGGGAAAAGTCATCCCCAGTAGGAGTATCACAACCAACCACCACAGTCAAATCTTAAAAGGAAATGGCATTGATGGCGGAAAGGCATGCCACAAGGGAGATTATCAAACTGGGGCAGAAAATTTTCCTTTCATTTAGAAAATTTTCTGGAAGTCAGATACCCATTCGGGGAAGAATAAAGATAGCACCAGTCTCAAGGGAAGTAGTCTTTGAACTAGTTTTACCCCCAGTATAACAAATTTTAATAAAGGAAGTTGTTCCCCAGCGGACAGAACAAAAGGATGAAACTTGTGCTTGGAAAAAAAAAAGCAAAAGGCCAGTATCATTCCCATCAGCCTTCAGAAGAGTGAAGCACTAGTTTTAAAGGAATCAAAATCTCCCAGCAGTGTTATCCTCAACAGCGTTATCCCCGGCTGATAACATTTTATCCCCAGCAATGTTGAGAGAGAAAAGTTTTGAAGGAGGTAGTTTTGGAGAAAAGGGGAAGAAAGGAGACTCCCCAATAATATTATTCCCCAACAGGTAAGTAAATAATTCCCCAGCAGTGTTGTCCCCAGCAGTCTCGGGGAAAGACAACACGAGCTTTTAAAGAAGAAATCCATCCCCAGCAAGGCCACAAATCGGCCACCATTTTAAAAACTGATAAAATTTTCTTTGCTTGAGAGTTGAAACAGGAACAAAGCAGCGCAAGAGAAAAAGAAAAGAAAAGAAGGAATTACAAAGGTAAGTTTCTCAAACCTTTGATCTTTACATTTTCCTCCTAGGATAAAAGTCCTAGTCTGATGAAATTTTCTTCTGAGATATCAAATCTTAGTCCGATGAATCTTTCTCCAAAGCTCGAAAGGAGCTTGATTTATTTTTAAAGTATTAGAGTTGAAGTCAGGATCCCGCCTAGAGAATGGAGGTGTTAAAATTTAAGAAATTGTTAAGGTCAGGAGCCCGCCTGAAGAATGGAGGTGTTAAAATTTAAGAAATTGTTAAGGTCAGGAGCCCGCCTGGAGAATGGAGGTGTTAAAATTTAAGAAATTGTTAAAGTCAGGAGCCCGCTTGGAGAATGGAGATGTTAATATTTAAGAAAGTTGTTGAAATCTCGCAAGCCTAAAGAAAGGAATGGCGTTTTATTTTTCAAAGTTGTCGTTGAAGTCAGGAGCCCGCCTGAAGAAAGGAAAGGCGTTTTATTTTTCAAAATTGCTGATGAAGTCAGGAGCCCACCTGAAGAGAGGAATGGTATTTTATTTTCAAAGTTGTTGAAATCAGGAGCCCGCCTGAAGAGAGGAAAGGCGTTTTATTTTTAAAAGTTATTGAAATCTCGCCAGCCTAAAGAAAGGAATGACATTTTATTTTCAAAGTTGTTGTTGAGGTCAGGAGCCCGCCTGAAGAGAGGAAAGGCATTTTATTTTTAAAAGTTGTTGAAATCTCGCCAACCTAAAGAAAGGAATGACATTTTATTTTCAAAGTTGTTAAGGTCAAGAGCCCGCCTGAAGAAAGGAAAGGCGTTTTAATTTTAAAAGTTGTTGAAATCTCGCTAGCCTAAAGAAAGGAATGACATTTTATTTTCAAAGTTGTTGTTGAGGTCAGGAGCCCGCCTGAAGAGAGGAAAGACGTTTTACTTTTCAAAGTTGTTGTTGAAGTCAGGAGCCCGCCTGAAGAAAGGAAAGGCATTTTATTTTTAAAAGTTGTTGAAATCTCGCCAGCCTAAAGAAAGGAATGGCGTTTTATTTTTCAAAGTTGTTGTTGAAGTCAGGAGCCCGCCTGAAGAAAGGAAAGGCGTTTTATTTTTAAAAGTTGTTGAAATCTCGCCAGCCTAAAGAAAGGAATGACATTTTATTTTCAAAGTTGTTGTTGAAGTCAGGAGCCCACCTGAAGAGAGGAAAAGCGTTTTATTTTTGAAATCTCGCCAGCCTAAAGAAAGGAATGACATTTTATTTTCAATGTTGTTGTTGAAGTCAGGAGCCCGCCTGAAGAGAGGAAGGGCGTTTTATTTTTTGAAATCTCGCCAGCCTAAAGAAAGGAATGACATTTTATTTTTCAAAGTTGTTGTTGAAGTCAGGAGCCCGCCTGAAGAAAGGAAAGGCGTTTTGTTTTTTTCAAAGTTGTTGTTGAAGTTAGGAGCCCGCCTGAAGAAAGGAATGGCGAATTTATTTTCAAAGTTGTTGTTTGAAGTTGGAGCCCACCCATATAATAGAGGAATACATTGCAAGTCAGTAAAGCAAAAGAATCCAACAGGAATCCCCAGCGGGAAACAATAAAAATCCCCAGAACCGGAAAGCGGAAGGTTGCAACAAGAGATCCCAGCGCAAAATCAAGCGCATGAGTCAAAAGAGACTTGAAAGAAGCGGCCTGTGAACATTGAATTATGCGCAGCATAACAAATCCTAAATGAATAAAGCCATATCTCCAGCGGACCGAACCAGACAGTGAGAATTGGTATTCAGAGTAGCAAAAAGTCGGTGTCACCCCCGTCAATTCTCGGAAGAAAGAAGCACCAGAATCGACACGAGCCAACAAGAAAGCAAGGCATCAAGAACAAATGGAAGATAGATGGGATCTCGTAATCCGTAGTCTAGCCTAACTTCTTGATTTTTCTTTTAAGCATGGTGTAATAAGGAGGTCAGCAAACAAGTAAAAGTAGCATACAATAGCAGTAACATTGCAGTCCCATGGTAGTCCCAGCTACCAAAACTTCCCGAACTACATTGACCTGATTCCTGTTTAGCCCAGGATATGTAGGAAACCTCTGAAGCAAAGGTTCGGTCAAATCTTTTTCAAGAAAATGCTTCATACGGAGTACTCGGATGGGCAAAAATCGCTCACTTTATCTTTGCACGAAAACCCTTCGTGTCTTCAGGCAAAGAGGGGCATCTGTAAGCACGTGATTTTTGCCTTATATGAGAATTACTCCCAAAAAATCCCAAATAAAATAATTTTCCTTTGTGTGCAATTTTAGAATTTTTGTGGCATTTTTGATAATTATTTGTATTTCTGTCTGTGCGTGTTTATTTGTTAAAACTAATAAAAAATACAAAATATGTCACATTTGCATTTAGGATTTAATTCTACAATTAGGAGTAATTAAGTTTGTTTTACAAGAATGAAAATTACAAAAATATGCATCGTTTGCATTTTTAGCATTCAATGTCAAATTGTGCAATTTTGTTTTAATGAGTGTTTAATTATATATGATAAATGTTGCTAGGAATTAGTTAGTATTTTTGACAAGTTAATTTAGTTTATAACTTAATTTAGAATTTTAGTTTTATTAATTAGAAAGTAAAAGAAAATAGAGCAAAAAATATATAAAAAAATCGGAATTGGGCATTTTCTTCAATTTTAAATCACAGGCCCAAAGATACCCAACCTTCCCCTACGACCCGGTCCATTTCAAACCGGGTCAACCCAGTCCATAACCCCAAAGACCCACCCCCATTTTCCCATTTTTTATTTTCCACTCCAAAAAACCCTAACACCTAAAACTACTCGCCCTCTCCCTCTTCTTCTTCTCCAAAATCCCAAACACCCCAAGCAACCATGGCAGCCCTTCCCCCTCACACCCCTACCCCCCACATCATCCATGCACGACCAAACAACCCAGCCACCCCCATCTTCATCTTCTTCGTCTTCACCAGTCCAAACGACTTCCAGCCTCGTCGACCAAACGACCCCTCACCGCGAACCAGCACCATGAACGACCTCGAACCCCAGTCCGCCATGGTCACTACCTCTTCTTCTTCGACGAGCTCCAACAGCCATCGCGCAAGCTGCCCATCATCATGTCATCATCTTCGTCGAACCAACAACCTTCATCGTCGCCATCTTCTTCGAGCTCGAGCTGAGCTCTCATGGCTGCGTCTTCTTCTTCTTGTTCATCGCACAGCTCAGTCCATTGAGCTCCATAGACATCCCTTCCCTTATCTTCCTCATCGTCCCAAACAGCCCCCAGCTGAACCCACCGCCATCTCCGTCTTCTTCAGCTCGTGCTGCTGCTGCATCTTCTTCAGCTTCGTGCTGCTGCTGCTTCTTCTCCTCCGTTGTTTGCTGCTATCCGCTAATTCTTTCTTCAAGTTCTTCGTTTGTCCGTTCGTGATCATCTTCGGCGTCAAATGGTTTTGGTGCAATATTTGTTTCCGGGCAGGTTTGTTTTCGTTCGAGTTCATCATCGTTCCGATCCGGTTAGTTGGTTTAAGTTTCGTTCCCGTCCGTAATTTGTTTGATATTTTTCGGATCTGAAATCATTAAATGTTTGATTCTTGTTCTTGATTTTTATTCAGTTGTTTTATTTTTCTTGTTTATTTTTGTAAGAATTGTTAGTTAATTATAATATTGTTAGATTTAAATTGAAGTTCAATTAATTATTTTTCAGTTTGTTTTATTAATTTAAGAGGATTTAATTTTAATATAGAAGAGTGTTGGTTTAATCATTTGGATCCATCATGTTTGTTGTTTAATTCATGTTCATTTTGTTTGAAGTTCGTTTTTAATTCAGTGATTTAATGTGAGTTTATGTTTTGGTTTTTAATTTTTTTATTTAGTTTGAATCAATGTATCTTTGTTATAATTTTGTTGGATTTAATTTAAAAAGATCAATTGATTATTTGAAGTTTAGTGATTTGAATATGTTTATTTGTTTTGTTTAAGCTTAATTCGAGTTTAATTCGAATTTGAATAAAACTTGCTTGTTATTGTTGTTGAATCTTTTCATTTATGTCCATACTTTGTTTGATTGTTCTTGAATCCGAAATTAGTATAAGTTTGATCTTCTTGTTTGTTGATTATCATTTTTGATTATTTCTTCAGTTTGTTTCATGATCTTGTTTAGTTTTAATATAGAAATTGTTGGTTGTAATGTTGTTAGATTTAATTTTAAGTTCAAATGATTATTGAATTTAGAAATCTGAATATACTTGTTTGTTGTTGTTGTTGTTGAATCTGAAAGTAGGTTTGTTTGTTGTTAAAAAATATTGTTCAATCAAAATAATTTTAGTTGTTTCTTTGTTGTTCATCATTTAGTTTGAATTTGTTGTTGAAAATTGTTTAGAAATTGGTTGTATTTGCTGTATTTTGGTTGGAATTGATTAGGTGAATTGGTTATAGCTGATGGGGGTAGATTGGTCAATTGCAATATTTTCAGGGGTAAACGGTAATTTCAATAAGGTCAAAGGGGTATTTTGGAATTAAAATTCTGAACAATTGTTTATTTTGAGTGCTCTATCCATTAAGATTATATAATTTGTTAATAATATTAAAATAATGTAGGCATGAGGGACAAGACATAATGGCGGGGAATAATGTACTTGTTTAATCAAAAGTGGGGAACAAGACATAGTGGGATTGCGGGGCTCAAGAAAAGTTGTTTAGATAAAATAATAATTGTATTTTTAAACTAGTAGTGAGTTTGGTAGGAGAAAGTGATTGTTTTATTAATTGATTAAAAGGTTTGGGATGAGAATAAATAAGAAGAAAAACTTGATCAGATTTTGGGGAGAGAAGACAGAAAAAGATAGAGAAGAAGGAGGAGAGAGAGAAAAAAAGGGAGCTGAATTTTAAGAGAGAGAAAATTCCGAAAATACTAAGAATCCAAAAATAAAAAGAAAAAACATTCTGGAAATTCAAGAGAAGAATAGTATACACCTGATATACAATTTAAATATTTTGATATACGGATTCAGAAATTAAGGGTTGAACATTAATTAGTCTTTCAAATCTGAAAAGATTCCCTTGGCTTCTGTCCGTTGATTGTTGTTGGTGTTTCTGGATTTTTATCTTGAGTTTTAAAATCCATCATTGGTTTCTCATTGCTGGTTGCTGGGTGTCGTTGTTGTTGTATGCTACAGAATTTCTGCTGATCTCACTTTTCTTTTGCTTCTAATTTTAGGTACACAACTGACACGTTGGTTACTGTAAACTGAAACATGAAGCATGAATACGAAAATGCAGAGTTGAAGTTCTAAATTTATTTTAATTATATTCTGAATTTTATTTGTAAATATGAATTATTTAGCTTACTCTAATCAGAATCATGTAGTTGTTTAATATATATAGTGGAATATCTGACGATAGCTTAACGGACGAACTATCTATATATTGACTAATAAATAAATAAATGGTGTAGTAACTCCGTCTAGTTAATTTATTATTGTTGGATGATTACCATGTTTTAAAAAGCACGTTAGTTCATCAAACGAATAAATCATTCCTGAACTTATAGGAATATTGTTTAGTTAAATACTATTGGTTAATTTCAGTATGTAGATGGTCTAGAATTAAAATTAGATTGCTAAGTTTTTTTTTAATTTGATAAACTGTAAACATGCCTAGTATAATGTAACTAGGTAGTAACATGTGAATAAGATGACCCAGGTCTAGTTTTATGCCATACACGTTGGGCCTGGGCCCGCATTGGCAACGGACCGTCCTGTTTGCATCATTTTCAGATTTTATGAATCATATTCGAAACCCAACTATAATAACTCAAGCATGTAAATTAAGACATTTTCTCTTTCATTTTGTAGAGACAAATTTAATAGAAAAAAATGTAGGCATTTTAGGATTGTCCTTTAAAAATAAATGAGATGAGCCTCGCCCAATAAAACGCACCAATTGCGGGGCCCTCATAAAATGTATGTGTTAATTACTTAGAACTCGGGATCGTCCGCTTAGCGAACTCCACGGCCTTACCCAAAAAAATAATAAATACGCTAATCGCTTTAGGCGCGCATTTTAATAATCTTACCTTCTTAAACTCGGGTGTGCATTTCATGCGACCCAAATCCAAATCCCAAAACATTGAATAAAAATATGTTCCGGATTGCGGGTGCATTTCATGTGACGCAATCCAAAGACATGTTTTTAAACGATGTTCACATTCTTTTGAAATATAATAATAAAAGCGGTAAAGAGTTAAAACTTGCACATGAGCGCATAATTGTATAAAATCAGATAAATAAGCCGAATATGACAGTTGAGCGACCGTGCTAGAACCACGGAACTCGGGAATGCCTAACACCTTCTCCTGGGTTAACATAATTCCTTATCCGGATTTCTGGTTCGCGAACTGTAATATGGAGTCATTCTTTTCCTCGATTCGGGATTAAATTGGTGACTTGGGACACCCTAAATCTCCCAAGTGGCGACTCTGAAATAAACAAACAAATCCCGTTTCGATTGTCCTTTAATTGGAAAAAACTCCTTCACCCCTCGCGGGGCGGAAAAAGGAGGTGTGACAGTGACTAGTAGTTGTTCATCTGGAAAAGTTTCCAAAATCTTTTCTACCTCAACCTTCTTTTTAGTTCCTTCCAGCCTGGATAAATGGTCAGCTACTTGGTTCTCTGTTCCCTTTCGGTCACGGATCTCCAAATCAAATTCTTGCAGCAGTAGCACCCATCGAATCAGGCACGGTTTTGACTCCTTCTTTTCAATTAAGTACCTGAGAGCAGCATGGTCAATATAAACAATTACCTTTGAGCCTATTAGGTAAGAACTGAACTTGTCAAATGCGAATACCACTGCTAGCATCTTCTTTTCGGTCACAATGTAATTTAGCTGGGCTCCACTCAACGTTCTACTTGCGTAGTATATTAGATGCATGATTTTATCTTTTCGCTGCCCAAGCATTGCTCCCACAGCATAGTCACTAGTAGCACACATCAGCTCAAACGGTTGCTCCCAGTTGGGGGCAACTATGATAGATGTTGTTACCAGTCTTTTCTTTAATTCCTCAAAAGCTACCCTGCAGTCATTAGAAAATACAAAAGGGCGATCTTTTTTAAGAAATTTATACAAGGGGTTAGCAATTTTGGAAAAAACTTTTATAAACCTCCTATAGAAACCGGCGTGCCCAAGAAAACTTCTGATTGCTTTGACAGAGGTGGGTGGTAGAAGCTTTTCTATCACATCAACTTTTGCACGATCCACCTCAATACCTTTACTTAACACTAGGTGCCCCAAAACTATACCTTCATGTACCATGAAATGGCACTTTTCCCAGTTGAGTACCAGATTAGTCTCGATACACCTTTTCAACGCTCGCATCAAGTTCACAAGGCAATCATCGAATGAATTCCCCACCACTGGGAAGTCATCCATGAAAACTTCCATTATCTCCTCTACCATATCTGTGAAGATGGGCATCATGCATCTTTGGAATGTGGCAGGTGCATTGCATAGGCCAAACAACATTCGCCGAAAAGCATAAATTCCATAAGAGCAGGTGAACGTCATTTTCTCTCTATCCTCCGAGGCAACAAAAATTTGATTATACCCCGAGTATCCATCCAGGAAGCAAAAGTGAGACCTCCTTGCCAATCTATCTAGTATCTGATCGATGAATGGTAGTGGGAAATGATCTTTCCTGGTAGCCAAGTTCAACTTCCTGTAATCCATACAGATTCGCCAACCTGTGACTGTTCGTGTAGAGATCAACTCGTTCTTCTCATTTTTTACTACTGTTATACCTCCCTTTTTAGGTACACACTACACTGGGCTAACCCAGTTGCTGTCAAAGATAGGGAATATGATTCCCGCATCTAACCATTTAATCACTTCCTTTTTCACTACTTCTTCATGTTGGGGTTCATCCTTCTTTGATGTTCTCTAGAAGGTTTGTGCCCATCTTCTAGCCGAATCTTATGCATATAGAAGGCAGGGCTGATCCCCTTAATGTCCACAATGGTCTACCCAATTGCAGTCTTGCACTCAGTTAGTACCTGCAAAAGCTATTCTGCCTACACATCTAACAAACTGGATGAGATAATAACAGGTAAGAGTTGAGTTAGGTCCTAAGAATGCATACTTGAAATGAGAGGGCAGTGGCTTCCGTTCCAACTTTGGTGGCTCTTCTATTGCCGACTTAGTTGGAGGAGTTTTTCTTTCCTTCAAGTGCAAAGGCTAAAATTCAAGCTCCCTTTTCCAAAAACCTTGGCCTCTAAGAGCCAATACCCACTCTGCCAAGTATTCACCATTAGCCTCGTCTAAGTTCATGAGACAAACTGCTAAGGGGTCTTTAACGTTCAATGCTTCATCGCCCTCCTCCAACAGTACATCCACAACATCTATTAAAGAGAAATTGGCAAATTCACCGGGTCTGCGCATAGATTTCTGCGCTTTGAATGTTATCTCTTCATCATTTAACCTCATCTTGAGATTTCCAGTTTCATAATTAATTAAAGCTCTCCTAGTGGCCAAGAATGGTATTCCCAAAATTATGAAAATTTCCTCGTCAACCCGACAGTCAAAGATGACAAAATCTGTTGGGAACACAAACTTCCCAACCTGCACCAATACATCATCTAAAATCTCAGAGGGCCTTTTCACTATTCGGTCAGCCATCTGTAATAGCATAGACGTGGGTCTAGCTCTTCCAATGCCTAGAATTTTGTAGATAGATAGGGGCATAAGATTTATGCTAGCTCCCATATGACACAATTCCTTAGCAAAAACAAGGTTTCCTATTGTGCAAGGGATTGTGAAACTCCCTGGATCAGACAGCTTCTCGGCTATATGTCTCGTCACAACAGCACTACAGGTTTGAGTTAGTGTAACCGTGGCCAAGTCTTGAAAGTTGAACTTGCGGGACATCAAGTCCTTCATCATCTTTGCATACCCAGGCATTTCCTTTAAAGCATCAATCAATGGAATGTTTACCTAAATTTGCTTCAACATCTCCAAAAATTTCTTGTACTGCTCATCTTTTTGATACTTGGCCAATATCTGTGGGAATGGTGCTGGAGGTTGCTTCTTCCTTGTGATTTGGTTCTTCTCTTGTTCAGGCACTGCTTTTACTGTCGGTTCCAGTGCAGCTTCAGTCTCTTTCACAACCTCTTCTTCTTTATTGGTGTTATCTTGTGCATTCTGTATTGTCACCTCAGTTAAACCTACTGAATCATCTATTTCAATGGGTATGGGCACCAGTGTCTCAGTCGGCCTACTTTCGTGAGCAATTTTTTGCTCCAGATCTAAGTCCTTACCATTTTGGAGACTCACTGCCATCAACTACTTTGGGCCCTGCTCTTTTGGATTGATTTGGATATCTGTAGGTAACGTCCTATGAGGACGATATTTAGGGCCATTGAAATTTGTGCTAACTGGATCTCGATATTCTTAATCGCTGACTCATGTGAGTCTACTCTATCAACTAGTTTTCCAGTGGACCCAATCACTTATTGCATCATACCCTCGAGTTTAGCAAACCCATCTTCATGTCTCACAATCCGTTGTTGTGGAGTTTGTTGATACACCTGCTGCTGATTTTGCTAGTAGTAACCTTGTTGTCTTTAGTAAGGCACCATTTGCCCCTGTGGTCGCATAGGCCTATGGTTATTGTTGTTATTGTACTGATGCTGAACTGGTTTGTATTGTTGATTCTGCTGACCCCAATTCTAACTACCTGGTCTTGGTCCCCCGCAGTTAGCCACATAATTCATGTTCTCTTGATATTGTTGATTTTCACCTTCAGCATTCCATGAGCAAACATATGGCTGATTAATGCATGATGTACATAGACCCCCCATTGGTTGCATCAACTATGTGTACCTGCTGCTTCTAGCCTGATTCTTCAACCTTTTTGGGGAGGATGCTTATTTGTGTCATCAGAGTGGCCATATTTTCAGCTATGGAGTTAGTCGGGTCTAGAGCCACTGGGCACTGAGTGAACCACATGAGTGATTGGAGCGTTCCTTGTTGTCCATCCTGAGTTTTGTGCCATCTTGTCAAGTAGGATCTTGCTCTCTCTGAATGTTTTGCTCAAAAATACTCCACCTGCTGAAGCATCAACGTTGGATTTCAAACTATCTGCCAAACGCATGTAAAATCTCTACCCCAACATCTGCTCCGGAATACCATGATGTGGACACGTAACCAGCAGACCCTTGAATCTCTCCCACGTTTCATGTAGTGTCTTAGTTGGTTTTTGTTTGAAGATCAATATCTCATCAATTTGCTAAGTCGTCTTATTGGGTGGATGAAATTTGCTCAAATATTGCTTGACTAATTCCTCCCAAGTAGTGATGGAGTTTATGGGGAGTGAATTAAGCCAAGTTTGAGTTGTTCCTGTCACCGAGAATGGAAACAACAACAAACGTATTGCTTCCCGTGTCACGTTGTGTTGCCTCAACGTGGCACAAATTGAAAAAAAAATTCTTGAGATGCTGCTGAGGATTTTCAACGTATGACCCTGAGAATAGTCCGTTGTTCTGCAACAGATGTGGCATGTTATTTGTGATCTGGAATGAATCTGCTTGTATCTGAGGGACTACAATAGCAGTTGCTAAGTTGTCAGCTGTGGGTTGTACCCAATCATATAGTGCCGCTTCTGGCACAAGAGGTGCCACACCCTAATCATTTGGGTCATTTGTGTTGTTTCTGTTGTTTGGGTCATTCACGTTGTCTCTGTTGTTTAGATTATCGTCTTCCATGTCTGGTTCAATTCTTTCAGTTGAGTTCTGTTATTGTTTGCCTTTCTAGTTTGCACGGTTCAATACCTTGAACACCTTATCAGGATCTAATAATGCTTCAAACAATTCACCAGTTCTTGAGGAGTTTCTAGGCATGCACCTGTAACAACCATGACTACAAACTTTAGAATTTCAATGGTTAGTTTAAATTGAAGAAAATTGACTACACTAAGAATTCTTGCACTTCTTTTTAACTACAATCAATAACACCATAAACTCCATGACAACAACGCTAAAATTTGATCACGCCCAACTATGCCTTATAAAAAGGACAAAGCGGTCGCTGCAAATATATTCCGGTTAACAAGTCCGGAGTCAAATCCCACAGGGAATTATCCTATCGATCACAACTATTGGATTTACAGAAATTCATGTATTCAATCTTCAAAGATATTTGAGTATTGGGTGTTTATTAACTAAATATTACGTAATAAAAATGCAGTAATTAAGAACTAGCTATAAACTGGTTGTAAGCAAGAATGAGAAAGGTCTAAGGTTCTGATTTCCCCTTTTGTCGGAATCCTTTCCGCTATGTTTGCTATAAATTTGCCTAAATCTTCTCTATAGATCATGAGCACTCTGACTGTCGTAACTCTATCCTGAGTAAGTACAACAATATACTAGACATATTCTTCCGAATTACGCTAGCTGGCCTTGATACCTTCTTTTTGGGCGAGCTGGGCTTCTTATAGATTAAGGGGATTTGCCCCCGAACGTACAAATTTACCCCTGAAAATAATGTTCCTCGAAGTGACGAGTACTACCGCGCTTGGACCGCACATTTGCATTCTTTTCTGTCTGACGAGCGCGGCCTGAGTGCGGCCGCGCTTGGCCCGCGCTCATAGAGTTCAGCTGTCTTCCATTTTTTTCTTCTTATTTCACATGCACTCACCTCCGATTGGCCTTCCTTGCTCCAAAATAACTCCAAACACTGTTTAATGTCCTCATCATCAGGACTTGCACCTGCAAAGCAGAAAATTCATAATTAGAGCCATTTGTTATCATTTAACCTTCATATAGCAATAAAGTGTAGCTAAGTTAGGGCGTAAATGGTCGCTAAACTACATGAATATAGCCTATTATTAGTAGTACAGTCCCTTAGGAATATGGTATCCATTGATAACACAATCTTTTACATATAGATGTTGTACTGACAAAGGTACAAGTAGGTGGATGTAATTGTAATACTTCTTTAACAATTGCTTGAAAATACACCAAATTCTTGATATCACCCTCCTCTACCCATCTATCTCTACTAACAACGGTGTCCATCTCTTCTTGTGCTTTCTTCATGACATTCTTATTGTTTATCATTAACGCCATTACCCACTTTATATGAAGTGCAAGTGTGTCTGTTGCATCCAAGACCAAAGTCTATATATGGAAAAAGAACAATTAAAAAGATGACTTACAAAGAAGAAATTAAAGAGATGAAGATTCACGATTGTTCAAATCCTAGTATGCATGAGTTGGGGTTAAGAAAAAAATGAAAATAATCTAGTCAAATCGAACAAATATGTAGATCTTTAATAAAGGTACAAAAGATTCTTTTTTTTTCTTTCAGTGAAATCAGTTGCTACAATGGGTAATAAAAATTCATTACACTACTAGAAATCAAGTGATTTCCGATCGAAATCGGTCGGAAATAAGAGTATTTGGTCGCAAAAATCAACAAAAAATTTTTAAACCCGCATATAATGTATAAAAATAATTATTTATTAAAATTTTTCCAATTCCGACCGATTTCGGTCGGAAAATGGTCAAATATTTGGTCAACCAAAATAATTATTTATTAAAACACAAGACAAAAAAAACCGAAATAATCATAACTCGATATTTCCGACCGAATTCGGTTGTAAAAATGCTTTTATACAGATTAAAATATAAATTTAATAATATTTATGTGTGTAAATAATAAAGAAGTTTTAAGTAAACAATATTTAATACTTATATCAGAAAAAAATAACATTTTCGACCGAATTTGGTCGGAAATTGGTCAAATATTTGCTCAAACCTGTATATAATGTACAAAAATAAATATTTATTAAAATTTTCCAAATTTTCGACCGATTTCGGTCAGAAAGTGGTCAAATATTTGGTCAACCAAAATAATTATTTATTAAAACACAAGACAAAAAAACCGAAATAATCATAACTCAATATGTCCGACCGAATAATATTAAAATATAAATTTAATAATATTTGTGTGTGTAAATAATAAATATGTTTTAAGTAAACACTATTTTTAAGCTAAAATAACAAAAATAAGCTAAAAGCCAAAAACTAGAAATCCTAACTTATGGCTTAAAAGCTATTTTGGCTTAAAATCTACTTAAAATAAGTCCATCCAAACGGGCTCTAAGTAGAAGTAGATTTGTGGTATCTATAAGTGATAATTAATTAGCTGATAAATTGAAAATTATGGGTCATTAATTTTGGTTTATATAATTACGTGTTAGATTCTAAATAATTATAAATTTGATATTGATTCTTGCTAATTTGTTAGTTAGAATTTTATTAATTATGCATTATGATTTCTGTTATACAATATAATATTTATAAGTGAGAGAATTGTTTTAGAATTTAATCATTAAGTTTTCCAATTATTTTAAAAAATAAGTTTGTTTCGGTAATGGAATGTGAGGCAAAAACCCTAACTTTGTTATAAATATATTATATTATGGATGTTCATTTAGTACTCCGTTGTAAATAAGCTTCCTGAAGAAGCTTATCCATATGGGACTCCACCGTAAATATGTTTATCTATTTAGTACTATATTGGAAATAAGCTTCCTGAAGAAGCTTATCACTTCGGTACCCGGTTATGGATAAACATTACCCCCAGTATAAGTTTATCCATACCGGGTATAATAGGCTTATCTTTTCAGTACCCAGTTATGGATAAACATTACCCCCGGTAAAAGATTATCCATACCGGGTATAATAAGCTTATCCATTCAGTACTCCGTTATGGATAAATATTGCTCTCAGTAGAAGATTATCCATATCTGGTATAGCAGCAGCTTACACAGCAGCTTGTAGCAGCTTACACAGCAGCTTGTAGTAGCAGCTTACACAGCAAGCTTATAGTAGCTTACACTGCAGCTTGTAGTAGCAGCTTACACAGCAGCTTGTAGTAGCAGCTTACGGAGCAGCTTCCTTTCTTCTATAAATAGAAGAGATTTCAGTTCATTATGTACATCAGTTTGAATTCGAATAATATATCAGTTTCTCTATATACTTGTCTTTACTTTATAGTCTTTATTTTATAACACGTTATCAGCACGAAGCTCTACCATCTCGAGCAAATATTTTGAAAGTATCTGAGGTAAGAACTTTCTTTTCCTAAATAATGTCAAATCTTTCTAAACTTGAATTTGTAGCCCTGGATATATCGGGCAAAAGCTACATGTCTTGGGTACTTGATGCTGAAATTCATCTTGATGCGATGGGTCTGGCAGACACCATCAAGGATAAAAACCAGGCATCAAACCAAGACCGTGCCAAAGCAATGATATTCCTACGCCATCACCTTGATGAGGGCCTGAAAATGGAATATCTCACTATTAAAGATCCAGTCATACTGTGGAATAATTTGAAAGATAGATATGACCACCTGAAGATGGTCGTTCTTCCACAGGCACGTTATGATTGGACTCATCTAAGGCTACAAGATTTTAAATCTATCAGTGAGTATAATTCTGCTATGTTCAGAATTATTTCCCAATTAAAATTATGTGGTGATAATATTACTGATCATGATATGTTGGAGAAAACTTTCACCACTTTTCATGCCTCGAATATGCTCCTGCAGCAGCAATATCGAGAGATGGGATTTAAAAAGTATTCTGAACTTATCTCACATCTTCTTATAGCAGAGCAACATAATGGGCTATTAATGAAAAATCATGAAAGCCGACCTATTGGTTCTTGTCCATTCCCTGAAGTGAATGAGACGAACTTCCACCAAGCTAAACGTGGAAGAGGTCATGGCCCCAGTCGTGGTCATGGCCGTGGTCGGGGAAGAAACCCCAATCATGGTAATAATAATGCACCAAAGAAGCCTCCTCACCACCAGCAGTGGAAAAGGAAGGAACAAAAGCATGAAGCGGTGCAAGCGCCAAATGCAGAAAATGCATGCTATAGATGTGGAGGAAAAGGGCACTGGTCACGTACCTGTCGTACGCCAAAGCATCTGGTTGAGCTTTATCAAGCCTCCCTGAAGAAGACAGAGAAAAATGCTGAAGCAAATTTTATTTCTGAAGATAATTTAGACTTCATGCATTTGGATGTAGCTGATTACTTTGCACTCCCAGAAGGAGAAATAAGTCATGTAATCGGTAGTGAATCTGTAGAAATGTAAATATTTTAATTTGTGTTGTTTGTAATAAATAGTATGGTTATGTAATTATTGTACATAAATAAAAGTTATGTTTTGATAATGATATTTACTATAATATATTTTATTTATGTTATTTTGAAGAATATGGATAACCCTCAAATTATGTTTGGATCAAAGACAAATCATGAAGATATGTGTGTTATTGATAGTGGAACAACACATGCCATATTCAACGATCAGAAATACTTTTCTTATTTGCATAAGGAAAAAAGCAAATGTTTCAACAATTTCTGGTAATATAAGTTTGATTGAAGGCTCCGGAAGAGCCATAATATTTCTGTCTAAGGGAACAAAACTTATTATAGACAATGCATTGTTCTCCTCCAAGTCCCGAAGAAACTTGTTGAGTTTTATAGATATCCGCCGAAATGGGTATCATGTAGAGACAATAGATGAAATGAACAGGGAATATCTTTGTATTACAAAGAATATTTCTGGCCAGAAATGCATTGTAGAAAAGTTACCAACTTTATCTTCTGGCTTATACTATTCAAAAATTAGTACAATTGAAGCACACTCTATCGTAAACCAGAAGTTTACGGATTCAAATACTTTTGTGCTTTGGCATGGCCGTTTGGGCCATCCCGGATCAATAATGATGAGACGAATTACTGAAAATTCGAGTGGGCATCCATTAAAGAACCTGAAGATTCTTACAAATGACGAATTTTCTTGTGATGCTTGTTATCAAGGAAAAATGATCACTAGACCATCACCAATGAAGGTTGATATTGAATCCCCTGCCTTTTTAGAGCGTATACATGGGGATATATGTGGACCTATTCACCCACCAAGTGGGTTGTTTAGATATTTTATGGTCCTAATAGATGCATCTTCAAGATGGTCTCATGTGTGTCTACTATCATCTCGCAACCTGGCGTTTGCAAAGCTATTAGCCCAAATAATTCGATTAAGGGCACAATTCCCAGATTATCCTATAAAGGCTATTCGCCTTGATAATGCTGGAGAATTCTCATCTCAAGCTTTTGATGATTATTGTTTATCCGTTGGGATAAAAGTTGAACATCCTGTAGCTTATGTTCATACTCAAAATGGCCTTGCAGAGTCATTTATTAAACGCTTGCAATTGATAGCAAGACCACTACTTATGAAAACAAAATTGCCCACTACTGTTTGGGGCCATGCTATCTTGCATGCAGCATCACTTATCCGTCTTAGACCGACACATTATAATAAATATTCTCCGTCACAATTAGTTTTTGGTCATGAACCAAATATTGCCCATCTACGAATTTTCGGATGTGCTGTATATGTGCCAGTAGCACCACCACAACGTAGTAAGATGGGACCACAGAGAAGGATAGGAATATATGTTGGGTTTGAATCACCCTCTATTATTCGCTATCTTGAACCATTGACAGGAGATTTATTTACTGCTCGATTTGCAGATTGTCGGTTTGATGAAACAAATTTCCCACAATTAGGGGGAGAGAAAAAGGAAATCAAAAGAGAAATTGTGTGGAAAGTTTCATCATTATCTCACTTTGATCCCCGTACCCCTATATGTAATCAGGAGGTCCAGAAGATCATCCATTTACAGAATATAGCAAATCAAATGCCAGACGCATTTACTGATTTGAAAAGGATAACTAAGTCACATATCCCAGCAGAGAATGTGCCTATCCGAATTGATGTCCCAATGGGACCATCTACTAGCATGAGAGCTAGTGAACCTAAAGCACGCCTGAAGCGTGGTAGGCCTTTGGGTTCTAAGGATCGAAATCCTCGAAAAAGAAAATCGACAAATGATCAAAACGATACTATGAAGGGATCCCCTGAAGAGACCCAAAATCTGATTAGTTCTGAGATTCCTGAAGAAATCAATGAACCTGAAGCTCATGTGAGTGAGGAACTTTTAATAAGTTCGAACGGTGATGGGATTAATTTAAATCGATTTGAAATAGTGGTGGATAATATTTTTGCATATAATGTTGCACTTAATATTATGCAAGATAGTGAGGATCTTGAACCTCGATCTGTCGAAGAATGTCGACAAAGATTTGATTGGCCAAAATGGCAAGAGGCAATTCAATCGGAATTGAAGTCACTTGCTAAAAGAGAGGTCTTTGGACCAGTAGTCCAAACACCTGCTGGTATAAAACCAGTTGGTCATAAATGGGTTTTTGTGCGAAAAAGGAATGATAAAAATGAAGTTGAAAGATACAAAGCTCGCCTTGTTGCACAAGGATTCTCACAACGACCTGGAGTCGATTTTGATGAAACATATTCACCTGTTATGGATGCCATAACATTTCGATATCTCATCAGTTTAGCACTACATGAAAAGCTTGAAATACATCTAATGGATGTAGTTACAGCTTATCTGTACGGTTCACTTGATAATGAAATTTATATGAAAATTCCTGAAGGATTTAAAATGCCTGAAGCAAAATCTCAGGAAATGTATTCAATCAGATTACAAAGATCTTTGTACGGTTTAAAGCAATCTGGGCGCATGTGGTATAATCGCCTTAGTGAATATTTGCTGAAAGAAGGTTACATAAATGATGTTATTTGTCCATGTATTTTTATAAAGAAAATGGCATCAGAATTTGTTATACTTGCTGTTTATGTTGATGACATAAATCTTGTTGGAACTCCAGAAGAGCTCCAAAAGGCAATTGAATATCTTAAGAAAGAATTTGAGATGAAAGATCTTGGAAAGACAAAACTTTGTCTTGGTCTGCAAATTGAACATTTAGCAGACGGGATCTTTATCCATCAATCTGCCTATACAGAAAGGGTCTTAAAACGCTTTTACATGGACAAAGCGCACCCATTGAGTACACCAATGGTTGTTCGATCACTTGAAGTGAATAAGGATTTGTTCCGACCTCCAGAAGAGGACGAGGAACTCCTTGGTCCCGAAGTACCCTATCTCAGTGCAATTGGTGCACTAATGTATCTTGCTAATGCTACAAGGCCTGACATAGCATTCTCTGTTAATTTACTAGCAAGATATAGTTCTTCTCCTACACGGAGACATTGGAACGGGATTAAGCATATATTGCGATATTTAAAGGGAACTCTTGATATGGGTTTGTTTTATGCTAACAAAGATAGTGCAGACCTTGTTGGTTATGCAGATGCAGGTTATTTATCTGATCCCCATAAAGCTCGATCTCAAACCGGCTACGTATTTACATATGGAGGTACTATCATATCATGGCGCTCCACAAAGCAATCTATTGTTGCTACTTCTTCAAATCACGCTGAGATAATAGCTATTCATGAAGCAAGTAGGGAATGCGTATGGTTGAGATCAATAATTCATTTTATTCGAGAAAAATGTGGTTTGGAATGTGAGAAAAGACCCACAATTTTATACGAAGACAATGCTGCATGCATAGCCCAATTGAAGGGAGGATTTATAAAAGGAGATAGAACGAAGCACATTTCACCAAAATTATTCTACACACACGATCTTCAGAAAAATGGTGACATTGATGTGCAACAAATCCGTTCAAGTGATAATCCAGCAGATTTATTCACTAAATCTTTGCCAACTTCAACTTTTGAGAAGATGGTATACAAGATTGGAATGCGGAGACTCAAATATTTGAAACAAGGTTTTCATCAGGGGAGTAAAATACGCGATGCACTCTTTTTCCCTTACTAAGGTTTTTTCCCATGGGGTTTTCCTTATAAGGTTTTTAATGAGGCACCTAACAATGCGTATTACTAAATATGTGTACTCTTTTTCCTTCACTAGAATTTTTTTTCCCACGTGGTTTTTCCTAGTGAGGTTTTAATGAGACACATTATCTTTTAATGAACATCCAAGGGGGAGTGTTATAAATATATTATATTATGGATGTTCATTTAGTACTCCGTTGTAAATAAGCTTCCTGAAGAAGCTTATCCATATGGGACTCCACCGTAAATATGTTTATCTATTTAGTACTATATTGGAAATAAGCTTCCTGAAGAAGCTTATCACTTCGGTACCCGGTTATGGATAAACATTACCCCCAGTATAAGTTTATCCATACCGGGTATAATAGGCTTATCTTTTCAGTACCCAGTTATGGATAAACATTACCCCCGGTAAAAGATTATCCATACCGGGTATAATAAGCTTATCCATTCAGTACTCCGTTATGGATAAATATTGCTCTCAGTAGAAGATTATCCATATCTGGTATAGCAGCAGCTTACACAGCAGCTTGTAGCAGCTTACACAGCAGCTTGTAGTAGCAGCTTACACAGCAGCTTATAGTAGCTTACACTGCAGCTTGTAGTAGCAGCTTACACAGCAACTTGTAGTAGCAGCTTACAGAGCAGCTTCCTTTCTTCTATTTCAGTTCATTATGTACATCAGTTTGAATTCGAATAATATATCAGTTTCTCTTTATAGTCTTTATTTTATAGTCTTTATTTTATAACAAACTTATCAATTTTCCTTTCTCTTTCGTTCTCCGCCTCACTGCTTCTGCCACTAATCACAGGCTTCACCATCGTCGTCGGCACTCATCCAAGCGGCCATCGTCATCATCGTCGGAAATCCAAGCGCCCATCGTAGGTACTCAGGCTCCTCTCCATCTCCGGTAAGTTTTCTTTTTCTTCCACCTCTTTAACTATTTTAGAGATGCGTTTTTCGGATCTGTTTTGGGCCGTTTCAGTCTAGAGAAAAACGGAACCCTAGTTAGGCCTTTTACGGAGCCTCTTGTTATTCTGATTTCTCTTTTACGAACTAGCTAGGATTGAGGTCTATACAAAGTTCAATCCTTTCTTTCTATATTTTGTAATGGTGCCTAGTACATTGTCATTTGTACATGCTCATTTGCTCATTATTTTTTGAAATAAAATTTTGATCTGTTGTTTATGTATGTTCCATCTCACTGCTTCCCACATAGGAAATATGCTTGAGAACTTGCACTAGATTATTAGCTAACTGATTTACCCAACTTGGAAAATATGCTTGACCACTTGCAGTTGAGTGTTATGATGAGGACCTAGATAGTCCATGAAGATCAATTTCAAATAAGGTCTTAATTGATTGATAGAATTAGAGCATTGCAAACAAATGCGCTATTTTTTGGCAATGATTGTATTTCTTTTGATGGTTATTTGGCTATGCTGGGGGTTAATTACTTAGGTTCTTTTTTTAAATATTAATTGATTGTAGATTGATGTACATGTTTGTGCTTTTACTCCTCTTTAAACCGCAGGAGTTTTGCTGAAAATTGTTTTCTTTTTTCAAGTAATAAAATAAGGCCTGTTAGTGCAATTTGGATAGAATTTTCATTGAATGGATATGTAGTTTAGTAGTACTGTGTTCTATCAAATAAACAAATTCATATCTTACTGCCCTTGTGTTAATAGTTTGCTGCTGCAATCATTTGTCAACAATATGGTCATTTTCTTCTGTCAACACTGCTGCTGCAATCACAATTAACTATGGTTAATATAATTTATTCGTTCTTTATGTAGATGGAATCTCGTAGTTGGATGTATAATAGGAATTATCCTAATCGTCTGTTTTTGAGGGAGGAATTTATAGAAGGGGGTTAAGGAATTTATTACGCATGCAATGTCACTTGAACCGTTTCGGATTGGACGGTTGATTAGGTCTCCTTGTGTGAAGTGCAAGTGTCTGCATTATTTTGGACCGGCGGATGTTAAGACTCATCTTTATAAAAAAAGGTTTATGGATAATTATTTTGTGTGGACTAGTCATGGAGAGATTGATGGTACTGATGGTGTATTTCATAATGTAGTATTGGTGAAAGTAGTAGGTCGGTGGGGAATAACGTTCAACATCCGAGATACCATGAAATGGTTGCGGATGCTCTAGGGATGCCTTCGATTTTTAAACCCACGAAAGTGTTGAACAACCTCCTAATGAAGAAGCAAAATATTTTTATGAACAGTTAGAGGCTGCTAGTCCTCCACTAAAACACGGGAGTATACACTCTCAGTTGTCTGTTGCGGTTAAATTATTAAGTATCAAATCAGATACCAATATTTCTCAAGCAGGAATGGATTCTTTCATTGGCCTTATGAGTGAACTAGTTGACCCAAATTTCAACGTACCTGAAGATTTCTATAAGGCTAAAAGATTGGTTTCTAAGTTAGGACTCTCGTCTATGAGAATTGATTGTTGTGAAGATGGTTGCATGTTGTATTATAAGGGTGATGCAGATGGCCGGTAGGGGTCGAGGTAAGTCTAGGAAGGATAAAAGGCCTACTGATCATGATGATGGTGCTACACCCTCGTTTCCTTCCACTCCACACTTTCATCCCTCTGCTGCCGATGGTCGGCAACAATCTTCTAGGCATAGATCTATTTAACCACATCCATCTACTCATTATACTACCCACCATTCGCCCGTCCAACAGTATTATCACAATTCTCCGCCATAGGGCTATACCCCGCTTCCTCCTAATGATCCTACCAATAGTTACATGGGTGCATTGAGTCACCAGTCACAGTCACAGAGATATGTGATACGCCCGTCATCTGCTCCATTTGCTTCATCTCCAGCCGGATCGCACCCATCTAGATTTCAGATGGCCGGATCGCAGCAGTGGTCTGGATCGCAACAGGGGTCTAGACCTATGCAGGGATGTGGATCGCAGCCATCTTCACGGACCCCGTCTCCCTCTCCGCAGAGTTCGTCTCCTAGTGTTTCTAGACTTCGTCTTCGGGATAGTAGCACTGATCCAAATGCCCTCTCTTCTGTGCATGCTTCAGATTCTTCAGAGGATGATGATCCGGATGATGTGCGTTATGATCATTACCATAGGATGATCATCAGTCCTGAGGGCAATGGGTAAGATTTATTTATTACTTCTTTATTTTTGTTGAATTATAATAGCTACTCTTATTTATTTAATGTAATTGCAATGTTGCAGGTTTATTCCTAATAATCGGGTTACAAAGATAATCACTGATATACTTGGCTCGTTGTATTTAACACCCTATCCGACTTGGAGTGACTTTCCAGAGAGTCTCGTGCAACAGATGTTCAACCAATTTAAGGTTTTAATACAATTCTTATCAATTTAAGTGTTATATTAACAATATTTTCATCTAACATTACTTACTTTATTTGCAGACTAAGTGTTCATGGGAGGACCAGTATAACCGTGAAATTTGTAAAAATTAGAAGTACAAATACCGTAAGAGACTCTCTGATTCCTTCAGCTCCGCTCGAAGGGTTAAAAAGAAGCCTTCATGGGTTCTACCGCATATATGGGTGGATCAGGAAAAGTATTGGACCACCGACAAATTCAAGAAGCAGAGTGAATAGGGAAAGAAGGCCCGATCATCTGAGAAGGGTGGCTCCTTGCACTGTTTGGGTTCAAGGAGCATGGGGATACAAGGAGGCATCTGGTAATTCCTTAAAATATTTCGGTCTATTTTTATCGAACTATATTTATATATCTCCCAAAAGTTTGGAATATCACGGTAAGTTGGCGTTTCAAAAATACACACATAATACTTCGGTACCTATGTTGGTTGGAGGTAATAGGTACGCTGCAAACTCATTTTATACCATCACATTGTACCATCTGCATTTCCAATTTTCTTAAGTCTGCTTGACTAATTTCAAGAATTCATATCTATCATGTTTTTCTCAATTTTATACTGTCTAGAAAAATGGGTCACTCTTGTTTCCCACATGAAAATTACTAGCTATTTAAAGTTAGATAAATTCTAGGACCTTATAAAATCCATAAGGGTCTGGTTTCTTTAAGTCAAGTTTGGTTTTCTTGATTTGACAGACTTGAAATAAGTTACTAAAAAGGGGCTTTATCACTTATATATATGGATTCTTGAATAAAGTTCCAAACTTTATTCCTCTTCTGTGTTACTGAAGTGGTGGGAATGAAGTTTCTTGGGGCAGTGGCACTATTTGTTTTCATTTTGGTACTGCAAAAATTTGATATTAGTTCTTGTACTACTCGACTGAGTCTTTTAACATTCACTTAAGTAAAATATGACCTTTTGATTCCTCTACTAATGGTCTTCCACAAATCTGAAGTAGTATATATTATTAACTGCAGAATTATGTGACTACCATATTTATACTAAATGAGGTTGCTTTTGTTCAGCTTCCTTGCTTAGAGAAATATATATATTACCATACAAATACAGTACCATAATATACAAGTATAGGAAAAATAAAATGTGTGCATTTTAATGGATTGATAGTAGACTGTGGTTAGTTTGTTAGCTGGATGAACGAAATTTATATACAGTTTGAAATCATCAATCCACTCACTGAAAAAAAAAATCAATTCATAGGGGATAATCAGTGAAGCTCAAGTGGACTCCATATAATCCCAGCTTCATGTTGTATTTTTTATTCTATATTTCTCTTAAGGATCTAGTTACTTAAAATTCCTATCTCTTAAATTGCACTCTTCTTTTACAACAAAATAGCTACAGTTTTCGTTAACACGTTTATTATATTTGTAGAAAAAAAATTGGGGAGGAAGATGATTCATGATGAGTTCTTCATGGAGACTCACACCTGGAAGAAGGCACCGACAGATCCAACTAGATGGGTCGAGGACCGGGCAGAGACTACACATGTAAGTTTCATAACTACTATAAATGTTTATAATATTATATAGTTAGTAATTTTCTATCTTCTAAATAAAGGGTTGCTACAAGATCAATTTGGAGGAGTACACTCAGAGCTTGCCACCGAATGAGCAAGGCGAGCGACCGCCCATTTCAGACGAAGAAGAGAATAGGATATGGTTGAGTACTGTCGGTGGTCCTAAAAAGGGGATAGCATACGGCCTTTTAGATAAATTGTTTCGGCGCTACAAGGCTGGATTGCAAGGTATAGGGACTTCCGCCCAAGGCGAGGCGATTGATAGTTCGACTATAGCGTCTAGGGAAGATAAGATTGCAAAGCTGACAGCAGAGCATGAAGAGACCAAGGCTAGTGAAAAGAAGAGATTTGATACCCTTCAAGGTCAGCTAGAAAGGAGGGACAAACAATTTGATCCCCTTTAAGGCCAACTGACCAATCTTCTTGCTTGTGGTGCTTTCTCCATTCCCCGGTCTCCTCCCCCTTCCCCACCTGCCGGCGATGAAAGTCCTAGGATCGAAGATGGAGATGATGCTACATAAAAAACTCATTGAATGTTGTGTATTGTTAAACAAAGTTGTAAACTTGTCAATATTTTGTTGTTGGTTATTTGAATGATGATTATATTATTATTTTGTTATTGAACACTTTAGTAGTTGTTGTGGTTATTAGTTGTTGGGTAATTGTTGTTGTTGGTTGTTATTAGTTGTTATTAGTTGTTATTTTGTTGGGTTTTCATGGTTGAATGGCTGTAAGCTGGCATTATAGGATGTATATTGGTTTAAATTGGCAGGTGGTGTAGCTTAAAAACAACCATTTTCTGCCCAATTTTTACCCAGATTTCCGATTGAATTCGGTCGAAAATTAAATTTTTTTGCCCAGAAATTCATGATTTCCGATCGAATTCGGTCGAAAATTTCAAATAAATTCCCCAGATTATCGAAATTTCCGACCGAATTCAGTCAGAAATTATGAATTTACATTTATTTTTTAAATAAATTAATAATTTACAAATAATTATTTAATTAAACAATATTATTATTTTTTAAGAGTTTCGACCGAAATCGGTCGGAAAACTAAAATTAAAAAAAATAAATAATAATATTTTCCGGCCGATTTCGGTCAGAAATTTGATTTTTTTTTTTTAATAATTTCCGATCGATTTCGGTCGAAAATTTTCGACCAATATTTTCCGATCGATTTTGGTCGAAAATTTCCGACCAACTGCGATCGGTACACGTTTGCGACCATTATTTTTCCGCCCAATTAAAATCGGTCAAAATTTGGTCGGAAATTGCGGACGGAAATTTCCTGATTTCTTGTAGTGTTACCTACGGTAATAGTGTTTATCAACTGAATCTATAAATTAAAATTTTAATTACTTCGAAATACTAAAAGTTTAGAAGAATCTATACACGACTAAGCCATTTAAAAAATAACAATATATATGTAACTGTCTATAAAAATTAAAGTGATATTATATACGAATATAGTAACCTAAAATATAAGATAAATTGCCTCCTACAACATGTTAGAATACAAGCAGAGATTAATTTACTTACGAATACGGTTGCTTTGATGGTAGTGTCATGAGAGTAACCATCACCAAGATATTCGTTGCTCTTCTTGGAAAGCACCACATCAATAAAATCTTGTTAATTTTCACCTCCAACATCCTTTGTTTCTCTCTTCTTAGTGTACACATCTAACCAACCTTGGATAATATTATCAATGCCTTTGAAAGTTTGTTTCATTTCCTTAATATTCCCTGTAAGATCTAACCACTTGAAAAATGGAATGTGAAAAATATCATAGAGCTCAATCTCCATAGCTTGAACCATAAACTTCTGAAAAGCTGCTTTGAGTATTTCTCCATGTCTATTATTATAGCTCTTCCCAACAACCATTTACAAAATGATGTCGAATGTCAATTTATCAATCCAATCACTAAGGGTTATCTTCACCATTGGTGAATCACAATTATACAACTGTTTAATATTTTTCTGAACTATAGAAAATCTAATATGTTTGAATTTTTCGAGCCGACTAATGGAGAGAAGTTCTTGATTGACTAGCTTTCGATTTTTTTCCAGTAAGGGCCATATTTGGCAACAACAAGCATGGCATTGTTATAGCAAAGATATTCTTCGTAAAGTAAAGCTGGCCGATCAGCGAAATGGATATCATTGGTAAAGAAGCATTCTTTCATAGCTTCATAACTACTCACTGCCAAAAATGGCGAAACCCTAACCAGAATGTGAAGACGGGACCATATTTTTCAGCTAAGTCTCTGAGTTTTTGAGAAAAATGGCTATCATCATTGCCATTGTTCTTGAAATAAAAGAGATGGTCGATTACTGGTTTAACAACTTAGCCAGTCGTTTCATGAGTTATCACTCCGTTTCTCCTATTTCTACTTCCTTATATGTTGTTCAGCTATATTTCATCATATCGTATTGGTTGTTCTGTGTTCGGAGTGGTCATGGAGTGAAATGTGACACTTAGTCTCTTATTTGAAAATTTAAGTCGAAAAAGTCAACCGGATGTTGACTTATGTGTAGAAGTTCATGGATGTGAATTCTGATGATTTGGATAGCTTTGTTAGGTGATTTTGGACTTACAAGCGTGTTCGGAATGTAATTTGGAGGTCCGTGGTAGATTTAGGCTTGAATTAGCGAAATTGGAAATTAGGCATTTTCCGATCGGTAGTGAAAATCTTGATATTGAGGTCGGAATCCAATTCCGGAAATTGGAGCAGGTCCATTGTGTCATTTGTGACGTGTGTGCAAAATTTCAGGTCATTCGGATGAGGTTTGATTGGTTTTTGGATCGGCTACAGAATTTGGAAGTTTTGAAATCCTTAGGCTTGAATCCGAGGGTGATTTGGTGTTTCGATGTTGTTTTGAGTGTTCCGATGGTTGGTATGAGTTTGAATGATGATATGTGACTAGTTTGTATTTTTGGTTGAGGTCCCAAAGGCCTCGGGTTGATTTCAGGAGGTTGGCGGATCAAGGATTTGATTTGAGAAAGTGCTAAAGAATTCTTTTAGCTGTCATAACCGCACCTGCGGAGTGGGAACCGCAGGTGCGACGTTCGCATGAGCGAGGAAGCATCCGCAAATACGGCCATAAGTGAGAAGGCCAGGAGCCGCATGTGCGGAAAAAGGAACGCACTTGCGAGACCGCAGGTGTGAGTAGGGAGTCGCAGATGCGGTTAAGGGAAAATAAGTGAAAACCGCAGAAGCGGTTGGCTGGAACGCAGAAGTGTTCTCACAGGTTTGAGAAATGGACCGCAGGTGCGAAAATTGTCGGGCAGAAACTTTATAAACCTCACTTCGCGAATTTCAGTCTTTTATCCACCATTTTTGGCCGAGTTGGAGCTTGGGGATTTCAATTTCAAGGAGGAATTTAAGTGTTTTCAGTGAGGTAAGCTACTTGGACCTTGTATCTTACGTTTGTAGCAATTATTCCATGGTAATAATCATGAAATTAATGGAAACATTAGAGAAGAAATTGGGAGATTAGGGCTTGAAATTGGAGATTTTTTATTGGGGATTTGAGGTCCAATTTTGATGTTCTTGATATGTATAAACTCGTGGGAGGATAAGGATTCTAGTGATGTAATTTTTATCGAATTTCAAGATGTGGGCCCGGGGTCGGGTTTGACCAATTTCGGAAATTTTGAGTTAATTTGATAATTTTCGCATGGGTTGCATTCCTTTAACGTATATTGATGATAATATACTGATTTTGATTAATTCGTAGCATTTGGAGGCCGAATTGAGAGACAATTGCATCGCGGGCTAGAGTTTTGGCTTGACTTGAGGTAAGTTACGCTTCCAAACTTGGTTCTGAGGGTTGGAAACCCCGAACTATGTATTCTATGATTACTATCGAGGTGACAAAAATGCCAAGTGACAGGTGTGTGGGCATGCATCGTGAGAATTGCAGCCTGCATCACTCCATGGCACCACTTAGTGACTCTTTCTTGCTGATATCTGTGTTATAATTATATGATTAAGTTAATGAGCTGTAAATCATGCTAATTATCATGTTAAGGCTTCACGCTGATACTGTTGAGACTCGAGAGGTCATTTCTTGCTGTTATATCATTAGCTTTATTGATATTCTATACTCAGTCCTGTTCATGCATATTATATCATGCCTCAGTCTCGATTATTGTTATTTGGCACATCATATCATTGTGTGTGCTAGTATCATGACATTTTGAGCCCGTGTGTGTGATACTGGAGAGTGATGACTGAGTGAGGCAAAAAGCCTAATATTGAGTGACAGTATAAGATCGGGCTGTACGCCGCAACGAGATATTGATTATGCCTTCGTTGGCTTGTTATAGCGTTTTGGCTGAAAGGAGCCCCTCCGGAGTCTTTACACCCCCGGTGAGCGCAGTTGATGATATTGAGGGATGGATCTTCCCTTGACATGGATCTTGTCCGAAGTATTGATACCTGGAGATGGATCTTCTCCATAGGGCTGGAATGGCCATCTTCAATACTGGATGACTGCGGTTAGTGATGTGTATATATTCCGGGATGGATCTTCCCTGGGCCAGATGGCCATATACAGTACCGACTGGTTGAACACTTGTGAGTGGAGGTACATGGAACATTGTTCATGCTATCTGTGCATTGGGACATAAAGATTTCCTGAGTTTTATACTCCGCACTGTTCAGATTGTATTTATTTACTGTAGAGTTTTTACTTAAATTGCAAGCATGTCTACTTTTCTGTATAGTTTAATTGTATTACCTGTTGAGGTTTGGTTCGTCACTACCTGTCAGTCAATAGTTTGGACTCATTACTTTCTGAGTTGGTATACTCATGTTACCCCCTGCACCCTGTGTGCATATCCAGGTATCTCAGGACACGGTAGCGGCTGTTGACTATTCCAGTCGTAGACTTCACGGAGATAGCGAGGTAGCTGCCTGGCAATCACAGTTCCGCTTTTTCTCCTTCTTTATCTTCCTATTAGTACAATGTTATTATTTCCAAACTATTTTAGTCTTGTCTTGTTTCAGAACTATTATAGCGTTGCTCATGACTTAGTGACACCCGATGTTGGACTTGTATTTTCCGCTTTGTTAAATTTTGATTTTATATCTTTATCGGATTTCTGTTGAAAAATTATTTTACTTAAGTTTTAAATGAAATGTGGATTATTTTGGAAATGAGTTGGCTGGCCTAATTTCACGATAGGCTCCATTACGACTGGGTCGGTTTTGAGGTCCTGACAAGTTGGTATCAAAGCATAGGTTATATAGGTTTCACGAGTCATGAGTAGGTTTAGTAGAGTCTCGTGGATCGGTATGGAGACGTCAGTACTTATCCTCGGGAGGCTGCAGAACCTTTAGGAAAAACTTCACATTCTTGAATTCTTGTCGTGCGAATCTATCGACCCTAGTAACTAAACTTCTGTTATTCTATTCTCTCACAGATGGTGAGGACACGTGTTAACGGTCAGGGTGGACGAACACCAGTACCACTAGTTGAGGCCACGAAAGGCCAGGGACGCGGTCGAGGCCGCGGTAGGGGAAGGGGTGTAACTCGCAAGGGTAGCACCTGCAGATCCACCAGCCGCCCCAGTTCATGATCATGTCCCAATTGCGTATACTCCAGCAGGACCAACTCAGACACTGACTGCGCCTATTGTTATTCCGGGTCATCAGGAAACCTTGGCTCAGATCTTGACCGTGTGCAATAGCCTTGCTCAGGCGGTCGCAGTTTCTACTACAACAACTACTTCTCATGCTAGGAGAGACATTCAGACTACTACCGCCCGTACACCCGAGTAGGTTGTTTAGGGACTGCAGACACTGGAGGCACCACCAGCCCAGCCGGTTGCTCCTGCTCAGGATTATGTGGTTCCAAATATGCCTGATGACAAACAGTGTTGATTGGAGAGGTTTGGTAGACTTCAGCCTTCGACTTTTAGTGGTGCTGAGGGCGAGGATGCCTAGGGTTTCTTGGACAAGTGTCAGAAGATGTTATGTACAACGGGTATTCTAGAGACTAGTGGGGTCTCATTTACTACTTTTAAGTTTTCTGGAGTTGCCTTCACTTGGTGGGAGGCTTATGAGAGGCGTAGGCCTATTGGTGCAGTGCCCCTTACCTGGCATCAGTTCTCCATTCTCTTCCTAGAGAAGTATGTACCGCATTCGCGTAGAGAGGAGTTGCGTAGGCAGCTCAAGCAGTTGCATCAAGGGGATATAAACATGACGCAGTATGAGATGAGATTCTCTGAGTTGGCCCGTCAGGCTATCTGGCTAGTTCCCACGGATAGGGATAGGATCAAGCGGTTCGTTGATGGCTTCACTTATCAGCTACGGATTTTTCTGACCAGAGAGAGCATTTGGCACTTCTTTTAAACAGGTGTTGACATTTCCATAGAGATAAAGTCAGTTCATCGCCAGGAGCGAGATGAGAGGGAGGCCAAGAGGCCTCGGGAATGTGGTAGTTTTGGTGGTGTTCCTTCGGGAGGTTCATCCCAACAGAGGAGTCAACCTTCGGTTTCAACACCAGTTACTTCCCCACCCACCCAGTCAACTAAGGGTAGAGGTCAGTTAGGAAGGGGTCACCCTAGAGGGGGAGGTCGATCAGGTGGTGGTCAGGCCCGTTTCTATGCACTCCTAGCCAGACCAGATGCTATTGCTTCAGATGCCGTAATTACAAGTATTGTCTCCATATGCCACAGAGATGCCTCTGTATTATTTGACCCCAGTTCCACTTTTTCATATGTGTCATCATATTTTGCTCATTATTTGAATGCGCCCCACGAGTCTCTTGTTTCATACGTTCAAGTATCTACTCCGGTGGGCGATACTATTATTGTGGACCGCGTATATTGGCCGTGTATGGTGACTATTTGTGGTTTGGATACCCGAGTGGATATCTTGTTGCTTAGTATGGTTGATTTTGGTGTGATATTGGGCATAGATTGGTTATCTCCATATCATACTATTTTGGACTGTCATGCCAAGACAATGACGTTGGCCATGCCGGGGTTACCACGGATTGAGTGGCGAGGTTCGACAGATTATGTTCCTAGTAGAGTGATTTCATTTTTAAAGGCCCAACATATGGTTAAGAAGGGTTGTTTTTCTTACTTAGCCTTCGTGAGGGATGTCAGTGCAGAGAATCATACCATTGATTCAGACCTGGTAGTGAGGGAATTTCCGGATTTGTTTCTTGCAGACCTGCTGGGCATACCACCAGATAGGGATATTGACTTTGGTATTGATTTGGTGCTGGTAACTCAGCCCATTTCTATTCCACCGTATCATATGGCACTGGCGGAGCTGAATGAGTTGAAGGAGAAACTTCAGGAACTCCTCGATAAGGGGTTTATTCAGCCTAGTGTGTCACCTTGGAGTGCGCCTATTCTATTTGTGAAGAAAAAGGATGGCACGATAAGGATGTGCATTGATTATAGGCAGTTGAACAAAGTTACAATCAAGAACAAGTATCCTTTTCCTCATATTAATGATTTATTTGACCAGCTTTAGGGAGTGAGAGTGTTCTCCAAGATTGATCTCCAGTCAGGGTATCACCAGTTGAAGATCAACGACTTGGATATTCTTAAGACGACTTTTAGAACCTGATATGGTCATTATGAGTTCCTTGTGATGTCTTTTGGGTTGACCAATGCCCTAACAATATTCATGCATTTGATGAACAACGTGTTTAGGCTTATCTCGACTTGTTCGTTATTGTATTCATTGATGATATTTTGGTATACTCGCGTTGTCAGGAGGAGCACGCGGAGCATTTGAGAGTGGTATTGCAGTGGTTGAGGGAGGATAAGCTTTATGCAACATTCTCCAAGTGTGAGTTTTCGCTCGGTTCAGTGGCTTTCTTGGGACACGTGGTGTCCAGTGAGGGTATTCAGGTTGATCCGAAGAAGATAGTGGCGGTTTAGAGTTGGCCCAGACCATCCTTAGCCATAGAGATTCGCAGCTTTCTTGGTTTGGCTGGCTATCACTGTCGGTTAGTTTAGGGATTTTCATTTATTGCATCACCCTTGACCAAATTGACTCAAAAGGGTACTCCATTCAGGTGGTCGGATGAGTGTGAGGCGAGCTTTCAGAAGCTCAAGACTTCCTTGACCACAGCTCCAGTGTTAGTTTTGTCATCAGCTTCAGGTTCATATACAATGTATTGTGATGCTCTGAGAGTTGGTATTGGGTATGTGTTGATGCAGGATGGTAGAGTGATTGCCTATGCTTCTCGTTAGTTGAAGCCCCATGAGAAAAACTACCCTGTTCATGATTTGGAGTTGGCTGCCATTGTTCACACATTGAAGATTGGAGGCATTATCTCTATGGTGTGTCTTGTGAGGTGTTTACTGATCATCGTAGCCTCCAACACTTGTTCAAGCATAAGGATCTCAATTTGAGGCAGCAGAGGTGGTTGGAGCTGCTAAACGACTATGATATTACTATCTTGTACCACCCAGGGAAGGCCAATATAGTGGCCGATGCTTTGAGTAGGAAGGTGGTGAGTATGGGCAGTCTTGCATTTATTCCTATTGGGGAGAGACCTCTTGCAGTAGATGTTCAGGCCCTGGCCAGTTGGTTTGTGAGGTTGGATATTTCGGAGCCCAGTCGGGTCTTAGCTTGTGTGGTTTCCCGATCTTCCTTGTTTGATCGCATCAGAGAATGCCAGTATGATGATATTCATTTGCTTGTCCTCAAGGGCAGAGTTCAGCACAACAATGCTAGAGATGTAACTATTGGTGATGATGGAGTGTTGAGAATGCAGGGCCGGATATGCGTGCCCAACGTAGATGGGCTTCAGGATTTGATTATGGAGGAGGCCCATAGCTCATTGTACTCTATCCATCCGGGTATCGTGAAGATGTATCAGGATTTGAGACAATATTATTGGTGGAGAATAATGAAGAAGGATATTGTGGGATTTGTAGCTCAGTGTCTCAATTGCCAGCAGGTGAAATATGAACATCTGAGACCGGGTGGCTTGCTTCGGCGGTTAGATATTCTAGAGTGGAAGTGGGAGCGGATCACCATGGATTTTGTAGTTGGACTCCCACGGACTTTGAAGAAGTTTGATGCCATTTGGGTAATTGTGGATCGGCTGACCAAGTCTGTGCACTTCATTCCTGTGTGTACTACCTATTCTTCAGAGAGGTTAGCTGAGATTTATATTCGAGAGATTGTTTGCCTGCATGGTGTTCCAGTTTCCATAATTTCAGATAGAGTTACTCAGTTCACATCGTAGTTTTGGAGAGTCGTACAGCGAGAGTTGGGTACTAAGGTTGAGTTAAGCACAACTTTTACCCTTAGATGGACGGTCAGTCAGAGCGCACTATTTAGATATTGGAGGACATGTTGCGTGCTTGTGTTATTGATTTTGGAGGGTCATGGGATCAGTTTCTACCGCTCGTGGAGTTTTCATATAATAACAGTTACTAATCAAGTATTCAGATGGCTCCATATGAGGCTTTTTATGAGAGACGGTGTAGGTCTCCAATAGGTTGGTTTGAGCCGGGCAAGGCTAGACTTTTGGGTACGGACTTAGTGCAAGATGCTTTGGACAAGGTGAAAGCGATTCAGGAGCGGCTTCGTATAGCACAGTCGAGACAAAAGAGTTATGCTAACAGGAAGGTTCGTGATGTGTCTTACATGGTTGGGGAGAAGGTTCTACTGAAGGTTTCACCCATGAAGGGTGTTATGAGATTTGGGAAGAAAGGTAAATTGATTCCTCGGTTCATTAGGCCTTTTGAGGTGCTTCGGAAGATTGGTGAGGTAGCTTATGAGCTGGCTTTGCCACCTAGCTTGTCGAGTGAGCATCCGATATTTCATGTTTCTATGCTCCGAAAGTATATTGGTGATCTGTCCCATGTTTTGGATTTCAGCACGGTTCAGTTACACGGTGATTTGACTTATGATGTGGAGCCAGTAGCTATTTTGGAGCGTCATATTCGAAAGTTGAGACCAAAGGATATAGCTTTAGTGAAAGTGCAGTGGAGAGTCCGTCCTGTAGAGGAGGCTACCTGGGAGACCGAGCAGGAGACGCGGAGCAGATATCCTCACCTATTTGAGGCTTCAGGTATATTTCATGACTCGTTCGAGGACGAACGTTTGTTTAAGAGGGGGAGGATGTAACGACCTTCCGGCCGTTTCATGAGTTACCGCTCCATTTTCCCTATTTGTGCTTCCTTATGTGTTGTTCAGCTGTATTTCATCATATCATATTGGTTGCTCTGTGTTCCGAGTGGTCATGGAGTGAAATGGGACACTTAGTCTCTTATTTGGAAGTTTAAGTTGGAAAAGTCAACCGGATGTTGACTTATGTGTAGAAGTTCTCGGATGTGAATTCTGTTGATTTGGATAGCTTCTTTAGGTGATTTTGGACTTAGGAGTGTGTTCGGAATGTAATTTGGAGGTCCGTGGTAGATTTAGGCTTGAATTGACGAAATTAGAAATTAGGCATTTTCTGGTCGGCAGTGGAAATCTTAATATCAGGGTCAGAAAGAAATTCCAAAAATTGGAGTAGGTCCATTGTGTCATTTGTGACGTGTGTGCAAAATATTAGGTCATTCGAATGAGGTTTGATAGGTTTTTGGATCGGTTGCGGAATTCGGAAGTTTTGAAATCCTTAGGCTTGAATCCGAGGGTGATTTAGTGTTTCGATGTTGTTTTGAGTGTTCCGAGGGTTTGTATGAGTTTAAATGATGATATGTGATTTGTTCGTATTTTTGGTTGAGGTCCCGAGGGCCTCTGGTTGATTTTGGGAGGTTGGCGGATCAAGGATTTGATTTGAGGAAGTGCTGAAGAATTCCTTCAGCTGTCATAACCACACATACGGAGTGGGAACCGCAGGTGCAACGTCTGATAGAGCGAGGAAGCAGCCACATATGCGGCCATAAGTGAGAAGGCCATGAGCCAAAGGTGCGGAAGAAGGAACACACCTACATGACCACATGTGCGGGTAGGGAGTCGCAGATGCGGTCAAGGGAAAATAAGTGAAAACCACAGAAGCGGTTGTCTGAAACGCAGAAGCGGTCCCACAGGTGCGGGAAATGGACCGCAGGTGCAAAAATCGCCGACCAGAAACAATATAAACCTCACTTCGCGAATTTCAGTCTTTTATCCACCATTTTTGGCCGAGTTGGAGCTTCGAGATTTCGATTTCAAGGAGGAATTTAAGTGTTTTTAGTGAGTTAAGCTACTTGGACCTTGTATCTTACGTTTGTGGCAATTATTCCATGGTATAATCATGAAATTAATGAAAAAATTAGAGAAGAAATTGGGAGATTAGGGCTTGAAATTGGAGAGTTTTCATTAGGGATTTGAGGGGCCATTTGAGATCCGATTTTGATGTTCTTGGTATGTATAGACTCGTGGGAGGATAAAGATTCTAGTGATATGATTTTTATCGAATTCCGAGACATGGGCTGGGGGTTCGGGTTTGGCCAATTTCGGAATTTTTAAGTTAATTTGATAATTTTTGTATGGGTTGCATTCCTTTAGCATATATTGATGATAATATACTGATTTTGGTTAGATTTGTAGCATTTAGAGGCCGAATCGAGAGGCAAGGACGTCACAAGCTAGAGTTTTGGCTTGGCTTGAGGTAAATAACGCTTCCAAACTTGGCTCTGAGGGTTCGAAACCCCGAAATATGTGTTCTATGATTACTATTGAGGTGACGCAAATGCCAAGTGATAGGCATGTGGGCGTGCACCGTGAGAATTGCGGCCTGCATCATTTCATGGAACTGCTTAGTGACTTTTTCTTGCTGATATATATGTTGTGATTATGTGATTAACTTAACGAGCTATAAATCATGCTAATTATCATGTTAAGGCTTCAAGCCGATACTGTTGAGACCCGAGAGGTCGTTTCTTGCTATCATATCATTAGCTTCATTGATATTCTGTACTCAGTCCTGTTCATGCATATTATATCATGCCTCAGTCCCGATTATTATTATTTGGTACATTATATCATTGTGCGAGCTAGTATTATGACATTTTGAGCCTGTATATGTGAGACTGGAGAGTGATGACTGAGTGAGGATGAAAGCTTGATATTGAGTGACAGTATGGGATCGGGCTGCACGCTACAACGAGATATTGATTATGCCTTCGTTGGCTTGTTATAGCGCTTGGGCTGAAAGGATCCCCTCCGGAGTCTTTACACCCCCAGTGAGCGCAGTTGATGATATTGAGGGACGGATTTTCCCTGGACATGGATCTTGTCCGAATTATTGATACCTGGAGATGGATCTTCTCCATAGGGCTGGAATGGCCTTCCTCAGTACTGGATGACTATGGTCAGTGATGTGTATATATTCCGGGATGGATCTTTCCTGGTCCGGATGGACATATACAATACCGAGTGGTTAAGCACTTGTGAGTGGAGGTACATAGAACATTGTTCATGCTATTTGTGTATTGGGACATAGAGATTTCCTTAGTTTTATACTCCGTACTGTTTAGATTGTATTTATTTACTGCTGAGTTTTTACTTGAATTGCTAGCATGTCTACTTTTCTGTACAATTTAATTGTATTACCTGTTAAGGTTTGGTTCATCACTACCTATCTGTCCATAGTTTGGACTTGTTACTTACTAAGTTGGTGAACTCACGTTACCCCCTGCACCCTGTATGCAGATCCAGGTATCTTAGGACACGATAGCGGTTGTTGACTGTTCCAGTCGCAAACTTCACGAAGATAGCGAGGTAGCTGCCTGGTGATCGCAGCTCTGCTTTTTCTCCTTCTTTATCTTCCTATTAGTACATTGTTATTATTTCCAGTCTATTTTGGTCTTGTCTTGTTTCAGAACTATTATAGCGTTGCTCATGACTTAGTGACACCCGAGGTCAGGCTTGTATTTCTGATTTGTTAAATTTTGATTTTATAACTTTATCGGATTTCTGTTGAAAAATGGTTTTACGTAAGTTTTAAATGAAATGTGGATCATTTTGGAAATGAGTTGGCTGGCCTAGTTTCACGATAGGCGCCATCACGATCGGGTCGATTTTGGGGTCTTGACAAGATGGTATCAGGTTGGATTCCAAAACCAATTGCATATCCGGGCTCAAGGGTGAATGGGTAATTGGTGTTTGGTCTGAACTTCGAGTCTTGACCAAGCGGGCTCGGGGTCGATTTTTGACTTTTTGGGAAAAGTGGTAGAAAACCTTTAGATATGCATTGTAGTTGAATTATTTAGTATTTATTGTTGTTATTGAGTTAATTATGACTAGATACCAGTAAATTAGTGGTGGAATCGAGAGGTACAACGGTGATTGAGTGTTGAACTACCCGTTGTCTTGAGGTAAGTGTTTGGTCTAACCTTGACTTGAGGGAATAGGAATCCCCAACTTATTTGCTATGTGAAATTTCATGTGTGTGGCGTATAGGTATGGTGACGAGTACCTATGCGCCACCAAATTACCATTTTTAGTTTATTCCCTGTCCCATTTCCTATTATACTATTTCTTGTCTTAATTGCTACTTGCTTATAACCGTTTCTATGTCTTAATTTCTACTTGCTCACAAATGTTTCCATGCCTAATTGCTTCGTATTAACTGTTGCTCTCTTTATTGAAGTATCTAATTGTCTCATGGTTTTGCTTTATTATACCGTTGGCTTATATTGGCTTGTTGGCGCTTTATGGTACACCTTGGTTGGTCTCGCTGAGTAGTTTTCACTGGTGAAGTTTCATAATCATAATGATATTCCGTTGTGTGGGTTGAGGTACAAGTATATTGGAGGATTTGAATTAATCTGTGAAACACTTGTCTTTATTTTTTTGTGATTGGTGTTGATTTATATATTGGGATCAGGTTGCACACCTCAATAGGAGGAATAAGGAAGAATGTGATTTTTAGTGGGATCGGGTTGCACGCCGCAACAAGGTGTAATAAGGGTGAACAGGTGGGATCGGGTTGCGCGCTGCAACAGGAGGAATAAGGGTGATATGTGTTGAGGAGTAATAAGGGTGGATAGGTGAGATCGGGTTGCACGCCGCAACAAGGAGGAATAAGGGTTAATATTGATACTGTTGTTGATTATATGATGGGATCAGGATGCGTATTACATCAGTTGTTCTTATGTGTAAATATCCGTTGAAGTTCATTATTGTGATGTTGAAACACCCTTAAGGATTGGTTATAGTTGAATACTAGTAGAACAGTTGAGTACCGAATTTACTTAATGCCAGTTATTACTTTATTACATTTCATATTTCCTTTCTATTTAGTATAAACTGTTGCAGGTTGTATATGTTGTATGCCCCGCCGTAGCCTCGTCACTACTTCGTCGAGGTTATGTTCGGCACTTACCAGTACATGGGGTCGGTTGTACTAATACTGCACTCTGCACTTTCTGTGCAGATTTTGGAGCTAGCGGCTGATCGTGAGGTTGGTTGCTATCACTGCGTACCGGAGACTCAAGGTAGTCCTACAGGCGTCCGCAGGCCCTGACGTCCCCTTCTATCCCATTCCATTTTCTGTTTTATCTACTTTCAAGACAGATGTAAAATTTTCGTTCAGACCTTTATTTGTAGTAATCTTAGACGGTTCATGAGTTGTGACACCAGTTCTGTGTGGATGTTATTTCGATTTTCTTATTGCATAAAGTTAAGCTTTTAAACTGTTTTCTTCCGCATTTATTTCCGCTGGTTTATTTTTGTTAATTCTTAAATATTTGAAAGATAAAGGAAAAAGGTAGGATATTCTGAAATGTTGGCTTGCCTAGCAGGTAAAATGTTAGGCGCCATCACGGTCCCCATGGTCCGAAATTCGGTTAGTAAGAAATTAAGTTGTTCAAATTTAAAAGAAGTGAAAAAACATTCTGACAAAGGGTGTTCAATATGTGTTATATACCTCTAAAACATAATATTTTACCTATATACATAGTATAATTTTTCGACGAAGGCAGGGGCGGCTCAACAACATCCAAAACCTAAGGCAAAGCCTTAATAATAATAATAATAATAATATATGTATATATATATATATATATATATATTAAATAATATATATATATATATATATATATATATAATAATAATAATAATAATAATATATGTATATATATACATATTATTTAATGAGCATAAGTTTTTGAAAAATTAGAAAAGTGAGTATGTGAAATGAAAAAAATGAGAACTTGGTTATATAAAGTACAAAAAATTAAATGAATTTAATGTTGATTGCATCGCAACTGAAATGAGAAGACTCAGAAAACATATTTTCTCCGTCCCAACTTATGTGACTCCTTTTTTTAGTCAGCCCCTTTCTATATTTGGTAATAATTCAACTTTAGATTTTTCTTTTTTACCCTTAATGAGATGATTTCGAATCACACAAGTTCTATGATTTATTTTAGATCACAAGTTTCAAAAATGTTCCTTTATTTATTAAACTTCATGTCCAGTTAAACACTTTCATATAAATTGGGACGGAGAGAGTATAATTTATATGGGAAAAATAAATGATAAGTTAGATTATTAGATATAGTTTAGTGACAAACTAATGAATAGAGAAATATAATTCAGTTAAAACAAAAAATAAATTGACAGAAAATTATTTTTGTTATATAATTAGAGGAAGAAATTGAGTTATTAAAAATAATATGACAATAAAGACATAAATTTATTAATAAAAAGAAATAATTTTATAAATAATATACTACTCCCCCCGTTCCAATTTATGTGAACCTGTTTGACTTGGCACGAAATTTAAGAAAAAATAAAGACTTTTGGAATTTGTGGTCCTAAACAAGTCAAAAAGGGGTTTCGAGTACTTGTGTGGTTATAAAAACTTATCATTAAGGGTAGAATTGTATGTTTACATTAAATTGTTTCCAAATTTAGAAAGGGGTCATTCTTTTTGTGACGGACCAAAAAGGAAATATGTTCACATAAACTGGAACGGAAGGAGTATATATAAAGAAACATTAATTTTTGGAGGCTAAAGCAAGTGCTTCACTTGCTCTGGCCGCCCATGGACAAAGGGTGGTCAGTTGACCACCCTTATTACCATGTGTCTTCGCCACTGCTTACAGGAGAGGGACATTGTTCTAATAAGAAACTTCTCTATTCAAAAGATGTACAGGAAGATTAGAAAAGAGTTTCCAAGATGTTCTTGGAGAAGACTGATATGAAATAACTATGGCTCTCCTAAATGGGCGTTCATATTGTACCTAAACTTACAAGGGAGACTGCAAATCAGAGATAAAATTGCCAAATGGAGTCCAATAGAAAATATGGCACATGCCCACTGTGTTGAAGTGAGCCTGAAATAGCTGACCACTTATTTTTTAAATGTGCAGTGTCATAACAAGTTTGGGAGATGATCTTAGAAACGGCATGGTATTATAAGGAGGGCTCAAGGATGGTCTGATGAGGTCCTATGGACATTGGATCAAAAGGCCATTCAGCTGCGACAAATGTGTATAGTATGTGCATGTCTGCTAATGTTTATCACATATGAATGGAAAGAAATTTGAGGGTCTTCAAAGGAATGTCCAGGACAATGGATAGCATTATATATACGAATGATAGCACATGATCAGGTGCATAGTTGTGGTAATATGAACAGAAAGATAGCTGGAAAACTACAAGACATGAAATGGTATCCTAGAGGATGTGTACATCCATACTTGTAATCCATTAAGAGTTTACTGGTAGTATAGGATGATGTTCTTTTTGAATCAAGGACTTGGGGCATGATGTCCAAATTCTTAGATGAAGTTGCTTTGTAATCGATTTTGGTTTATATATATTATTTGACTCAAAAGATATTGAAACTTTTTTGAACAAATCATTCAAAGATGAAGGGGTAAATCTTAGTCAGACGTAATAAATTCCAGATCAAAGAGCTAGCTGTATGAATCATATGTAGGATGAAGGGAATGCAAATGATCTTATTGAAATTCAATATTATATCTCCCATCAATCGATGAGGAGATTGCTTTACATATTTCTCTATAAATTCATTCTTATCTCTTAGGAATAATAGACGAAAGCTATTTTTGGCATTTCTAGAGAGATAGCCCCTGCAACCCCCTTGGTTGAACGCTTTCCCTGGCTATATATAGTCGTGGCACCCTTGACCTTTGCTCGACTCGACGTCCTCTTGCTGCTAATATGTCTTAGTTGTTCTTTTAGAGGCAACTCTTACCGACTCGTCAGATGTCAGGGAGGAAAGATGGAGTAGGCTATATCAACTTACTGCCTAGTTACTTAGGTGGGATGTCGGTCAACTTGGTCGTGACGGTCAGATTTTGACCAATACAGTTAGTCCCTCCGTCTGTCGGGGTCGTCCTATGTCGGGCTCGGTAGACGAATCATGATTGTCACGAATTTGAGAGAAATTTGACTTACGACTATTCGTTCCTTATTACCTTTTATGGGTTGTTAGCGGAGTGGCGGCGTTCTATCGATTCCCATGGATTGTTGCGACGGTTTCGGAACCAAAACGTCGTTTGGTATCGAGGCATTGTTTTGTGGTTATTGCCATTATAACATACGTTCCTGGGGAACTAAAACATTTCATGCCCTATCATATTCGACTGGCGACTCTTGGATTTCGTGCTCGGGGGATTTATGTCTCTTATAAATAGAGGAAGCTTGTCATTCAATTGACACACTTCCTTATATTTCACTTGGGAGAATCCTGCTGATATACTCTCTTTCTGATACCTCGAATTTTTGCGTGCCCCCTTGTTCACTGATAACTTTCATCTCTTCTTTTTTGTTATTTCTTTGGCGTATTTTCTAATAAGAATGGCTGGTGATTCTTATGACAATCTCCCTGCCACTAATCCGGTGCCAAAAAGTACCGCTCAGGTCAACGGAGGGGCAGATGCGGTAGAGGATAAGGCAGTCCCATCAGTGATTGAGATCCTGCCTCGCCCTGGGAGAGAATTGACTAACTTTAGTACTCCCTCCAGGGTCGAACCGGAACCTGTTCACTCCGTTATAAGGGATAGGGATATTGCAGAGTTGAAATAAAGGTGGGGAATCCCCGGGTACGTTGATATGTGGCAGGCAGTGGGGAAAGACATAGTTCATTTCCACCGCCCCAGGTACTGTGTGTTCTATGCCTACCCCTTCATCATAGGGTACACACTTCCTCTTCCTCTATTGGTGGTGGATTTTTGCCATTTTTACGAAGTGTGCCCCGCCCAACTTTCATCGTATTTGTACAAGTTATTCCTTATGTTGTTCAAGTATGTGGAGATCCCCGCCCGCGAGGTCACTTTGGATCACATGCTCAACATCTTTGCTCCTCAACTTATTTGCGGTTCGATGATTCACATGCGTCCTCGGGGGTCGAGGAGTATGGTGGTGAAGATAGACGACAGGACCAACCGTTGTTTCTAAGAGAATTACTTTTATGTGCGGACTGAGCACATTGTGGGGGACCCAATAGGATTCCCTGAGCAGTGGAACTTTGCGCGTAAGTTTGTATTTTTAGTTGGTGATATGCTCGACCGTTTTCCATTGGTACTAAACTTTATTACGTCCTTGCAGCTTAGAGATTGCCCCCTCCGTCTGTTGAAGGTATCCATGAATGGGTGGGTGCCATATTTCCCCGTACAGTGGGGAGGCATACATGGTCGACCTTTCATGAAAGGTTCGAGCGCAGGCCCCTTACAGGTGAGATGACGTTTCTGTCTACTATTCTCTCTCTTTTTGCTTACCTTTTTATGTGTCATTTGTTGATGTCAGGGAGAGTACGGAGAGGAAGGGCCCCTCCGTTAGCTTTTCGTCAATCGGCCGCATCTGCTCACCCTATCATGGTACCCATTGCCCGACCTTTGTCGAGGGATGCTTTAGTTGAGTCTGCGGCCTTGGTTACTCATGCGAGGGCCGCTTCTCAGGACGAGGCCCAGACCGATGTTGTTCGCCCAATGCGCGAATCTCCGTCTATTGGGGAAGAGGAGGGGCCGTCAAAGAGACGGAGAGTGGAGTTTGAGACTGCGCCCCCAACGGTAATTCATCTGGACGACTCTTCCCCGATGGGCTCTAGAGAAGGTGTTGTTGTGGCTCCCCCTGTAGGGACGGAACAGACCGACAGAATTGTCGGTGTCAGTGATCGACAATTAGGAATTCCTGCCATTGACTTGGCTCAATCAGAAATCCCTACCATTGTTGGTGACCAACAACCTGTCATGGTGGAGAATCAGACTTACAGGGTCGTTATGATTTCAGACATACACTCATCTTCTGCAGTAGGTTATGCTTCCTCTTCAGCAGCAGAAAGAGGAAAAGGCATGGTGGTCGACGACTATGAATCTGAGTTGGATCTGGACCCCGATGATGTCAGGATGTTTGAAGAGGGCCTTACTCATTAGGTGGTTCATGCGGGGGGCTCGACCCGTATTATTCAGATCCCTTCTGGTGTCAATCTCTTGGGGGAAAGAGAGGATCTAGTGCCTCAGTTCAGCCTGCTATGCTCCGAAGCCAAAAATGAGTCCCTTCGGTCTCTTCCTGATGCTGATTTGATGGACTAGGTGGCCGTTATGGGCTTACGGTACATTGCATTTTACTTTCATTTTCTTCCTTTGACCTTCTCGAGAATACTAGTCGACTTCGTCTTTGTGTTTTTCAGACGTATATGGTAGAAGTGGAAAGCATTCGCAGGGCCAACATCGGGGCCAAGATTTTATTAAAGATGTTGGAGAAGTATCGTCGGTTCGGAAACATGTGTCGCGAGATGCATGAGCGGCTGAGGACAAACCCTAGTAACCGGTCTCTTGGTGAGGAGTTGGAGAAAAGGGACCAGGAATTGATGCAAACTAATCGCAGCAAGAGCACGCTCGATGAGCAACTTCGAATTAAGGACGAGGAGCTTGAGTTGGGTAAGGGATTCACTGCAGAATGTGAGCATCTACAGGGTAAGTTGAGGTCGATGTTGTCGGAGATGGATCATAACTTGATCAAGGTCAAGGCGATGAGCGTGGAGTGGATGAGGAAATTGACCGCGCTCGAGAGCAAAGTCGCCGGGTTAGAGAGCATCGAGAGTGCCTAGTCCGAAGCTTCGACAAAGGCGGTGACCTTGGAGAACACCATCCGTGTCCTCCAATCCGCACAGGATTCGGAGAGAGCGACAGCTACCCTTATGAACCCAAGGCTCGAGGAGTGCATCAGCGAGATCAATCAAGAGGCATAGGATCTAGGAGATCTGGTCGCGGTACTGGAGGCAGAAAATGAGTGATTACTGGCTTAAGTTGAGTCTTCCTCCATTGCCGTCCCCCGCCATATGCACGAGCTCTAGGTTTATGTCGAAGCCCAGCGGGATATATATAAGAGTTTGTGGGAGGCGGGTATTGTGATTGAGGATGCCTATGAAGAAGTGCGAGAGAAAGCATGAGAGGCTTGCATTAATTGTGCGTATGATGCGGCGACTCCCGAAGCTAATGGGGGTGCGGATGATGGCATTGGAAATCCTCTTGGAGATGGTGATGGTGGTGGCGGTGATGATGCCGAATGAAGAATGTAGTTCTTGCCTATTCTTACTTTCAGTTGTTTGTCGTTAGTTGTTGTTTCTTATTTCTTCCCCCATTTTTTATCGTTGGCTTGGTCCATATGTAAGCAGAGATAGTCCGCATAATGACTTTGTATAAAAGAGAGTCTTTTCTTCGTTATTTGCCATGTACATACCTTTATTCCATTTGTTTATGGCTTTTGAAGCGAGATAAACGCCTATAAGGCGAGTCCAAGTCCTTCTTTCTGATGGCTTTTGGCCTCAGAAGCATTTCGACCTAAACAAAATAGTGCCTCATCATTATTTGATCGAGGTCGAAATTTTCTCTTATTTGCGGAGGCCCTCGGCCTTAAAAGGTGTTATTTCGAACTTATCGAAATAGTAACCCGTCGTCGTTCGACCGAGGTCGGTCTCTTCTTTTTTTCGGCGAAGGCCCTTGGGCTTAAGGGGTGTTATTTCGAACTTATCGAAAAAGTAACCCGTCGTCGTTCGATCGAGGTCGAACTCTTCTGCTTTTTGGCGAAGGCCCTCGGCCTTAAAGAGTGTTAATTCAAACGTATCGAAAAAGTAACCTGTCGTCGTTCGATCGAGGTCGAACTCTTCTGCTTTTTGGCAAAGGCCCTTGGCCTTAAAGGGTGTTATTTCGAACTTATCGAAATAGTAACCCGTCGTCGTTCGACCAAGGTCGAACTCTTTTGCTTTTTGGCAATGGCCCTTGGCCTTAAAGGGTGTTATTTTGAACTTATTTAAATAGTAACCCATCACCGTTCGATCGAGGTCGAACTCTTCTTCTTTTTGGCGAAGGCCATTGGCCATAAAGGGCGGTATTTCGAACTTATCGAAATAGTAGCCCATCGTCATTCGATCGAGGTCGAACTCTTTTGCTTTTCAGCGAAGGCCTTTGGCTTTAAAGGGCGTTATTTTGAACTTATCAAAATATCGATGTCGAACTCTTCTTCTTTTCGGCGAAGGCCTTTGGCCTTAAAGGGTGTTATTTTGAACTTATTGAAATAGCTCGTCGTTCGATTGAGGTCGAACTCTTCTGCTTTTTGGTGAAGTCCCTTGGACTTAAAGGTCATTATTTAGAACTTATCGAAATAGTGTCCTGTCGTCGTTCGATAGAGGTCGAACTCTTCTGCATTTTGGCAGAGGCCCTTGGCCTTAAAGGGTGTTATTTTGAACTTATCGAAATAGTAACCTGTCGTCGTTCGATCGAGCTTGATCTCTTCTTCTTTCTGGTGAAGGTCATTGGCCTTAAAGGGTGTTATTTCGAACTTATCAAAATAGTAACATGTCGTTGTTCGATCAAAGTCGAACTCTTCTTCTTTTTGGCGAAGGCGCTTGGACTAAAAGGGTATTATTTTGAACTTATCGAAATAGTAACCCATCATCGTTCGATCGAGGTCGAACTCTTCTTCTTTTTGGCGATGGCCCTTGGCCTTTAGGGGTGTTATTTCGAACTTATCAAAATTGTAACCCATCATCGTTCGATCGAGGTCGAAATATCCTTCTTTTTGGCGAAGGCCCTTAGCCTTAAAGGGTATTATTTCGAACTTATCAAAATAGTTACCCGTCATCGTTCGATCGAGGTCGAACTCTTCTTCTTTTTGGCGATGGCCATTGGCCTTAAAGGGTGTATTTCGAACTAACCCGTCGTCATTCGATCGAGGTCGAACTCTTCTTCTTTTTGGCGAAGGCCCTTGGCCATAAAAGGGTGTTATATCGAACTTATCAAAATAGTAACCCGTCGTCATTCGGTCGAGGTCGAACGCTTCTTTTTTTTGGCGAAGGCCCTTGGCCTTAAGGGGTGTTATTTCAAAATTATCGAAATAGTATACCATCGTCGTTCGATCGAGGTCGAACTCTTATACTTTTTGGCAAAGGCCCTTGGCCTTAAAGGGCGTTATTATGAACTTATCGAAATAGTAGCAAGTCGTCGTTCGATCGAGGTCGAACTCTTCTACTTTTTGGCAAAGGCCCTTGGCGTTAAAGGGCGTTATTATGAACTTATCTAAATAGTAGCACGTCGCCGTTCGATCGAGGTCGAACGCTTCTGCTTTTTGGTAGAGGCCTTTGGCCATAAAGGGTGTTGTTTCGAACTTATCGAAATAGTAACCCGTCGTCGTTCAATCGAGGTTGAACTCTTCTTATTTTTGTCGAAGGCCATTGGCCTTAAAGGTTGCATTTCGAACTTATCAATATAGTAGCCCGTCGTCGTTCGATCGAGGTCGAACTCTTCTGCTTTTTGGCAACATCCCTTGGCCTTAAAGGGTGTTATTTTGAACTTATCAAAATAGTAACCCGTCACCGTTCGATCGAGGTCGAACGCTTTTTCTTTTTGGCGAAGGCCATTGGACTTAAAGGGTGTTATTTCGAACTTATCAAAATAGTAACCCATCGTCGTTCGATCGAGGTCGAACTCTTTTTCTTTTTGGCAAAGGCCCTTGGCCTTAAAGGGCGGTATTTCGAACTTATCAAAATAGTATCCCGTCGTCGTTCGATCGAGGTCGAACTCTTCTGCTTTTTTACGAAGGCCCTTGGCCTTAAAGGACGTTATTTCGAACTTATCCAAATAGTAATCCGTCGTCATTCGATCGAGGTCGAACTCTTCTTCTTTTAGGCGAAGACCCTTGCCCTTAAAGGGTGTTATTTTGAACTTATCGAAATAGTAACCCGTCGTCGTTCTATCGAGGTCGAACTCTTCTTCTTTTTGTCGAAGGCCATTGGCCTTAAAGGGTGTCTTTCGAACTTATCGAAATAGTAACCCATCGTAGTTCGAACGAGGTCAAACTCTTCTTCTTTTTGGCAAAGGCCCTTGGCATTAAACTACATTATTTTGAACTTATCAAAATAGTAGCTCGTCGTCGTTCTATCGAGGTCGAACTCTTCTAATTTTTGGCGAAGGCCGCTGGCCTTAAAGGGTGTTATTTCGAACTTATCAAAATAGTAACCCTTCGTCGTTCGATCCACTTTTTGGCAAAGGCCCTTGTCCTTAAGGGGTGTTATTTCGAACTTATCGAAATAGTAGCCCGTCATCATTCGATCGAGTTCAAACTCTTTTTCTTTTTGACGAAGGCCCTTGGACTAAAAGGGTATTATTTCAAACTTATTGAAATAGTAACCCGTCATCGTTCGAACGAGGTCGAACTCTTCTTCTTTTTGACGACGGCCCTTGGCCTTAAGGGGTGTTATTTCGAACTTATTAAAATTGTAACCCGTCATTGTTCGATCGAGGTCGAAATCTCCCTCTTTTTGGCGAAGGCCCTTAGCCTTAAAGGGTGTTATTTCAAACTTATCAAAATAGTTACCCGTCGTCATTTGATCGAGGTAGAACTCTTTTTCTTTTTGGCGATGGCCCTTGGCCTTAAAGGGTGTATTTAGAACTTATCGAAAAAGTAACTCGTCGTCGTTCGATCGAGGTCGAACTCTTCTTCTTTTTGGCGAAGGCCCTTGGTCTTAAAGGGTGTTATTTTGAACTTATCAAAATAGTAGCACGTCGTCGTTTGATCGAGGTCGAACTCTTCTGCTTTTTGGCGGAGGCCCTTAGCATTAAAGGGTGTTATTTTGAAACTTTCGAAATAGTAACCAGTCATCGTCCGATCGAGGTCGAACTCTTCTTCTTTTTGGTGAAGGCCATTGGCCTTAAAGGGTGTTATTTCGAACTTATCAAAATAGTTACCCGTCATCGTTCGATTGAGGTCGAACTCTTCTTCTTTTTTGCGTTGGCCCTTGGACTTAAATGGTGTATTTCGAAATAACCCGTCGTCATTCGATCGAGGTCGAACTCTTCTTCTTTTTGGCGAAGGCCCTTGGCCATAAAAGGGTGTTATATCGAACTTATCAAAATAGTAACCCGTCGTCATTCGGTCGAGGTCGAACTCTTCTTCTTTTTGGCGAAGGCCCTTGGCCTTAAGGAATGGTATTTCAAGCTTATCGAAATAGTATACCATCGTCGTTCGATCGAGGTCTAACTCTTATACTTTTTGGCAAAGGCCCTTGGCCTTAAAGGGCATTATTATGAACTTATCGAAATAGTAGCACGTCGTCGTTCGATCGAGGTCGAACTCTTCTACTTTTTGGCAAAGGCCCTTGGCGTTAAAGGGCGTTATTATGAACTTATCTAAATAGTAGCATGTCGCCGTTCGATCGAGGTCGAACGCTTCTGCTTTTTGGTAGAGGCCTTTGGCCATAAAGGGTGTTGTTTCGAACTTATCGAAATAGTAACCCGTCGTCGTTCAATCAAGGTTGAACTCTTCTTATTTTTGTCGAAGGCCATTGGCCTTAAAGGTTGCATTTTGAACTTATCAAAATAGTAGCCCGTCGTCGTTCGATCGAGGTCGAACTCTTCTGCTTTTTGGCAACATCCCTTGGCCTTAAAGGGTGTTATTTTGAACTTATCGAAATAGTAACCCGTCACCGTTCGATCGAGGTCGAACTCTTTTTCTTTTTGGAGAAGGCCATTGGCCTTAAAGAGTGTTATTTCGAACTTATCAAAATAGTAACCCGTCGTCGTTCGATCGAGGTCGAACTCTTTTTCTTTTTGGCAAAGGCCCTTGGACTTAAAGGGCGGTATTTCGAACTTATTAAAATAGTATCCCGTCGTCGTTCGATCGAGGTCGAACTCTTCTGCTTTTTGACGAAGGCCCTTGGCCTTAAAGGACGTTATTTCGAACTTATCCAAATAGTAATCCGTCGTCGTTCGATCGAGGTCGAACGCTTCTACTTTTTGGCAAAGGCCCTTGGCGTTAAAGGGCGTTATTATGAACTTATCTAAATAGTAGCACGTCGCCGTTCGATCGAGGTCGAACGCTTGTGCTTTTTGGTAGAGGCCTTTGGCCATAAAGGGTGTTGTTTCGAACTTATCGAAATAGTAACCCGCCGTCGTTCAATCGAGGTTGAACTCTTCTTATTTTTGTCGAAGGCCATTGGCCTTAAAGGTTGCATTTCGAACTTATCAAAATAGTAGCCCGTCGTCGTTCGATCGAGGTCGAACTCTTCTGCTTTTTGGCAACATCCCTTGGCCTTAAAGGGTGTTATTTTGAACTTATCGAAATAGTAACCCGTACCGTTCGATCGAGGTCGAACTCTTTTTCTTTTTGGCGAAGGCCATTAGCCTTAAAGGGTGTTATTTCGAACTTATCAAAATAGTAACCCGTCGTCGTTCGATCGACTTTTTGGTGAAGGACCTTGGATTTAAGGGGTGTTATTTTGAACTTATCGAAATAGTAGCCCGTCATCGTTCGATCGAGGTAGAACTCTTCTTCTTTCTGACGAAGGCCCTTGGACTAAAAGGGTATTATTTCGAACTTATCGAAATAGTAACACGTCATCGTTCGATCGAGGTCGAACTCTTCTTTTTTTTGGCGATGGCCCTTGGCCTTAAGGGTTGTTATTTAGAACTTATCAAAATTGTAACCCGTCATCGTTCGATCGAGGTCGAAATCTCCTTCTTTTTGGCGAAGGCCCTTAGACTTAAAGGGTGTTATTTCGAACTTATCAAAATAGTTACCTGTCGTCATTCGATCGAGGTCGAACTCTTCTTCTTTTTTGTGATGGCCCTTGGCCTTAAAGGGCGTTATTTCAAACTTATCGAAATAGTAGCCCGTCGTCGTACGATCGAGGTCGAACTCTTATGCTTTTTGGCAAAGGCCATTGGCCTTTAAGGGCATTATTTTGAACTAATCGAAATAGTAGTCCGTCGTCGTACGATCGAGGTCGAACTCTTCTGCTTTTTGGAGGAGGCCCTTGGCCTTAAAGGGTGTTATTTTGAACTTATCGAAATAGTAACCCGTCATCGTTCGATTGAGGTCGAACTATTCTTCTTTTTGGCGAAGGCCATTGGCCTTAAAGTGTGTAATTTTGACCTTATCAAAATAGTTACCCGTTTTCGTTCGATCGAGGTCGAACTCTTTTTCTTTTTGTTGAAGGCTCTTGGCCTTAAAGGGCGTTATTTCGAACTTATCAAATTAGTAGCTCGTCGTCATTCGATCGAGGTCGAATCTCCTGCTTTTTGGAGAAGTCCCTTGGCCTTAAAGGGTATTATTTCAAACTTATCAAAATTGTAACCCGTCGTCGTTCGATCGAGGTCGAACTCTTCTTCTTTTTGGCGACGGCCCTTGGCCTTATATGGTGTTATTTTTAACTTATAAAAATAGTAACCCGTCCTCGTTCGATCGAGGTCGAACTCTTCTTCTTTTTGTCGAAAGCCATTGGTCTTAAAGGGTGTATTTCAAACTTTTCGAAATAGTACCCCGTCATCGTTCGATCGAGGTCGAACTCTTCTTCTTTTTGACGAAGGCCCTTGGCCTTAAAAGGAGTTATTTCAAACTTATCAAAATAGTAGCAAGTCATCGTTCGATCGAGGCTGAACTCTTTTACTTTTAGACAAAGGCCCTTGGCTTTAAAGGGTGTTATTTCGAACTTACTGAAAAAGTAACCTATCGTTGTTCGATTGAAGTCGAACTATTCTTCTTTTTGGCAAAGGCCCTTGTCCTTAAGGGCTGTTATTTCGAACTTATCGAAATAGTATCCCGTCTCGTTCGATCGAGGTCAAACTTTTCTGCTTTTTTACAAAGGCCCTTGGCCTTAAAGGGCGTTATTTTGAACTTATCGAAATAGTACCCCGTTGTCGTTCGATCGAGGTCGAACTCTTCTGCTTTTTGGTAGAGGACCTTGGACTTAAAGAGTGTTAATTCAAACTTATCGAAATAGTAACCCGTCACCATTCGATTGAGATCAAACTCTTCTTCTTTTTGGCGAAGGTTTTCGGCCTTAAAGGGCGTTATTTTGAACTTATCAAATTAGTAGCCCGTTGTCGTTCGATCGAGGTCGAACTCTTCCACTTTTTGGCGACGACCCTTGGCCTTATGGGGGTGTTATTTCGAACTTATCGAAATAGTAACACGTCGTCATTCGATCGAGGTCGAACTCTTCTTCTTTTTGGCGACGACCTTTGGCCTTAAGAGGTGTTAATTCGAACTTATCAAAATTGTAACCCGTCGTCGTTCGATCGAGGTCGAAATCTCCTTCTTTTAGGAGAAAACCCTTAGCCTTAAAGGTTGTTATTTCAAACTTATCGAAATAGTAGCCCGTCGTCGTTCGATCGAGTTTGAACTCTTCTTCTTTTTTTAAAAGGCCCTTGGCCTTAAAGGGCGTTATTTCGAACTTATCAAAATAGTAGCCCATGCTCGTTCGATCGAGATCGAACTCTTTTTCTTTTTGACGAAGGCCATTGGTCTTAAAGGGTGTATTTCAAACTTTTCGAAATAGTACCTCGTCATCGTTCGATCGAGGTTGAACTCTTCTTCTTTTTGGCGAAGGCTCTTGGACTTAAAGGGCGTTATTTCGAACTTATCAAAATAGTAGATCATCGTCTTTCGATCGAGGTCGAACTCTACTGCTTTTTGGCGAAGGCCCTTGGCCTTAAAGGGCATTATTTCAAACTTATCAAAATAGTAACCCGTCGTCGTTCGATCGAGGTCGAACTCTTCTTCTTTTTGGAAAAGGCCCTTGGCCTTAAAGGGCGTTATTTTGAACTTATCAAAATAGTAGCCCGTGCTCGTTCGATCGAGGTTGAACTCTTTTTCTTTTTCTCGAAGGCCATTGGTCTTAAAGGGTGTATTTCAAACTTTTCGAAATAGTACCCCGTCATCGTTCGATCGAGGTCGAACTCTTCTTCTTTTTGGCGAAGGCTCTTGGCCTTAAAGTGCGTTATTTCGAACTTATCAAAATAGTAGATCATCGTCGTTCGATCGAGGTCGAAATCTACTGCTTTTTGGCGAAGGCTCTTGGCCTTAAAGGGCGTTATTTCGAACTTATCAAAACAGTAGATCATCATCGTTCGATCGAGGTCGAACTCTACTGCTTTTTGGCGAAGGCCCTTGGCCTTAAAGGGCATTATTTCAAACTTATCAAAATAGTAACCCGTCGTCGTTCGATCGAGGTCGAACTCTTCTTCTTTTTGGAAAAGGCCCTTGGCCTTAAAGGGCGTTATTTCGAACTTATCAAAATAGTAGCCCGTGCTCGTTCGATCAAGGTCGAACTCTTTTTCTTTTTGACGAAGGCCATTGGTCTTAAAGGGTGTATTTCAAACTTTTCGAAATAGTACCCCGTCATCGTTCTATCGAGGTCGAACTCTTATTTTTTTTTTTGGCGAAGGCTCTTGGCCTTAAATGGAGTTATTTCGAACTTATCAAAATAGTAGATCATCGTCGTTCGATCGAGGTCGAAATCTCCTGCTTTTTGGCGAAGGCCCTTGGCCTTAATGGGCATTATTTCGAACTTATCAAAATAGTAACCCGTCATCGTTTGATCGAGGTAGAACTCTTCTTATTTTTGGAAAAGGCCCTTGGCCTTAAAGGGCGTTATTTCGAACTTATCAAAATAGTAGCCCGTGCTCGTTCGATCGAGGTGAAACTCTTTTTCTTTTTGTCGAAGGCCATTGGTCTTAAGGGGTGTATTTCATACTTTTCGAAATAGTTCCCCGTCATCGTTCGATCGAGGTCGAACTCTTCTTCTTTTTGGCGAAGGCCCTTGGCCTTAAAGGGCGTTATTTCGAACTTATCAAAATAGTAGCTAGTCATCGTTCGATCGAGGCTGAACTCTTTTACTTTTAGGCGAAGGCCCTTGGCTTTAAAGGGTATTATTTCGAACTTACTGAAATAGTAACCTATCGTTGTTCGATTGAGGTCGAACTATTCTTCTTTTTGGCAACGACCCTTGTCCTTAAGGGTTGTTATTTCAAACTTATCGAAATAGTATCCCGTCTCGTTCGATCAAGGTCAAACCTTTCTGCTTTTTTACAAAGGCCCTTGGCCTTAGAGGGCGTTATTTTGAACTTATCGAAATAGTACCCCATCGTCGTTCGATCGAGGTTGAACTCTTCTGCTTTTTGGTAGAGGCCCTTGGCCTTAAAGAGTGTTAATTCAAACTTATCGAAATAGTAACCCATCGCCGTTCGATTGTGGTCAAACTCTTCTTCTTTTTGGTGAAGCTTTTTGGCATTAAAGGGCGTTATTTTGAACTTATCAAATCAGTAGCCCGTCATCGTTCGATCGAGGTCGTACTCTTCTTCTTTTTGGCGAAGACCCTTGGCCTTAAGAGGTGTTAATTCGAACTTTTCAGAATTGTAACCTATCGTCGTTCGATCGAGGTCGAACTCTTCTGCTTTTTGGCGAAGACCCTTAGCCTTAAAGGGCGTTATTTCAAACTTATCGAAATAGTAGCCCGTCGTCGTTCGATCGAGGTCGAACTCTTCTGCTTTTTGGCAACGGCTCTTGGCCTTAAAGGGTGTTATTTTGAATTTATTGAAATAGTAACCCGTCACCGTTCGATCGAGGTCGAACTCTTGTTCTTTTTGGCGAAGGCCCTTGGCCATAAAGGGCGGTATTTCGAACTTATCGAAATAGTAGCCTATCTTCGTTCAATCGAGGTAGAACTCTTCTTCTTTTTGGCAAAGGCCATTGTCCTTAAAGGGTGTTATTTCGAACTTATCAAAATAGTAACCCATCATCGTTCGATCGAGGTCAAACTCTTTTTCTTTTTGGCGAAGGACTTGGCCTTAAAGGGCGTTATTTCGAACTTATAGAAATTGTAACCCGCCGTCGTTCGATTGAGGTCGAAATCTCCTTCTTTTTGGCGAAGGCCCTTAGACTTAAAGGGAGTTATTTCGAACTTATCAAAATAGTTACCCGTTGTCGTTTGATCGAGGTCAAACTCTTCTTTTTTTTGGTGATGGCCCTTGGCCTTAAAGGGCATTATTTCAAACTTATCGAAATAGTAGCTCGTCGTCGTTCGATCGAGGTCGAACTCTTCTGCTTTTTGGCAAAGGCCCTTGGTCTTTAAGGGTATTATTTTGAACTAATCGAAATAGTAGCCCATCATCATTTGATCGAGGTCTAACTCTTCTACTTTTTGGCGGAGGCCCTTGGCCTTAAAGGGTGTTATTTGAACTTATCGAAATATTAACTCGTCGTCGTTCGATTGAGGTCGAACTCTTCTTCTTTTTGGCGAAGGACATTGGCCTTAAAGGGTGTTATTTCGACCTTATCAAAATAGTTACCCGTCTTCGTTCGATCGAGGTCGAACTCTTTTTCTTTTTGGCGAAGGCCCTTGGCCTTAAAGGGCGTTATTTCGAACTTATCAAAATAGTAGCCCGTCGTCGTTCGATCGAGGTCAAACTCTCCTGCTTTTTGGCGAAGGCCCTTGGCCTTAAAGGGCATTATTTCAAACTTATCAAAATAGTAACCCGCCGTCGTTCGATCGAGGTCGAACTCTTCTTCTTTTTGGCAAAGGCCCTTGGCCTTAAAGTGCATTATTTCGAACTTATCAAAATAGTATCCCGTCCTTGTTCGATCGAGGTCAAACTCTTCTTCTTTTTGTCGAAGGCCATTGGCTTTAAAGGGTGTATTTCAAACTTTTCGAAATAGTACCCCGTCATCGTTCGATCAGGTCGAACTCTTCTTCTTTTTGGCAAAGGCCCTTGGCCTTAAAGGGCGTTATTTCGAACTTATCAAAATAGTAGACAGTCATCGTTCGATCGAGGCCGAACTCTTCTATTGTTAGGCAAAGGCCCTTGGCTTTAAAGGGTGTTATTTCCATATTACAGAAATAGTAACCCATCGTTGTTCGATTGAGGTCGAACTATTCTTCTTTTTGGCAAAGGCCCTTGTCCTTAAGGGGATTATTTCGAACTTATCGAAATAGTATCCCGTCTCGTGCGATCGAGGTCAAACATTTCTGCTTTTGACAAAGGCCCTTGGCCTTAAAGGGCATTATTTTGAACTTATCGAAATAGTAGCCCGTCGTCGTTCGATCGAGGTCGAACTCTTCTGCTTTTTCGTAGAGGCCCTTGGCCTTAAAGAGTGTTAATTCAAACTTATCGAAATAGTAACTCGTCGTCGGTCGATTGAGGTCAAACTCTTATTCTTTTTAGCGGAGGTCCTTGGCCTTAAAAGGCGTTATTTTGAACTTATCAAATTAGTAGTCCGTTGTCGTTCGATCGAGGTCGAACTCTTCCACTTTTTGGAAAAGGCCCTTGGCCTTAAAGGGTGTTATTTCGAACTTATCGAAATAGTAAGCCGTCGTCATTCGATCGACTTTTTGGCGAAAGTCCTTGGCCTTAAGGGGTGTTATTTTGAACTTATCGAAACAGTAGCCTGTCATCGCTCGATCGAGGTCGAACTCTTTTTCTTTTTGGCAAAGACCCTTTAACTTAAAAGGTATTATTTCGAACTTATCGAAATAGTAACCTGTCATCGTTCGATCGAGGTCGAACTCTTCTTCTTTTTGGCGATGACCCTTGGCCTTAAGGGGTGTTATTTAGAACTTATCAAAATAGTAACCCGTCGTCGTTCGATCGAGGTCGAACTCTTCTTCTTTTTGGCGAAGGCCCTTGGCCTAAAATGGAGTTATTTCAAACTTATCGAAATAGTATCCCATTGTCGTTCGATTGATGTCGAACTTTTCTGCTTTTTGGCGGAGGCCCTTGGCCTTAAAGGGTGTTATTTCGAACTTATCGAAATAGTAACCCGTCATTGTTAGATCGAGGTCGAGCTCTTCTTATTTTTGTCGAAGGCCATTGTCCTTAAAGGGTGTATTTCGAACTTATCGAAATAGTAGGCCGTCATCGTTCGATCGAGGTCGAACACTTCTACTTTTTGGCGAAGGCCCTTGGCCTTAAAGGGTGTTATTTCGAACTTATCAAAATAGTAACCCGTCGTCATTCGATCGAGTCCGAACTCTTCTTCTTTTTGGCGATGGCCATTGGCTTTAAAGGGTGTATTTCAAACTTATCGAAATAGTAACCCTTCGTCGTTCGATCGAGGTCGAACTCTTCTTCTTTTTGGAGAAGGCCCTTGGCCTTAAAGGGTGTTATTTTGAACTTATTGAATTAGTAACCCATCACCGTTCGATAGAGGTCAAACTCTTCTTCTTTTTGGCGAAGGCCCTTGGCCATAAAGGGTGGTATTTCGAACTTATCGAAATAGTAGTCCATCTTCACTTAATCGAGGTCGAACTCTTCTTCTTTTTGGCAAAGTCCATTGGCCTTAAAGGGTGTTATTTCGAACTTATCAAAATAGTAACCCGTCATCGTTCGATCGAGGTCATACTCTTTTTCTTTTTGGCGAAGGCCCTTGGCCTTAAAGGGCGTTATTTTGAACTTATCGAAATGGTAACCCGTCGTTGTTCGATTGAGGTCGAACTCTTCTTCTTTTTGGCGAAGGCCCTTTGCCTTAAACGGCGTTATTTTGAACTTATCAAAATGGTATCCCGTAGTCGTTCGATCGAGGTTGAACTCTTTTACTTTTTGGCGAAGGCCGTTGGCCTTAAACGGTGTTATTTCAAACTTATCAAAATAGTAACCCGTCGCCGTTCGATCGACTTTTTGGCGAAGGCCCTTGGCTTTAAGGGGTGTTATTTCGAAATATCGAAATAGTAGCCTATCATTGTTCGATCGAGGTCAAACTCTTCTTCTTTTTTACGAAGGCCCTTGGACTAAAAGGGTATTATTTCGAACTTATCAAAATGCTAACCCGTCATCGTTCGATCGAGGTAGAACCCTTCTTCTTTTTGGTGATGGTCCTTGGCCTTAAAGGGAGTTATTTCAAACTTATCGAAATAGTAGCCCGTTGTTGTTCGATCGAGGTCGAACATTTCTGCTTTTTGGCAAAGGCCCCTGGCCTTTAAGGGAATTATTTTGAACTAATCGAAATAGTAGCCCGTCATCGTTCGATGAGGTCAAACTCTTCTGCTTCTTGGCAGAGGCCCTTGGTCTTAAAGGGTGTTATTTTGAACTTATCGAAATAGTAAACCATCGTCATACGATTGAGGTCGAACTCTTCTTCTTTTTGGCGAAGGCCATTGGCCTTAAAGGGTGTTATTTCGAACTTATCAAAATAGTTACCCGTCTTCGTTCGCTCGAGGTCGAACTCTTTTTCTTTTTGGCGAAGGCCCTTGGCCTTAAAAGGCGTTATTTCGAACTTACTAAAATAGTAGCCCGTCGTCGTTCGATCGAGGTCGAACTCTACTGCTTTTTTGCAAAGGCCCTTGGCCTTAAAGGGCATTATTTCAAACTTATCAAAATAGTAACCCGTCGTTGTTCGATCGAGGTCAAACCCTTCTTCTTTTTGGCGAAGTTCCTTAGCCTTAAAGGGCATTATTTCAAACATATCGAAATAGTAGCCCGTCATCGTTCGATCGAGCTCGAACTCTTCTACTTTTTGGCGGAGGCCCTTGGCCTTATATGGTGTTATTTTTAACTTATCAAAATAGTAACCTGTCCTCGTTCAATCGAGGTCGAACTCTTCTTCTTTTTATCGAAGGCCATTGGTCTTAAAGGGTGTATTTCAAACATTTTGAAATAATACCCCATCATCGTTCGATCGAGATCGAACTCTTCTTCTTTTTGGTGAAGGCCCTTTGCTTTAAAAGGCGTTATTTCGAACTTATCAAAATAGTAGCCAGTCATCGTTCGATCGAGGCCGAACTTTTCTACTTCTAGGTGAAGGCACTTGGTTTTAAAGGGTGTTATTTCGAACTTACTGAAATAGTAACCCATCATTGTTCGATTGAGGTCGAACTATTCTTCTTTTTGGCGAAGGCCCTTGTCCTTAAGGGGTGTTATTTCGAACTTATCAAAATAGTATCCCGTCTCGTTCGATCGAGGTCAAACGTTTCTGCTTTTTGACAAAGGCCCTTGGCCTTAAAGGCCGTTATTTTGAACTTATCGAAATAGTAGCCCGTCGTCGTTTGATAGAGGTTGAACTCTTCTCCTTTTTAGTAGAGGACCTTGGCCTTAAAGGGTGTTAATTCGAACTTATCGAAATAGTAACCTGTCATCGTTCGATCGAGGTCGAGTTCTTCTTCTTTTTAGGGACGATCCTTGGCCTTAAGGGGTATTATTTCGAACTTATCAATATAGTAACCCGTCGTCGTTAGATCGAGGTCGAACTCTTCTTCTTTTTGGCGAAGGACCTTGGCCTTAAATGGATTTATTTCGAACTTATCGAAATAGTTTCTAGTCGTCGTTCGATCGAGGTCGGACTCTCTGCTTTTTGGCGGAGGTCCTTGTCCTTAAATGGTGTTATTTCGAACTTATCGAAATAGTAACCCTTCATCGTTCGATCGAGGTCGAACTCTTCTTTTTTTTGTCGAGGGCCATTGGCCTAAAAGGGTGTATTTCGAACTTATCGAACTAGTTGGTCGTCGTTGTTCGATCGAGGTCGAACTCTTCTGCTTTTTGGCGAAGGCCCTTGGCTTTAAAGTGTGTTATTTCGAATTTATCAAAATAGTAACCCGTCGTCGTTCAATCGAGGCCGAAATCTCTCTCTTTTTGGCGAAGGCCCTTAGCCTTAAAGAATGATATTTCGAACTTATCAAAATAGTTACCCGTCGTCGTTTGATCGAGGTCGAACTCTTTTTCTTTTTGGCGATGGCCCTTGGCCTTAAAGGGTGTATTTAGAACTTATCGAAAAAGTAACTCGTCGTCGTTCGATCGAGGTCGAACTCTTCTTCTTTTTGGCGAAGGCCCTTGGTCTTAAAGGGTGTTATTTTGAACTTATCAAAATAGTAGCACGTCGCCGTTTGATGGAGGTCGAACTCTTCTGCTTTTTGGCGGAGGCCCTTAGCATTAAAGGGTGTTATTTTGAACTTTTTGAAATAGTAACCAGTCATCGTTCGATCGAGGTCGAACTCTTCTTCTTTTTGGTGAAGGCCATTGGCCTTAAAGGGTGTTATTTCGAACTTATCAAAATAGTTACCCGTCATCGTTCGATCGAGGTCGAACTCTTCTTCTTTTTGGCGATGGCCCTTGGCCTTAAAGGGTGTATTTCGAACTTATCTAAATAGTAACACGTCGTCGTTCGATCGCGGTCGAACTCTTCTTCTTTTTGGCGAAGGCCCTTGGCCATAAAAGGGTGTTATATCGAACTTATCAAAATAGTAACCCGTTGTCGTTCGGTCGAGGTCGAACTCTTCTTCTTTTTGGCGAATGCCATTGGCCTTAAGGGGTATTATTTCAAACTTATCGAAATAGTATACAATCGTCGTTCGATCGAGGTCGAACTCTTCTACTTTTTGGCTAAGGCTCTTGGCCTTAAAGGGCGTAATTATGAACTTATCGCAATAGTAGCACGTCGTCGTTCAATTGAGGTTGAACTCTTCTACTTTTTGGCAAAGGCCCTTGGCCTTAAAGGGCGTTATTATGAACTTATCAAAATAGTAGCACGTCGTCGTTTGATCGACGTCGAACGCTTCTGCTTTTTAGTAGAGGCCTTTGGCCATAAAGGGTGTTATTTCGAACTTATCGAAATAGTAACTTGTCGTCGTTCAATCGAGGTTGAACTCTTCTTCTTTTTGACGAAGGCCATTGGCCTTAAAGGGTGTACTTCGAACTTATCAAAATAGTAGCCCGTCGTCGTTTGATCGAGGTCGAACTCTTCTACTTTTTGGCAACAACCATTGGCCTTAAAGGGTGTTATTTTGAACTTATCGAAATAGTAACCCGTCACCGTTCGATCGAGGTCGAACTCTTTTTCTTTTTGGCGAAGGCCATTGGCCTTAAAGGGTGTTATTTCGAACTTATCAAAATAGTAACCCGTCGTCGTTCGATCGACTTTTTGGTGAAGGACCTTGGATTTAAGGGGTGTTATTTCGAACTTATCGAAATAGTAGTCCGTCATCGTTCGATCGAGGTAGAACTCTTCTTTTTTTTGACGAAGGCCCTTGGACTAAAAGGGTATTATTTCGAACTTATCGAAATAGTAACCCGTCATCGTTCGATCGAGGTCGAACTCTTCTTCTATTTGGCGATGGCCCTTGGCCTTAAGGGGTGTTATTTTGAACTTATCAAAATTGTAACTCGTCATCGTTCGATCGAGGTCGAAATCTCCTTCTTTTTGGCGAAGGCCCTTAGACTTAAAGGGTGTTATTTCGAACTTATCAAAATAGTTACCTATCGTCGTTCGATTGAGGTCGAACTCTTCTTCTTTTTTGTGATGGCCCTTGGCCTTAAAGGGCGTTATTTCAAACTTATCGAAATAGTAGCCCATCGTCGTACGATCGAGGTCGAACTCTTCTGCTTTTTCGCAATGGGCCTTGGCCTTTAAGGGCATTATTTTGAACTAATCGAAATAGTAGTCCGTCGTCGTACGATCGAGGTCGAACTCTTCTGCTTTTTGGAGGAGGCCCTTGGCCTTAAAGGGTGTTATTTTGAACTTATCGAAATAGTAACCCGTCGTCGTTCGATTGAGGTCGAACTATTCTTCTTTTTGGCGAAGGCCATTGGCCTTAAAGGGTGTTATTTCGAACTTATCAAAATAGTTACCCGTCTTCGTTCGATCGAGGTCGAACTCTTTTTTTTTTGGCGAAGGCCCTTGGCCTTAAAGGGCGTTATTTCGAACTAATCAAATTAGTAGCTCGTCGTCGTTCGATCGAGGTCGAACTCTCCTGCTTTTTGGCGAAGGCCCTTGGCCTTAAAGGGTATTATTTCAAACTTATCAAAATTGTAACCGGTCGTCGTTCGATCGAGGTCGAACTCTTCTTCTTTTTGGCGACGGTCCTTGGCCTTATATGGTGTTATTTTTAACTTATCAAAATAGTAACCCGTCCTTGTTCGATCGAGGTCGAACTCTTCTTCTTTTTGTCGAAGGCCATTGGCCTTAAAGGGTGTATTTCAAACTTTTCGAAATAGTACCCCGTCATCATTCGATCGAGGTCGAACTCTTCTTCATTTTGGCGAAGGCCCTTGGCCTTAAAGGGAGTTATTTCAAACTTATCAAAATAGTAGCTAATCATCGTTCGATCGAGGCTGAACTCTTTTACTTTTAGACAAAGGCCCTTGGCTTTAAAGAGTGTTATTTCGAACTTACTGAAAAAGTAACCTATCGTTGTTCGATTGAAGTCGAACTATTCTTCTTTTTGGCAAAGGCCCTTGTCCTTAAGGGGTGTTATTTCGAACTTATCGAAATAGTATCCCGTCTCGTTCGATCGAGGTCAAACTTTTCTGCTTTTTTACAAAGGCCCTTGGCCTTAAAGGGCGTTATTTTGAACTTATCGAAATAGTACCCTGTCGTCGTTCGATCGAGGTCGAACTCTTCTGCTTTTTGGTATAGGCCCTTGGCCTAAAAGAGTGTTAATTCAAACTTATCGAAATAGTAACCCGTCGCCGTTCGACTGAGGTCAAACTCTTCTTCTTTTTGGCGAAGGTTTTCGGCCTTAAAGGGCGTTATTTTGAACTTATCAAATTAGTAGCCCGTTATCGTTCGATCGAGGTCGAACTTTTCCACTTTTTGGCGACGACCCTTGGCCTTAAGGGGTGTTATTTCGAACTTATCGAAATAGTAACACGTCGTCATTCGATCGAGGTCGAACTCTTCTTCTTTTTGGCGAAGGTCCTTGGCCTTAAAGGGCGTTATTTTGAACTTATCAAATTAATAGCCCGTCATCGTTCGATCGAGGTCGTACTCTTTTTCTTTTTGGCGACGACCCTTGGCCTTAAGAGGTGTTAATTCGAACTTATCAAAATTGTAACCCGTCGTCGTTCGATCGAGGTCGAAATCTCCTTCTTTTAGGCGAAAACCCTTAGCCTTAAAGGGTGTTATTTCAAACTTATCGAAATAGTAGCCCGTCGTCGTTCGATCGAGTTCGAACTCTTCTTCTTTTTTTAAAAGGCCCTTGTCCTTAAAGGGCGTTATTTCGAACTTATCAAAATAGTAGCCCGTTCTCATTCGATCGAGGTCGAACTCTTTTTCTTTTTGACGAAGGCCATTGGTCTTAAAGGGTGTATTTCAAACTTTTCGAAATAGTACCCCGTTATCGTTCGATCGAGGTCGAACTCTTCTTCTTTTTGGCGAAGGCTCTTGGCCTTAAAGGGAGTTATTTCGAACTTATCAAAATAGTAGATCATCGTCGTTCGATCGAGGTCGAACTCTACTGCTTTTTGGCGAAGGCCCTTGGCCTTAAAGGGCATTATTTCAAACTTATCAAAATAGTAACCCGTCGTCGTTCGATCGAGGTCGAACTCTTCTTCTTTTTAGAAAAGTCCCTTGGCCTTAAAGGGCATTATTTCAAACTTATCAAAATAGTAGCCCGTGCTCGTTTGATCGAGGTCGAACTCTTTTTCTTTTTGATGATGGCCATTGGCCTTAAAGGGTGTTATTTCGACCTTATCAAAATAGTTGCCCGTCTTCGTTCGATCGAGGTTGAACTCTTTTTATTTTTGGCGAAGGTCCTTGGCCTTAAAGGGCGTTATTTCGAACTTATCAAAATAGTAGCCCGTCGTCGTTCGATCGAGGTCAAACTCTCCTGCTTTTTGGCGAAGGCCCTTGGCCTTAAAGGGTATTATTTCAAACTTATCAAAATAGTAGCCCATCGTCGTTCGATCGAGGTCGAACTCTTCTTCTTTTTGGAAAAGGCCCTTGGCCTTAAAGGGCATTATTTCGAACTTATCAAAATAGTAGCCCGTGCTCGTTCGATCGAGGTCGAACTCTTTTTCTTTTTGACGATGGCCATTGGCCTTAAAGGGTGTTATTTCGACCTTATCAAAATAGTTACCCGTCTTCGTTCGATCGAGGTCGAACTCTTTTTCTTTTTGGCGAAGGTCCTTGGCCTTAAAGGGCGTTATTTCGAACTTATCAAAATAGTAGCCCGTCGTCGTTCGATCGAGGTCAAACTCTCCTGCTTTTTGGCGAAGGCCCTTGGCCTTAAAGGGCATTATTTCAAACTTATCAAAATAGTAACCCGTCGTCGTTCGATCGATGTCGAACTCTTCTTCTTTTTGGAAAAGTCCCTTGGCCTTAAAGGGCGTTATTTCGAACTTATCAAAATAGTAGCCCGTGCTCGTTTGATCGAGGTCAAACTCTTTTTCTTTTTGACGATGGCATTTGGCCTTAAAGGGTGTTATTTCGACCTTATCAAAATAGTTACCCGTCTTCGTTCGATCGAGGTCGAACTCTTTTTCTTTTTGGCGAAGGTCCTTGGCCTTAAAGGGCGTTATTTCGAACTTATCAAAATAGTAGCCCGTCGTCGTTCGATCGAGGTCAAACTCTCCTGCTTTTTGGCGAAGGCCCTTGGCCTTAAAGGGCATTATTTCAAACTTATCAAAATAGTAACCCATCGTCGTTCGATCGAGGTCGAACTCTTCTTCTTTTTGGAAAAGGCCCTTGGCCTTAAAGGGCATTATTTCGAACTTATCAAAATAGTAGCCCGTGCTCGTTCGATCGAGGTCGAACTCTTTTTCTTTTTGTCGAAGGCCATTGGTCTTAAAGGGTGTATTTCAAACTTTTCGAAATAGTACCCCGTCATCGTTCGATCGATGTCGAACTCTTCTTCTTTTTGGCGAAGGCCCTTGGACTTAAAGGGCGTTATTTCGAACTTATCAAAATAGTAGCTAGTGATCGTTCGATCGAGGCTGAACTCTTTTACTTTTAGGCGAAGGCCCTTGGCTTTAAAGGGTGTTATTTCGAACTTACTGAAATAGTAACCTATCGTTGTTCGATTGAGGTCGAACTATTCTTCTTTTTGGCAACGACCCTTGTCCTTAAGGGGTGTTATATCGAACTTATCGAAATAGTATCCCATCTCGTTCGATTAAGGTCAAACTTTTCTGATTTTTTACAAAGGCCCTTGGCCTTAAAGGGCGTTATTTTGAACTTATCGAAATAGTACCCTGTCGTCGTTCGATCGAGGTCGAACTCTTCTGCTTTTTGGTAGAAGCCCTTGGCCTTAAAGAGTGTTAATTCAAACTTATCCAAATAGTAACCCATCGCCGTTCGATTGAGGTCAAACTCTTCTTCTTTTTGGTGAAGCTTTTTGGCATTAAAGGGCGTTATTTTGAACTTATCAAATCAGTAGCCTGTCATCGTTTGATCGAGGTTGTACTCTTCTTCTTTTTGGAGAAGACCCTTGGCCTTAAGAGGTGTTAATTCGAACTTATCAAAATTTGTAACCTGTCGTCGTTCGATCGAGGTCGAACTCTTCTGCTTTTTGGCGAAGACCCTTAGCCTTAAAGGGCGTTATTTCAAACTTATCGAAACAGTAGCCCGTCGTCGTTCAATCGAGGTCGAACTATTATGCTTTTTGGCAACTACTCTTGGCCTTAAAGGGTGTTATTTTGAATTTATTGAAATAGTAACCCGTCACCGTTCGATCGAGGTCGAACTCTTCTTCTCTTTGGCGAAGGCCCTTGGCCATAAAGGGCGGTATTTCGAACTTATCGAAGTAGTAACCTATCTTCGTTCAATCGAGGTAGAACTCTTCTTCTTTTTGGCGAAGGCCATTGTCCTTAAAGGGTGTTATTTCGAACTTATCAAAATAGTAACTCGTCATCGTTCGATCGAGGTCGAACTCTTTTTCTTTTTGGCGAAGGCCCTTGGCCTTAAAGGGCGTTATTTCGAACTTATAGAAATTGTAACCCGTCGTCGTTCGATTGAGGTCGAAATCTCCTTCTTTTTGGCGAAGGCCCTTAGACTTAAAGGGAGTTATTTCGAACTTATCAAAATAGTTACCCGTCGTTGTTCGATCGAGGTCAAACTCTTCTTTTTTTTGGTGATGGCCCTTGGCCTTAAAGGGCGTTATTTCAAACTTATCGAAATAGTAGCTCCTCGTCGTTCGATCGAGGTCGAACTCTTCTGCTTTTTGGCAAAGGCCCTTGGCCTTTAAGGGAATTATTTTGAACTAATCGAAATAGTAGCCCGTCATCGTTTGATCGAGGTCTAACTCTTCTACTTTTTTGGCGGAGGCCCTTGGCCTTAAAGGGTGTTATTTTAAACTTATCGAAATAGTAACTCATCGTCGTTCGATTGAGGTCGAACTCTTCTTATTTTTGGCGAAGGACATTGGCCTTAAAGGGTGTTATTTCGACCTTATCAAAATAGTTACCCGTCTTCGTTCGATCGAGGTCGAACTCTTTTTTCTTTTTGGCGAAGGCCCTTGGCCTTAAAGGGCGTTATTTCGAACTTATCAAAATACTAGCCCGTCGTCGTTCGATCGAGGTCAAACTCTCCTGCTTTTGGCGAAGGCCCTTGGCCTTAAAGGGCATTATTTCAAACTTATCAAAATAGTAACCCGCTGTCGTTCGATCGAGGTTGAACTCTTCTTATTTTTGGCAAAGGCCCTTGGCCTTAAAGTGCATTATTTCGAACTTATCAATATAGTATCCCGTCCTCGTTCGATCGAGGTCGAACTCTTCATCTTTTTGTCGAAGGCCATTGGCCTTAAAGGGTGTATTTCAAACTTTTCGAAATAGTACCTCGTCATCGTTCGATCAGGTCGAATTCTTCTTCTTTTTGGCAAAGGCCCTTGGCCTTAAAGGGCGTTATTTCGAACTTATAAAAATAGTAGACAGTCATCGTTCGATCGAGGCCGAACTCTTCTATTTTTAGGCAAAGGCCCTTGGCTTTAAAGGGTGTTATTTCCAAATTACTGAAATAGTAACCCATCGTTGTTCGATTGAGGTCGAACTATTCTTCTTTTTGGCAAAGGCCCTTGTCCTTAAGGGGTATTATTTCGAACTTATCGAAATAGTATCCCATCTCGTGCGATCGAGGTCAAACCTTTCTGCTTTTTGACAAAGGCCCTTGGCCTTAAAGGGTATTATTTTGAACTTATCGAAATAGTAGCCCGTCGTCGTTCGATCGACGTCGAACACTTCTGCTTTTTGGTAGAGGCCCTTGGCCTTAAAGAGTGTTAATTCAAACTTATCGAAATAGTAACTTGTCGTCGTTCGATTGAGGTCAAACTCTTCTTCTTTTTAGCGGAGGTCCTTGGCCTTAAAGGGCGTTATTTTGAACTTATCAAATTAGTAGCCCGTTGTCATTCGATCGAGGTCGAACTCTTCCACTTTTTGGAAAAGGTCCTTGGCCTTAAAGGGTGTTATTTCGAACTTATCGAAATAGTAAGCCGTCGTCATTCGATCGACTTTTTGGCGAAGGCCCTTGGCCTTAAGGGGTGTTATTTCGAACTTATCGAAATAGTAGCCCGTCATCGCTCGATCGAGGTCGAACTCTTTTTATTTTTGGTGAAGGCCCTTGGCCTTAAAGGGCGTTATTTCGAACTTATCGAAATAGTAACCTGTCATCATTCGATCGTGGTCGAACTCTTCTTCTTTTTGGCGACGACCCTTGGCCTTAAGGGGTGTTATTTCGAACTTATCAAAATAGTAACCCGTCGTCGTTCGATCGAGGTTGAACTCTTCTTTTTTTTGGCGAAGGCCCTTGGCCTTAAATGGAGTTATTTCAAACTTATCAAAATAGTATCCCATCGTCGTTCGATCGATGTCTAACTTTTCTGCTTTTTGGCGGAGGCCCTTGGCCTTAAAGGGTGTTATTTCGAACTTATCGAAATAGTAACCCGTCATCGTTAGATCGAGATCGAACTCTTCTTCTTTTTGTCGAAGGCCATTGGCCTTAAAGGGTGTATTTCGAACTTATCGAAATAGTAGGCCATCATCGTTCGATCGAGGTCGAACTCTTCTGCTTTTTGGCGAAGGCCCTTGGCCTTAAAGGGTGTTATTTTGAACTTATCAAAATAGTAACCCGTCGTCATTCGATCGAGGTCAAACTCTTCTTCTTTTTGGCGATGGACATTGGCTTTAAAAGGTGTATTTCGAACTTATCGAAATAGTAACCCGTCGTCGTTCGATCGAGGTCGAACTCTTCTTCTTTTTGGCGAAGGCCCTTGGCCTTAAAGGGTGTTATTTTGAACTTATTGAATTAGTAACCCATCACCGTTCGATCGAGGTCAAACTCTTCTTCTTTTTGGTGAAGGCCCTTGGCCATAAAGGGTGGTATTTCGAACTTATCGAAATAGTAGCCCATCTTCATTCAATCGAGGTCGAACTCTTCTTCTTTTTGGCGAAGTCCATTGGCCTTAAAGGGTGTTATTTCGAACTTATCAAAATAGTAACCCGTCATCGTTCGATCGAGGTCAAGCTCTTTTTCTTTTTGGTGAAGGCCCTTGGCCTTAAAGGGCGTTATTTCGAACTTATCGAAATGGTAACCCGTCATCGTTCGATTGAGGTCGAACTCTTCTTCTTTTTGGCGAATGCCCTTTGCCTTAAACGGCGTTATTTTGAACTTATCAAAATGGTATCCCGTCGTCGTTCGATCGAGGTCGAACTCTTTTACTTTTTGGCGAAGGCCATTGGCCTTAAACGGCATTATTTCGAACTTATCAAAATAGTAACCCGTCGTCGTTCGATCGACTTTTTGGCGAAGGTCCTTGGCTTTAAGGGGTGTTGTTTCGAAATATCGAAATAGTAGCCTGTCATTGTTCGATCGAGGTCGAACTCTTCTTCTTTTTGACGAAGGCCCTTGGACTAAAAGGGTATTATTTCGAGCTTATCGAAATGCTAACCCGTCATCGTTCGATCGAGGTCGAACTCTTCTTCTTTTTGGCGATGGCCCTTGGCCTTAAAGGGTGTTATTTTGAACTTATCAAAATTGTGACCCGTCATCGTTCGATCGAGGTCAAAATCTCCTTATTTTTGGCGAAGGCCCTTAGACTTAAAGGGTGTTATTTCGAACTTATCAAAATAGTTACCCGTCGTCGTTCGATGGAGGTCGAACCCTTCTTCTTTTTGGTGATGGTCCTTGGCCTTAAAGGGAGTTATTTCAAACTTATCGAAATAGTAGCCCGTCGTCGTTCGATCGAGGTCGAACATTTCTGCTTTTTGGCAAAGGCCCCTGGCCTTTAAGGGCATTATTTTGAACTAATCGAAATAGTAGCTCGTCGTCGTTCGATCGATGTTAAACTCTTCTGCTTTTTGGCGGAGGCCCTTAGTCTTAAAGGGTGTTATTTTGAACTTATCGAAATAGTAAACCGTCTTCGTTCGATTGAGGTCGAACTCTTCTTCTTTTTGGCGAAGGCCATTGGCCTTAAAGGGTGTTATTTCGAACTTATCAAAATAGTTACCCGTCTTCATTCGCTCGAGGTTGAACTCTTTTTCTTTTTGGCGAAGGCCCTTGGCCTTAAAGGGCGTTTTTTCGAACTTACTAAAGTAGTAGCCCGTCGTCGTACGGTCGACGTCGAACTCTACTGCTTTTTGGCGAAGGCCCTTGGCCTTAAAGGGCATTATTTCAAACTTATCAAAACAGTAACCCGTCGTTGTTCGATCGAGGTCAAACTCTTCTTCTTTTTGGCGAAGTTCCTTGGCCTTAAAGGGCATTATTTCAAACGTATCGAAATAGTAGCCCGTCATCGTTCGATCGGGGTCGAACTCTTCTACTTTTTGGCGGAGGCCCTTGGCCTTATATGGTGTTATTTTTAACTTATCAAAATAGTAACCCGTCCTCGTTCGATCGAGGTCGAACTCTTCTTCTTTTTATCGAAGGCCATTGGTCTTAAAGGGTATATTTCTAACGTTTCGAAATAGTACCCCGTCATCGTTCGATCGAGGTAGAACTCTTCTTCTTTTTGGCGAAGGCCCTTGGCTTTAAAAGGCGTTATTTCGAACTTATCAAAATAGTATCCAGTCATCGTTCGATCGAGGCCGAACTCTTCTACTTCTAGGTGAAGGCCCTTGGCTTTAAAGGGTGTTATTTCGAACTTACTGAAATAGTAACCCATCATTGTTCGATTGAGGTTGAAGTATTCTTCTTTTTTGGCGAAGGCCCTTGTCCTTAAGGGGTGTTATTTCGAACTTATCAAAATAGTATCCCGTCTCGTTCGATCGAGGTCAAAATTTTCTGCTTTTTGACAAAGGCCCTTGGCCATAAAGGCCGTTATTTTGAACTTATCGAAATAGTAGCCCATCGTCGTTTGATAGAGGTTGAACTCTTCTGCTTTTTGGTAGAGGACCTTGGCCTTAAAGGGTGTTAATTCGAACTTATCGAAATAGTAACCTGTCATCGTTCGATCGAGGTCGAACTCTTCTTCTTTTTAGCGACGACCCTTGGCCTTAAGGGGTATTATTTCAAACTTATCAATATAGTAACCCTTCATCGTTCGATCGAGGTCGAACTCTTCTTCTTTTTGGCGAAGGCCCTTGGCCTTAAATGGAGTTATTTCAAACTTGTCGAAATAGTTTCCAGTCGTCGTTCGATCGAGGTCGAACTCTTTTGCTTTTTGGAGGATGTCCTTGGCCTTAAATGGTGTTATTTCAAACTTATCAAAATAGTAACCCTTCATCGTTCGATCGAGGTCGAACTCTTCTTCTATTTGTCGAAGGCCATTGGCCTAAAAGGGTGTATTTCGAACTTATCGAACTAGTTGGTCGTCGTTGTTCGATCGAGGTCGAACTCTTCTGCTTTTTGGCGAAGGCCCTTGGCCTTAAAGTGTGTTATTTCGAACTTATAAAAATAGTAACCCGTCGTCGTTCGATCGCGGTCGAAATCTCCCTCTTTTTGGCGAAGGCCCTTAGCCTTAAAGGGTGTTATTTCGAACTTATCAAAATAGTTACCCGTCATCGTTTGATCGAGGTCGAACTCTTTTTCTTTTTGGCGATGGCCCTTGGCCTTAAAGGTGTATTTAGAACTTATCGAAATAGTAACCCATCTTCATTCAATCGATGTCGAACTCTTCTTCTTTTTGGCGAAGGCCATTAGCCTTAAAGGGTGTTATTTCGAACTTATCAAAATAGTAACCCGTCATCGTTCGATCGAGGTTGAACTCTTTTTCTTTTTGGAGAAGGCCCTTGGTCTTAATGGGCGTTATTTCGAACTTATCGAAATAGTAACCCGTCGTCGTTCGATCGAGGTCGAACTCTTCTTCTTTTTGGTGAAGGCCCTTGGCCTTAAATGGGTTTATTTTGAACTTATCAAAATAGTAGCCCGTCATCATTCGATCGAGGTCGAACTCTTCTACTTTTTGGCGAAGTCCGTTGGCCTTAAAGGGTGTTATTTCGAACTTATCAAAATAGTAACCCGTCGTCGTTCGATCGAGGTCGAACTCCTCTTCTATTTGGCAATGTCCCTTTGCCTTAAAGGGCGTTATTTCGAACTTATCGAAATAGTAGCCCGTCATCATTCGATCGAGGTTAAACTCTTCTACTTTTTGGCGGAGGCCCTTGGCATTATATGGTGTTATTTTTAACTTATCAAAATAGTAACCCGTCCTCGTTCGATCGAGGTCAAACTCTTCGTCTTTTTGTCGAAGGCCATTGGCCTTAAAGGGTGTATTTCAAACTTTTCGAAATAGTACCCCGTCGTCGTTCGATCGAGGTCAAACTCTTCTTCTTTTTGGCGAAGGCCCTTAGCCTTAAAGGGCGTTATTTCGAACTTATCAAAATAGTAGCCAGTCATCGTTCGATCAAGGTCGAACTCTTCTACTTTTAAGCGAAGGTCCTTGCCTTTAAAGGGTGTTATTTCGAACTTACTAAAATAGTAACCCATCATTGTTCGATTGAGGTCGAACTATTCTTCTTTTTGGCGAAGGCCCTTGTCCTTAAGGGTTGTTATTTCGAACTTATCGAAATAGTATCCCGTCTCGTTCGATCGAGGTCAAACGTTTCTGCTTTTTGACAAAGGCCCTTGGCCTTAAAGGGCGTTATTTTGAACTTATCGAAATAGTAGCCCGTCGTCGTTCGATCGAGGTCGAACTCTTCTTCTTTTTGTTAGAGGCCTTTGGCCGGTGTTAATTCGAACTTATCGAAATAGTAACCCATCGTCGCTCGATTGAGGTCGAACTCTTCTTCTTTTTGGCGAAGGTCCTTGGCCTTAAAGGGTGTTATTTTGAACTTATCAAATTAGTAGCCCGTTGTCGTTCGATCGAGGTCGAACTCTTCCACTTTTTGGAAATGGCCCTTGGCCTTAAAGGTTGTTATTTCAAACTTATCGAAATAGTAACCCATCGTTGTTCGATCGACTTGCGAAGGCCCTTGGCCTTAAAGGGTGTAATTTCGAACTTATCGAAATAGTAGCTCGTCATCGCTCGATCGAGGTCAAACTCTTCTTCTTTTGTGACGAAGGCCCTTGGACTAAAAGGGTATTATTTCGAATTTATCGAAATGGTAACCCGTCATCGTTCGATCGAGGTCAAACTCTTCTTCGTTTTGGCGACGGCCCTTGGCCTTAAGGGGTGTTATTTCGAACTTATCAAAATAGTAAACCGTCGTCGTTCGATCGAGGTCGAACTTTTCTTCTTTTTGGCAAAGGCCCTTGGCCTTAAATGGAGTTATTTCGAACTTATTGAAATAGTAGTCCGTCGTCGTTCGATCGAGGTCGAACTCTTATGCATTTTGGCGGAGGCCCTTGGCCTTAAAGGGTGTTATTTCGAACTTATCGAAATAGTAACCCGTTGTCGTTCGATCGAAGTCTAACTCTTCTTCTTTTTGTCGAAGGCCATTGGCCTTAAAGGATGTATTTCGAACTTATCAAAATAGTAGGTCATCGTCGTTCGATCGAGGTCAAACTCTTCTGCTTTTTGGCGAAGGCCCTTGGCCTTAAAAGGGTTTTTTTCGAACTTATCAAAATAGTAACCCGTCATCGTTCGATCGAGGTCGAACTCTTCTTCTTTTTAGCGATGGCCCTTGGCCTTAAAGGGTGTATTTCGAACTTATTGAAATAGTAACCCATCGTTGTTAGATCGAGGTCAAACTCTTCTTCTTTTTGGCGAAGGCCCTTGGCCTTAAAGGGTGTTATTTTGAACTTATAGAAATAGTAACCCGTCACCGTTCGATCGAGGTCGAACTCTTCTTCTTTTTGGCGTAGGCCCTTGGCCATAAAGGGAGGTATTTCGAACTTATTGAAATAGTAACCCATCTTCATTCAATCGAGGTCGAACTCTTCTTATTTTTGGCAAAGGCCATTGGCCTTAAAGGGTGTTATTTCGAACTTATCATAATAGTAACCCGTCATCGTTCGATCGAGGTCAAACTCTTTTTCTTTTTGGTGAAGGCCCTTGGCCTTAAAGGGCGTTATTTAGAACTTATCGAAATAGTAACCTGTCATCGTTCGATCGAGGTCGAACTCTTCTTCTTTTTGGCGAAGGACCTTGGCCTTAAACGGCGTTATTTTGAACTTATCAAAATGGTAGCCCGTCGTCGTTCGATCGAGGTCGAACTCTTCTACTTTTTGGCGAAGGTCGTTGGCCTTAAAGGGTGTTATTTCAAACTTATCAAAATAGTAACCCGACATCGTTCGATCGACTTTTTGGCGAAGGCCCTTGGCTTTAAGGGGTGTAATTTCGAACTTATTGAAATAGTAGCCCGTCATCGTTAGATCGAGGTCGAACGCTTCTTTTTTTTGACGAAGGACCTTGACCTAAAAGGGTATTATTTCGAACTTATAGAAATGATAACTCGTCATCGTTTGATCGAGGTCGAACTCTTCTTCTTTCTGGCGATGGCCCTTGGCCTTATATGGTGTTATTTTTAACTTATCAAAATAGTAACCAGTCCTCGTTTGATCGAGGTCGAACTCTTCTTCTTTTTGTCGAAGGCCATTGGCCTTAAAGGGTGTATTTCAAACTTTTCGAAATAGTACCTCGTCATCATTCGATCGAGGTCGAACTATTCTTATTTTTGGCGAAGGCCCTTGGCCTTAAAGGGCGTTATTTCGAACTTATCAAAATAGTAGCCAGTCATCGTTCGATCTAGGCCGAATTCTTCTACTTTTAAGCGAAGGCCCTTGGCTTTAAATGGTGTTATTTCGAACTTACTGAAATAGTAACCCATCATTGTTCGATTGAGGTCGAACTATTCTTCTTTTTGGCGAAGGCCCTTGTCCTTAAGGGGTGTTATTTCGAACTTATCGAAATAGTATCCCATCTCGTTCGATCGAGGTCAAACGTTTCTACTTTTTAACAAAGGCCCTTGGCCTTAAAGGGCGTTATTTTGAACTTATCGAAATAGTAGCTTGTCGTCGTTCGATCGAGGTGGAACTCTTCTGCTTTTTGGTAGAGGCCCTTGTCCTTAAAGGGTGTTAATTCGAACTTATCTAAATAGTAACCCGTCATCGTTCGATCGAGGTCGAACTCTTCTGCTTTTTGGCGGAGGCCCTTGGCTTTAAAGGGTGTTATTTCGAACTTATCGAAATAGTAACTCGTCATCGTTTGATCGAGGTCGAACTCTTCTTCTTTTTGTCGAAGGCCATTGGCCTTAAAGGGTGTATTTTGAATTTATCGAAATAGTAGCCCGTCGTCGTACGACCGAGGTCGAACTCTTCTGCTTTTTAACTGAGGCCCTTGGCCTTATAGGGTGTTATTTTGAACTTATTGAATTAGTAACCCGTCCTCGTTCGATCAAAGTCGAACTCTTTTTATTTTTGTCGAAGGCCATTGGCCTTAAAGGGTGTATTTCGAATTTATCGAAATAGTACCCCATCATCGTTCGATCGAGGTCGAACTCTTCTTCTTTTTGGCGAAGGCCCTTGGCCTTAAAGGGCATTATTTCGAACTTATCAAAATAGTATCCCGTCATCGTTTGATCGAGGCCGAACTTTTCTACTTTTAGGCGAAGGCCCTTGGCTTTAAAGGGTGTTCTTTCGAACTTACTGAAATAGTAACCCATCGTTGTTCGATCGAGGTCGAACTCTTCTACTTTTTAGCGAAGGCCCTTATCTTTAAGGGGTGTTATTTCGAACTTATCGAAATAGTATCCTGTCTCGTTCGATCGAGGTCAAACTCTTCTGCATTTTGACAAAGACCCTTGGCCTTAAAGGGCGTTATTTTAAACTTATCAAAATAGTTTTCCGTCGTTCGATCGAGGTCGAACTCTTCTTCTTTTTGGCGATGACACTTGGCCTTAATTGGTGTTATTTCGAACTTATCATAATATTAACCACTCGTCGTTCGATCGAGGTCGAACTCTTCTTTTTTTTGGCGAAGGCTCTTGGCCTTAAATAGAGTTATTTCGAACTTATCGAAATAGTAGCCCGTCGTCGTTCGACCGAGGTCGAACTCTTCTATTTTTTGGCGGAGGCTCTTGGCCTTAAAGGGTGTTATTTTGAACTTATCGAAATAGTAACCCGTCATCGTTCGATCGAGGTCGAACTCTTCTTCTTTTTGGCGACGACCCATGGCCTTAAGGGGAAATATTTAGAACTTATAGTTACCCGTCATCGTTCGATCGAGGTTGAACTCTTCTTCTTTTTGGGGATGTCCCTTGGCCTTAAAAGGTGTTATTTCAAACTTATCTAAATAGTAGCCCATCGTCATTCGATCAAGGTCGAACTCTTATGCTTTTTGGCAACGGCCCTTGGGCTTAAAGGGTGTTATTTTGAACTTATTGAAATAGTGACCCGTCACCGTTCGATCGAGGTCGAACTCTTATTCCTTTTGACGAAGGCCCTTGTCCATAAAGGGTGGTATTTAAAACTTATCGAAATAGTAGCCCATCTTCGTTCAATCAAGGTCGAACTCTTCTTCTTTTTGGCGAAGGCCATTGGCCTTAAAGGGTGTTATTTCGAACTTATCAAAATAGTAATCTGTCATCGTTCGATCGAGTTTGGATTTTCTTTTTGGCGAAGGCCCTTGGACTTAAAGGGCATTATTTCGAACTTATCGAAATAATAACCCGTCGCCGTTCGATCGAGGTCGAACTCTTCTTATTTTTGGCAAAGGCCCTTGGCCTTAAACGGCGTTATTTTGAACTTATCAAAATGGTAGCCCGTTGTTGTTCAATCGAGGTCGAACTCTTCCACTTTTTGGCGAAGGCCGTTGGCCTTAAAGGGTGTTATTTTGAACTTATCAAAATAGTAACACGTCGTCATTCGATCGACTTTTTGGCGAAGGCCCTTGGCTTTAAGGGGTGTTATTTTGAATTTATCGAAATAGTAGCCCGTCATTGTTTGATCGAGGTCGAACTCTTCTTATTTTTGATGAAGGCTCTTAGACTAAAAGGGTATTATTTCAAACTTATCGAAATAGTAACCCGTCATCGTTCGATCGAGGTCGAACTCGTCTTCTTTCTGGCGATGGCCCTTGGCCTTAAGGGGTGTTATTTTGAACTTATCAAAATTGTAACCTGTCATCGTTCGATCGAGGTCGAAATATCCTTGTTTTTGGCGAAGGACCTTAGACTTAAAGGGTGTTATTTCGAACTTATCGAAATAGTAGCCCATCGTCGTTCGATCGAGGTCGAACTCTTCTGTTTTTTGGCAAAGGCCCTTGGCCTTTAAGGGCATTATTTCAAGCTTATCGAAATAGTAACCCATCGTCGTTCGATCGAGGTCGAACTCTTCTGCTTTTTGGCCAAGGCCCATGGCCTTTAAGGGCATTATTTTGAACTAATCGAAATTGTAGCCCGTCATCGTTCGATCGAGGTCGAACTCTTCTTCTTTTTGGCGGAGGCCCTTTGCCTTAAAGGGTGTTATTATGAACTTATCGAAATAGTAACCCGTCGTCGTTCGATTGAGGTCGAATTTTTCTTCTTTTTGGTGAAGGCCATTGGCGTTAAAGGGTGTTATTTCGAACTTATCAAAATAGTTACCCGTCTTCGTTCGATCGAGGTCAAACTCTTTTTCTTTTTGGCGAAGGCCCTTGGCCTTAAAGGGCATTCTTTCGAACTTATCAATATAGTAGCTCGTCGTCGTTCGATCGAGGTCGAACTCTCCTGCTTTTTGGCGAAGGACCTTGGCCTTAAAGGGCATTTTTTCGAACTTATCAAAATAGTAACCCGTCGTCGTTCGATCGAGGTCGAACTCTTCTTCTTTTTGGTGAAGGCCCTTGGCCTTAAAGGGCGTTATTTCGAACTTATCGAAGCAGTAGCCCGTCATCGTTCGATCGAGGTCGAACTCTTCTACTTTTTTGCCGAGGCCCTTGGCCTTATAGGGTGTTATTTTTAACTTATCAAAATAGTAACCCGTCCTCGTTCGATCGAGGTCGAACTCTTCTTCTTTTTGTCGAAGGCCATTGGCCTTAAAGGGTGTATTTCAAACTTTTCGAAATAGTACCCCATCATCATTCGATCGAGGTCGACCTCTTCTTCTTTTTGTTGAAGTCCCTTGGCATTAAAGGGCGTTATTTCGAACTTATCAAAAGAGTTGCCAATCATCGTTCGATCGAGTTCGAACTCTTTTTCTTTTTGTCGAAGGCCATTGGCCTTAAAGGGTGTATTTCAAACTTTTTGAAATAGTACCCCGTCATCGTTCGATCGAGGTCGAACTCTTCTTCTTTTTAGCGAAGGCCCTTGGTCTTAAAGGACGTTATTTCGAACATATCAAAAGAGTAGTCAGTCATCGTTCGATCGAGGTCGAACTCTCCTGATTTTTAGCGAAGGCCATTGGCCTTAAAGGGCATTATTTCAAACTTATAAAAATAGTATCCCATCGTCGTTCGATCGAGGTCGAACTCTTCTTCTTTTTAGTGAGGGCCCTTGGCCTTAAAGGGCGTTATTTCGAACTTATCGAAATAGTAGCCCGTCATCGTTCGATCGAGGTCGAACTCTTCTACTTTTTGGCGGAGGCCCTTGGCCTTAAAGGGTGTTATTTCGAACTTATCGAAATATTAACCCGTCATCGTTCGATCGAGGTCGAACTCTTCTTCTTTTTGTCGAAGGCCATTGGCCTTAAAGGGTGTATTTCGAAATTATCAAAATAGTAGCCCGTCGTCGTTCGATCGAGGTCAAACTCTTCTGCTTTTTGGCGGAGCCCCTTGGCCATATACGGTGTTATTTTGAACTTATCGAAATAGTAACCCGTCCTCGTTCGATCGAAGTCAAACTCTTCTTCTTTTTGTCGAAGGCCATTGGCCTTAAAAGGTGTATTTTGAATTTTTCGAAATAGTACCCCGTCATCGTTCGATCGAGGTCGAACTCTTCTTCTTTTTGGCGAAGGCCTTTGGCCTTAAAAGGTGTTATTTCGAACTTATCAAAATAGTAACACGTCGTCATTCGATCGACTTTTTGGCGAAGGCCCTTGGCTTTAAGGGGTGTTATTTTGAACTTATCGAAATAGTAGCCCGTCATTGTTTGATCGAGGTCGAACTCTTCTTATTTTTGATGAAGGCTCTTAGACTAAAATGGTATTATTTCAAACTTATCGAAATAGAAACCCGTCATCGTTCGATCGAGGTCGAACTCGTCTTCTTTCTGGCGATGGCCCTTGGCCTTAAGGGGTGTTATTTTGAACTTATCAAAATTTGTAACCTGTCATCGTTCGATCGAGGTCAAAATATCGTTGTTTTTGGCGAAGGACCTTAGAATTAAAGGGTGTTATTTCGAACTTATCGAAATAGTAGCCCATCGTCGTTCGATCGAGGTCAAACTCTTCTGTTTTTTGGCAAAGGCCCTTGGCCTTTAAGGGCATTATTTCAAACTTATCGAAATAGTAACCCATCGTTGTTCGATCGAGGTCGAACTCTTCTGCTTTTTGGCCAAGGCCCATGGCCTTTAAGGGCATTATTTTGAACTAATCGAAATTGTAGCCCGTCATCGTTCGATCGAGGTCGAACTCTTCTTCTTTTTGGCGGAGGCCCTTGGCCTTAAAGGGTGTTATTTTGAACTTATCGAAATAGTAACCCATCGTCGTTCGATTGAGGTCGAATTTTTCTTCTTTTTGGCGAAGGCCATTGGCGTCAAAGGGTGTAATTTTGAACTTATCAAAATAGTTACCCGTCTTCGTTCGATCGAGGTCGAACTCTTTTTCTTTTTGGCGAAGGCCCTTGGCCTTAAAGGGCATTCTTTCGAACTTATCAATATAGTAGCCTGTCATCGTTCGATCGAGGTCGAACTCTCCTGCTTTTTGGCGAAGGCCCTTGGCCTTAAAGGGCATTATTTCGAACTTATCAAAATAGTAACCCATCATCGTTCGATCGAGGTCGAACTCTTCTTATTTTTGGTGAAGGCCCTTGGCCTTAAAGGGTGTTATTTCGAACTTATCGAAACAGTATCCCGTCATCGTTCGATCGAGGTCGAACTCTTCTACTTTTTGGCGGAGGCCCTTGGCCTTATAGGGTGTTATTTTTAACTTATCAAAATAGTAACCCGTCTTCGTTCGATCGAGGTCGAACTCTTCTTCTTTTTGTCGAAGGCCATTGGCCTTAAAGGGTGTATTTCAAACTTTTCGAAATAGTACCCCGTCATCATTCGATCGAGGTCGACCTCTTCTTTTTTTTGTCGAAGTCCCTTGGCATTAAAGGGCGTTATTTCGAACTTATCAAAAGAGTTGCCAGTCATAGTTCGATCGAGTTCGAACTCTTTTTCTTTTTGTCGAAGTCCATTGGCCTTAAAGGGTGTATTTCAAACTTTTTGAAATAGTACCCCGTCATCGTTCGATCGAGGTCGAACTCTTCTTCTTTTTGGCGAAGGCCCTTGGTCTTAAAGGACGTTATTTCGAACATATCAAAAGAGTAGTCAGTTATCGTTCGATCGAGGTCGAACTCTCCTGCTTTTTGGTGAAGGCCATTGGCCTTTAAGGGCATTATTTCAAACTTATAAAAATAGTATCCCATCGTCGTTCGATCGAGGTCGAACTCTTCTTCTTTTTAGTGAGGGCCCTTGGCCTTAAACGGCGTTATTTCGAACTTATTGAAATAGTAGCCCGTCATCGTTCGATCGAGGTCGAACTCTTCTACTTTTTGGCGGAGGCCCTTGGCCTTAAAGGGTGTTATTTCGAACTTATCAAAATATTAACCCGTCATCGTTCGATCGAGGTCGAACTCTTCTTCTTTTTGTCGAAGGCCATTGGCCTTAAAGGGTGTATTTCGAAATTGTTAAAATAGTAGCCCGTCGTCGTTCGATCGAGGTCAAACTCTTCTGCTTTTTGGCGGAGGCCCTTGGCCATATACGGTGTTATTTTGAACTTATCGAAATAGTAACCCGTCCTCGTTCGATCGAAGTCGAACTCTTCTTCTTTTTGTCGAAGGCCATTGGCCTTAAAAGGTGTATTTCGAATTTTCCGAAATAGTACCCTGTCATCGTTCGATCGAGGTCGAACTCTTCTTCTTTTTGGCGAAGGCCCTTTGCCTTAAAGGGCGTTATTTCGAACTTATCAAAATAGTATCCCATCATCGTTCGATCGAGGTCGAACTCTTCGTCTTTTTGGTGAAGGCCCTTGGCCTTAAAGGGAGTTATTTCGAACTTATCGAAATAATAGCTCGTCATCGTTCGATCGAGGTCGAACTCTTTTGCTTTTTGGTGGAGGCCCTTGGCCTTAAAGGGTGTTATTTCTAACTTATCAAAATAGTAACCCGTCATCGTTCGATCGAGGTCGAACTCTTCTTCTTTTTGTCGAAGGCCATTGGCCTTAAAGGGTGTATTTCAAAATTATCGAAATTGTAGCCCGTTGTCATTCGATCGAGGTCAAACTCTTCTATTTTTTGGCGGAGGCCCTTGGCCTTATAGGGTGTTATTTTGAACTTATCTAAATAGTAACCCGTCCTCGTTCGATCGAAGTCGAACTCTTCTTCTTTTTGTCGAAGGCCATTTCCTTTAAAGGGTGCATTTCGAATTTATCGAAATAGTACCCCTTCATCGTTCGATCGAGGTCGAACTCTTCTTCTTTTTGGCGAAGGCCCTTGGCCTTAAAGGGCATTATTTAGAACTTATCAAAATAGTATCCCGTCATCATTCGATCGAGGCCAAATTCTTCTGCTTTTTGGCGGAGGCCCTTGGCCATAAAGGGTGTTATTTCGAACTTATTGAAATAGTAACCCGTCATCGTTCGATCGAGGTCGAACGCTTCTGCTTTTTGGTGGAGTCCCTTGGTCTTGAAGGGTGTTATTTCGAACTTATCGAAATAGTAACCCGTCATCGTTCGATCGAGGTCGAACTCTTCTCCTTTTTGGCAAAGGCCCTTTGCCTTTAAGGACATTATTTTGAACTAATCGAAATTGTAGCCCGTCATCGTTCGATCGAGGTCGAACTCTTTTTCTTTTTGGCGGAGGCCCTTGGCCTTAAAGGGTGTTATTTTGAACTTATCAAAATAGTAACCCGTCGTCGTTCGATTGAGGTCTAATGTTTCTTCTTTTTGGCGAAGGCCATTGGCGTTAAAGGGTGTTATTTCGAACTTATCAAAATAGTTACCCGTCTTCGTTCGATCGAGGTCAAACTCTTTTTCTTTTTGGCGAAGGCCCTTGGCCTTAAAGGGCATTATTTCGAACTTATCAAAATAGTAGTCCGTCGTCGTTCGATCGAGGTTGAACTCTCCTGCTTTTTGGCGAAGGCCCTTGGCCTTAAAGGGCATTATTTCGAACTTATCAAAATAGTAACCCGTCGTCGTTCGATCGTGGTCGAACTCTTCTTATTTTCTATGAAGGCCCTTGGCCTTAAAGGGCATTATTTCAAACTTATCGAAATAGTAGCCCGTCATCGTTCGATTGATGTCGAACTCTTCTACTTTTTGGCGGAGGCCCTTGGCCTTATAGGGTGTTATTTTTAACTTATCAAAATAGTAACCCGTCCTCGTTCGATCGAGTTCGAACTCTTCTTCTTTTTGTCGAAGGCCATTGGCCTTAAAGGGTGTATTTCAAATTTTTCGAAATAGTACCCCGTCATCGTTCGATCGAGGTCAACCTCTTCTTCTTTTTGTCGAAGGCCATTGGCATTAAAGGGCGTTATTTCGAACTTATCAAAAGAGTAGCCAGTCATCGTTCGATCGAGGTCGAACTTTTCTTCTTTTTGTCGAAGGCCATTGGCCTTAAAGGGTGTATTTCAAACTTTTCGAAATAGTACCCCGTCATCGTACGATCGAGGTTGAACTCTTCTTCTTTTTTGGCGAAGGCCATTGGCCTTAAAGGGCGTTATTTCGAACTTATCAAAAGAGTAGCCAGTCATCATTCGATCGAGGTCGAACTCTCCTACTTTTTGGCGAAGGCCATTGGCCTTAAAGGGCATTATTTCAAACTTATAAAAATAGTATGCCATCGTCGTTCGATCGAGGTCGAACTCTTCTTCATTTTAGTGAAGGCTCTTGGCCTTAAAGGGCGTTATTTCGAACTTATCGAAATAGTAGACCGTCATCGTTCGATTGAGGTCGAACTCTTCTGCTTTTTGGCGGAGGCCATTGGACTTATAGCGTGTTATTTCGAACTTATCGAAATAGTAACCCGTCATCGTTCGATCGAGGTCGAACTCTTCTTCTTTTTGTTGAAGGCCATTGGCCTTAAAGGGTGTATTTCGAAATTATCGAAATAGTAGCCCGTCGTCTTTCGATCGAGGTCAAACTCTTCTGCCTTTTGGCGGAGGCCCTTGGCCTTATACGGTATTATTTTGAACTTATTGAAATAGTAACCCGTCCTCGTTCGATCGAAGTCGAACTCTTCTTCTTTTTGTCGAAGGACATTGGACTTAAAAGGTGTATTTCGAATTTATCGAAATAGTACCCCGTCATCGTTCGATCGAGGTCGAACTCTTCTTCTTTTTGGCGAAGGCACTTGGCCTTAAAGGGCGTTATTTTGAACTTATAAAAATAGTATCCCGTCATCGTTCGATCGAGGTCGAACTCTTCTTCTTTTTGGTAAAGTCCCTTGGCCTTAAAGGACGTTATTTCGAACTTATCGAAATAGTAGCCCGTCATTGTTCGATCGAGGTCGAACTCTTCTGCTTTTTGGCGGAGGCCCTTGGCCTTAAATGGAGTTATTTCGAACTTATCGAAATAGTAACCCGTAATCGTTCGATCGAGGTCGAACTCTTCTTCTTTTTGTCGAAGGCCATTGGCCTTAAAGAGTGTATTTTTAAAATTATCGAAATAGTAGCCCGTCGTCGTTCGATCGAGGTCAAACTCTTATGCTTTTTGGCGGAGGCCCTTGGCCTTATACGGTGTTATTTTGAACTTATCGAAATAGTAACTCGTCCTCATTCAATCGAAGTCAAACTCTTCTTCTTTTTGTCGAAGGCCATTGGCCTTAAAAGGTGTATTTCGAATTTATCGAAATAGTACCCCGTCATCGTTTGATCGAGGTCGAACTCTTCTTCTTTTTGGCGAAGGCCCTTGGCCTTAAAGGGCGTTATTTCGAACTTATAAAAATAGTATCTAGTCATCGTTCGATCGAGGTCGAACTCTTCTTCTTTTTGGTGAAGGCCCTTGGCCTTAAAGGGCGTTATTTCGAACTTATCGAAATAATAGCACGTCATCGTTCGATCGAGGTTGAACTCTTATTCTTTTTGGCGGAGGCCCTTGGCCTTAAAGGGTGTTATTTAGAACTTATTGAAATAGTAACCCGTCATCGTTCGATCGAGGTCGAACTCTTCTTCTTTTTGTCGAAGGCCATTGGCCTTAAAGGGTGTATTTCGAAATTATCGAAATAGTAGCCCGTCGTCGTTCGATCAAGGTCAAACTCTTTTGCTTTTTGGCGGTGGCCCTTGGCCTTATAGGGTGTTATTTTGAACTTATCGAAATAGTAACGCGTCCTCGTTCGATCGAAGTCGAACTATTCTTCTTTTTGTCGAAGGCCATTGCCCTTAATGGGTGTATTTCGAATTTATCGAAATAGTAACCCGTCATCGTTCGATCGAGGTCGAACTTTTCTTCTTTTTGGCGAAGGCCTTTGGCCTTAAAGGGCATTATTTCGAATTTATCAAAATAGTATCCCGTCATCGTTCGATCGAGGCCAAACTCTTCTGCTTTTTGGCAGAGGCCCTTGGCCTTAAAGGGTGTTATTTCGAACTTATCGAAATAGTAACCCATCATCGTTCAATCGAGGTCGAACTCTTCTGTTTTTTGGCAGAGTCCCTTGGTCTTAAAGGGTGTTATTTCGAACTTATCGAAATAGTAACCCGTCATCGTTCGATCGAGGTCGAACTCTTCTTCTTTTTGTCGAAGGCCATTGGCCTTAAAGGGTGTATTTCAAACTTTTCGAAATAGTAACCCGTCATCGTTCGATCGAGGTCGAACTCTTCTTATTTTTGGCGAAGGACCTTGGCCTTAAAGGGCGTTATTTCGAACTTATCAAAAGAGTAACCAGTCATCAATCGATCAAGGTCGAACTCTTCTTCTTTTTGGCGAAGGCCCTTGGCCTTAAAGGGCGTTATTTCGAACTTATAAAAATAGTATCTAGTCATCGTTCGATCGAGGTCGAACTCTTCTTCTTTTTGGTGAAGGCCCTTGGCCTTAAAGGGCGTTATTTCGAACTAATCGAAATAATAGCACGTCATCGTTCGATCGAGGTTGAACTCTTATTCTTTTTGGCGGAGGCCCTTGGCCTTAAAGGGTGTTATTTAGAACTTATTGAAATAGTAACCCGTCATCGTTCGATCGAGGTCGAAATCTTCTTCTTTTTGTCGAAGGCCATTGGCCTTAAAGGGTGTATTTTTAAAATTATAGAAATAGTAGCCCGTCGTCGTTCGATCGAGGTCAAACTCTTATGCTTTTTGGCGGAGGCCCTTGGCCTTATACGGTGTTATTTTGAACTTATCGAAATAGTAACCCGTCCTCATTCAATCGAAGTCAAACTCTTCTTCTTTTTGTCGAAGGCCATTGGCCTTAAAAGGTGTATTTCGAATTTACCGAAATAGTACCCCGTCATCGTTTGATCGAGGTCGAACTCTTCTTCTTTTTGGCGAAGGCCCTTGGCCTTAAAGGGCGTTATTTTGAACATATAAAAATAGTATCTAGTTATCGTTAAATCGAGGTCGAACTCTTCTTCTTTTTGGTGAAGGCCCTTGGCCTTAAAGGGCGTTATTTCGAACTTATCGAAATAATAGCACGTCATCGTTCGATCGAGGTTGAACTCTTATTCTTTTTGGCGGAGGCCCTTGGCCTTAAAGGGTGTTATTTAGAACTTATTGAAATAGTAACCCGTCATCGTTCGATCGAGGTCGAACTCTTCTTCTTTTTGTCGAAGGCCATTGGCCTTAAAGGGTGTATTTCGAAATTATCGAAATAGTAGCCCGTCGTCGTTCGATCAAGGTCAAACTCTTTTGCTTTTTGGCGGTGTCCCTTGACCTTATAGGGTGTTATTTTGAACTTATCGAAATAGTAACGCGTCCTCGTTCGATCGAAGTCAAACTATTCTTCTTTTTGTCGAAGGTCATTGCCCTTAATGGGTGTATTTCGAATTTATCGAAATAGTAACCCGTCATCGTTCGATCGAGGTCGAACTTTTCTTCTTTTTGACGAAGGCCTTTGGCCTTAAAGGGCATTATTTCGAACTTATCAAAATAGTATCCCGTCATCGTTCGATCGAGGCCAAACTCTTCTGCTTTTTGGCAGAGGCCCTTGGCCTTAAAGGGTGTTATTTCGAACTTATTGAAATAGTAACCCATCATCGTTCGATCGAGGTCGAACTCTTCTGCTTTTTGGCGGAGTCCCTTGGTCTTAAAGGGTATTATTTCGAACTTATCGAAATAGTAACCCGTCATCGTTCGATCAAGGTCGAACTCTTCTTCTTTTTGTCTAAGGCCATTGGCCTTAAAGGGTGTATTTCAAACTTTTCGAAATAGTAACCCGTCATCGTTCGATCGAGGTCGAACTCTTCTTATTTTTGGCGAAGGATCTTGGCCTTAAAGGGCGTTATTTCGAACTTATCAAAAGAGTAACCAGTCATCAATCGATCGAGGTCGAACTCTCCTGCTTTTAGGCAAAGGCCCTTGGCCTTAAAGGGCATTATTTCAAACTTATCAAAATATTATCCCATCATCGTTCGATCGAGGTCGAACTCTTCTTCTTTTTGGTGAAGGCCCTTGGCCTTAAAGGGCGTTATTTCGAACTTATCGAAATAATAGCCCGTCATCGTTCGATCGAGGTCGAACTCTTCTACTTTTTGGCGGAGGCCCTTAGCCTTAAAGGGTGTTATTTCGAACTTATCGAAATAGTAACCCGTAATCGTTCGATCGAGGTCGAACTCTTCTTCTTTTTGTCGAAGGCCATTGGCCTTAAATGGTGTATTTCAAAATTATCGAAATAGTAGCCCGTCGTCGTTCGATCGAGGTCGAACTCTTCTATTTTTTAGCGGAGGCCCTTGGCCTTATAGGGTGTTATTTAGAACTTATCGAAATAGTAACCCATCCTCGTTCGATCGAAGTCGAACTCTTCTTCTTTTTGTCGAAGGCCATTGCCCTTAAAGAGTATATTTCGAATTTATCGAAATAGTACCCCATCATCATTCGATCGAGGTCGAACTCTTCTTCTTTTTGGCGAAGGTCCTTGGCCTTAAAGGGCGTTATTTCGAACTTATCAAAATAGTATCCCGTCATCGTTCGATCGAGGCCGAACTCTTCTACTTTTAGGCAAAGGCCCTTGGCTTTAAAGGGTGTTATTTCGAACTTACTGAAATAGTAACCCATCGTTATTCGATCGAGGTCGAACTCTTCTTCTTTTTTGCGAAGTCCCTTGTCTTTAAGGGGTGTTATTTCGAACTTATCGAAATAGTATCCCGTCTCGTTTGATCGAGGTCAAACTCTTCTGCTTTTTGTCAAATGCCCTTGGCCTTAAAGGGCGTTATTTTAAACTTATCGAAATAGTTGCCCATCGTCGTTCGACCGAGGTTGAACTCTTCTGCTTTTTGGTAGAGGCCCTTGTCCTTAAAGGGTGTTATTTCGAACTTATCGAAATAGTAACCCGTCGTCTTTCGATCGAGGTCGAACTCTAATTCTTTTTGGCAAAGTCCCTTTTCCTTAAAGGGTGTTATTTCGAACTTATTGAAATAGTAACCCGTAATCGTTCGATCGAGGTCGAACTCTTCTTCTTTTTGTCGAAGGCCCTTGGCCTTAAGGGGTGTTATTTCGAACTTACAGAAATAGTAGCCCATTATCACTCGATCGAGGTCGAACGCATCTTCTTTTTAGCGTAGGCCCTCGGACTTAAAAGGTATTATTTCGAACTTATCAAAATAGTAACCCGTCATCGTTCGATCAAGGTCGAACTCTTCTTCTTTTTGGCGATGACCCTTGGCCTTAAGGGGTGTTATTTCGAACTTATCAAAATAGTAACCCGTCATCGTTCAATCGAGGTCGAACTCTTCTTCTTTTTGGCGAAGGCCCTTGGCCTTAAAGGGCATTATTTAGAACTTATCAAAATAGTATCCCGTCATCATTCGATCGAGGCCAAATTCTTCTGCTTTTTGGCGGAGGCCCTTGGCCTTAAAGGGTGTTATTTCGAACTTATCGAAATAGTAACCCGTCATCGTTCGATCGAGGTCGAACTCTTCTGCTTTTTGGTGGAGTCCCTTGGCCTTGAAGGGTGTTATTTCGAACTTATTGAAATAGTAACCCGTCATCGTTCGATCGAGGTCGAACTCTTCTCCTTTTTGGCAAAGGCCCTTTGCCTTTAAGGGCATTATTTTGAACTAATTGAAATTGTAGCTCGTCATCGTTCGATCGAGGTCGAACTCTTTTTCTTTTTGGCGGAGGCCCTTGGCCTTAAAGGGTGTTATTTTGAACTTATCAAAATAGTAACCCGTCGTCGTTCGATTGAGGTCGAATGTTTCTTCTTTTTGGCGAAGGCCATTGGCGTTAAAGGGTGTTATTTCGAACTTATCAAAATAGTTACCCGTCTTCGTTCGATCGAGGTCAAACTCTTTTTCTTTTTGGCGAAGGCCCTTGGCCTTAAAGGGCATTATTTCGAACTTATCAAAATAGTAGCCCGTCGTCGTTCGATCGAGGTTGAACTCTCCTGCTTTTTGGCGAAGGCCCTTGGCCTTAAAGGGCATTATTTCGAACTTATCAAAATAGTAACCCGTCGTCGTTCGATCGTGGTCGAACTCTTCTTATTTTCTATGAAGGCCCTTGGCCTTAAAGGGCGTTATTTCAAACTTATCGAAATAGTAGCCCGTCATCGCTCGATTGATGTCGAACTCTTCTACTTTTTGGTGGAGGCCCTTGGCCTTATAGGGTGTTATTTTTAACTTATCAAAATAGTAACCCGTCCTCGTTCGATCGAGTTCGAACTCTTCTTCTTTTTGTCGAAGGCCATTGGCCTTAAAGGGTGTATTTAAAATTTTTCGAAATAGTACCCCGTCATCGTTCGATCGAGGTCAACCTCTTCTTCTTTTTGTCGAAGGCCCTTGGCATTAAAGGGCGTTATTTCGAACTTATCAAAAGAGTAGCCAGTCATCGTTCGATCGAGGTCGAACTTTTCTTCTTTTTGTAGAAGGCCATTGGCCTTAAAGGGTGTATTTCAAACTTTTCGAAATAGTACCCCGTCATCGTACGATCGAGGTTGAACTCTTCTTCTTTTTTGGCGAAGGCCCTTGGCCTTAAAGGGCGTTATTTCGAACTTATCAAAAGAGTAGCCAGTCATCATTCGATCGAGGTCGAACTCTCCTACTTTTTGGCGAAGGCCATTGGCTTTAAAGGGCATTATTTCAAACTTATAAAAATAGTATGCCATCGTCGTTCGATCGAGGTCGAACTCTTCTTCATTTTAGTGAAGGCTCTTGGCCTTAAAGGGCGTTATTTCGAACTTATCAAAATAGTAGACCGTCATCGTTCGATTGAGGTCGAACTCTTCTGCTTTTTGGCAGAGGCCCTTGGACTTATAGCGTGTTATTTCGAACTTATCGAAATAGTAACCCGTCATCGTTCGATCGAGGTCGAACTCTTCTTCTTTTTGTTGAAGGCCATTTGCCTTAAAGGGTGTATTTCGAAATTATCGAAATAGTAGCCCGTCGTCTTTCGATCGAGGTCAAACTCTTCTGCCTTTTGGTGGAGGCCCTTGGCCTTATACGGTATTATTTTGAACTTATCGAAATAGTAACCCGTCCTCGTTCGATCGAAGTCGAACTCTTCTTCTTTTTGTCGAAGGACATTGGCCTTAAAAGGTAAATTTCGAATTTATCGAAATAATACCCCGTCATCGTTCGATCGAGGTCGAACTCTTCTTCTTTTAGGCGAAGGCCCTTGGCCTTAAAGGGCGTTATTTCGAACTTATCAAAATAGTATCCCGTCATCGTTCGATCGAGGTCGAACTCTTCTTCTTTTTGGTAAAGGCCCTTGGCCTTAAAGGGCGTTATTTCGAACTTATCGAAATAGTAGCCCGTCATTGTTCGATCGAGGTCGAACTCTTCTGCTTTTTGGCGGAGGCCCTTGGCCTTAAAGGGTGTTATTTCGAACTTATCGAAATAGTAACCCGTCATCGTTCGATCGAGGTCGAACTCTTCTTCTTTTTGTCGAAGGCCATTGGCCTTAAAGGGTGTATTTTTAAAATTATCGAAATAGTAGCCCGTCGTCGTTCGATCGAGGTCAAACTCTGATGTTTTTTGGCGGAGGCCCTTGGCCTTATACGGTGTTATTTTGAACTTATCGAAATAGTAACCCGTCCTCATTCAATCGAAGTCAAACTCTTCTTCTTTTTGTCGAAGGCCATTGGCCTTAAAAGGTGTATTTCGAATTTATAGAAATAGTACCCCGTCATCGTTTGATCGAGGTCGAACTCTTCTTCTTTTTGGCGAAGGCCCTTGGCCTTAAAGGGCGTTATTTCGAACTTATAAAAATAGTATCTAGTCATCGTTCGATCGAGGTCGAACTCTTCTTCTTTTTGGTGAAGGCCCTTGGCCTTAAAGGGCGTTATTTCGAACTTATCGAAATAATAGCACGTCATCGTTCGATCGAGGTTGAACTCTTATTCTTTTTGGCGGAGGCCCTTGGCCTTAAAGGGTGTTATTTAGAAATTATTGAAATAGTAACCCGTCATCGTTCGATCGAGGTCGAACTCTTCTTCTTTTTGTCGAAGGCCATTGGCCTTAAAGGGTGTATTTCGAAATTATCGAAATAGTAGCCCGTCGTCGTTCGATCAAGGTCAAACTCTTTTGCTTTTTGGCGGTGGCCCTTGGCCTTATAGGGTGTTATTTTGAACTTATCGAAATAGTAACGCGTCCTCGTTCGATCGAAGTCGAACTATTCTTCTTTTTGTCGAAGGGCCATTGCCCTTAATGGGTGTATTTCGAATTTATCGAAATAGTAACCCGTCATCGTTCGATCGAGGTCGAACTTTTCTTCTTTTTGGCGAAGGCCTTTGGCCTTAAAGGGCATTATTTCGAACTTATCAAAATAGTATCCCGTCATCGTTCGATCGAGGCCAAACTCTTCTGTTTTTGGCAGAGGCCCTTGGCCTTAAAGGGTGTTATTTCGAACTTATCGAAATAGTAACCCATCATCGTTCGATCGAGGTCGAACTCTTCTACTTTTTGGCGGAGTCCCTTGGTCTTAAAGGGTGTTATTTCGAACTTATCGAAATAGTAACCCGTCATCGTTCGATCGAGGTCGAACTCTTCTTCTTTTTGTCGAAGGCCATTGGCCTTAAAGGGTGTATTTCAAACTTTTCGAAATAGTAACCCGTCATCGTTCGATCGAGGTCGAACTCTTCTTATTTTTGGCGAAGGACCTTGGCCTTAAAGGGCGTTATTTCGAACTTATCAAAAGAGTAACCAGTCATCAATCGATCGAGGTCGAACTCTCCTACTTTTAGGCAAAGGCCCTTGGCCTTAAAGGGCATTATTTCAAACTTATCAAAATATTATCCCATCATCGTTCGATCGAGGTCGAACTCTTCTTCTTTTTGGTGAAGCCCCTTGGCCTTAAAGGGCGTTATTTCGAACTTATCGAAATAATAGCCCATCACCGTTCGATCGAGGTCGAACTCTTCTACTTTTTGGCGGAGGCCCTTAGCCTTAAAGGGTGTTATTTCGAACTTATCGAAATAGTAACCCGTAATCGTTCGATCGAGGTCGAACTCTTCTTCTTTTTGTCGAAGGCCATTGGCCTTAAAGGGTGTATTTCAAAATTATCGAAATAGTAGCCCGTCGTCGTTCGATCGAGGTCGAACTCTTCTATTTTTTGGCGGAGGCCCTTGGCCTTATAGGGTGTTATTTAGAACTTATCGAAATAGTAACCCATCCTCGTTCGATCGAAGTCGAACTCTTCTTCTTTTTGTCGAAGGCCATTGCCCTTAAAGAGTATATTTCGAATTTATCGAAATAGTACCCCATCATCATTCGATCGAGGTCGAACTCTTCTTCTTTTTGGCGAAGGTCCTTGGCCTTAAAGGGCGTTATTTCGAACTTATCAAAATAGTATCCCGTCATCGTTCGATCGAGGCCGAACTCTTCTACTTTTAGGCAAAGGCCCTTGGCTTTAAAGGGTGTTATTTCGAACTTACTGAAATAGTAACCCATCGTTGTTCGATCGAGGTCGAACTCTTCTTCTTTTTTGCGAAGGCCCTTGTCTTTAAGGGGTGTTATTTCGAACTTATCGAAATAGTATCCCGTCTCGTTTGATCGAGGTCAAACTCTTCTACTTTTTGTCAAATGCCCTTGGCCTTAAAAGGCGTTATTTTAAACTTATCGAAATAGTTGCCCATCGTCGTTCGACCGAGGTTGAACTCTTCTGCTTTTTGGTAGAGGCCCTTGTCCTTAAAGGGTGTTATTTCGAACTTATCGAAATAGTAACCCGTCGTCTTTCGATCGAGGTCGAACTCTAATTCTTTTTGGCGAAGTTCCTTTTCCTTAAAGGGTGTTATTTCGAACTTATTGAAATAGTAACCCGTCGTCATTTGATCGACATTTTAGCGAAGGCCCTTGGCCTTAAGGGGTGTTATTTCGAACTTACAGCAATAGTAGCCCATTATCACTCGATCGAGGTCGAACTCTTCTTCTTTTTAGCGTAGGCCCTCGGACTTAAAAGGTATTATTTCGAACTTAACAAAATAGTAACCCGTCATCGTTCGATCGAGGTCGAACTCTTCTTCTTTTTGGCGATGACCCTTGGCCTTAAGAGGTGTTATTTCGAACTTATCAAAATAGTAACCCGTCATCATTCAATCGAGGTCGAACTCTTCTTCTTTTTGGCGAAGGCCCTTGGCCTTAAATGGAGTTATTTTGAACTTATCGAAATATAGCCCGTCGTCGTTCGATCGAGGTCGAACTCTTCTGCTTTTTGGCGTAGGCCCTTGTCCTTAAATGGTATTATTACGAACTTATCGAAATAGTAACCCGTCATCGTTCGATCGAGGTCGAACTCTTCTTCTGTTTTGCGACGACCCTAGGCCTTAAGGGGTGTTAGTTCAAACTTATCAAAATTGTAACCCGTCGTCGTTCGATTGAGGTCGAACTCTTCTTCTTTGTGGCAAAGGTCCTTGGCCTTAAAGGGCGTTATTTTGAACTTATCAAAATAGTTACCCGTTGTCGTTTGATCGAGGTTGAACTCTTCTTCTTTTTGGCGATGTCCCTTGGCCTTAAAGGGCGTTATTTCAAATTTATCGAAATAGTAGCCCGTCGTCGTTCGATCGAGGTCAAACTCTTCTGCTTTTTGGGAACGGCCCTTGGCCTTAAAGGGTGTTATTTTGAACTTATTGAAATAGTAACCCGTCACCGTTTGATCGAGGTCGAACTCTTCTTCTTTTTGGTGAAGGCCCTTGGCCATAAAGGGTGGTATTTCGAACCTATCAAAATAGTAGCCCATCTTCGTTCAATCGAGGTCGAACTCTTCTTCTTTTTGGCGAAGGCCCTTGGCCTTAAAGGGCATTATTTGGAACTTATCAAAATAGTAGCCCGTTGTCGTTCGATCGAGGTCGAACTTTTCTACTTTTTGGATAACTCCCTTTGCCTTAAAGGGTGTTATTTCGAACTTATCAAAATAATAACCCGTCATTATTCGATCGAGGTCGATCTCTTCTTCTTTTTGGCGACGACCCTTGGCCTTAAGGGGTGTTAGTTCAAACTTATCAAAATTGTAACCCGTCGTCGTTCGATTGAGGTCGAACTCTTCTTCTTTTTGGCGAAGGTCCTTGGCCTTAAAGGGCGTTATTTTGAACTTATCAAAATAGTTACCCGTCGTCGTTTGATCGAGGTTGAACTCTTCTTCTTTTTGGAGATGGCCCTTGGCCTTAAAAGGCGTTATTTCAAATTTATCGAAATAGTAGCCCGTCGTCGTTCGATCGAGGTCAAACTTTTCTGCTTTTTGGGAACGGCCCTTGGCCTTAAAGGTTATTATTTTGAACTTATTGAAATAGTAACCCGTCACCGTTCGATCGAGGTCGAACTCTTCTTCTTTTTGGCGAAGGCCCTTGGCCATAAAGGGTGGTATTTCGAAGCTATCAAAATAGTACCCCATCTTCGTTCAATCGAGGTCGAACTCTTCTTCTTTTTGGCGAAGGCCATTGGCCATAAAGGGTGTTATTTTGAACTTATCAAAATAGTAACCCGTCATTATTCGATCGAGGTCGAACTTTTTTTCTTTTTGCGAAGGCCCTTGGACTTAAAGGGCGTTATTTCAAACTTATCAAAATAGTAACCCGTCGTCGTTCGATCGAGGTCGAACTCTTCTTCTTTTTGGCGAAGGCCGTTGGCCTTAAATGGCGTTATTTTGAACTTATCAAAATGGTAGCCCGTCATTGTTTGATCGAGGTCGAACTCTTCTACTTTTTGGCGAAGGCCGTTGGCCTTAAAGGGTGTTATTTCGAACTTATCAAAATAGTAACCCGTCGTCATTCGATTGGCTTTTTGGTGAAGGCCCTTGGCTTTAAGGGGTGTTATTTCGAACTTATCGAAATAGTAGCCCGTCATTGTTCGATCGAGGTCAAACTCTTCTTCTTTTTGACGAAGGCTCTTGGACTAAAAGGGTATTATTTCAAACTTATCGAAATAGTAACCCGTCATCGTTCGATTGAGGTCGAACTCTTCTTCTTTCTGGAGACGGCCCTTGGCCTTAAGGGGTGTTATTTTGAACTTATAAAAATTGTAACCCGTCATCGTTCGATCGAGGTCGAAATCTCCTTCTTTTTGGGGAAGGACCTTAGACTTAAAGGGTGTTATTTCGAACTTATCAAAAAAGTTAACCATCGTCGTTCGATCGAGGTCGAACTCTTCTTCTTTTTGGTGATGGCCCTTGGCCTTAAAGGGCATTATTACAAACTTATCGAAATAGTAGCCCGTCGTCATTCAATCGAGGTCCAACTCTTCTGCTTTTTGGCAAAGTCCCTTGGCCTTTAAGGGCATTATTTCAAACTTATCGAAATAGTAGCACGTCGTCGTTCGATCGAGGTCTAACTCTTCTGCTTTTTGGCAAAGGCCCTTGGCCTTTAAGGGAATTATTTTGAACTAATCAAAATAATAGCCCATCGTCGTTCGATCGAGGTCGAACGCTTTTTCTTTTTGGCGGAGGCCCTTGTCCGTAAAGGGTGTTATTTTGAACTTATCGAAAAAGTAACCCGTCGTCGTTCAATTGAGGTCGAACTTTTCTTCTTTTTGGCAAAGGCCATTCGCCTTAAAGGGCGTTATTCAAACTTATCAAAATAGTTACTCGTCTTCGTTCGATCAAGGTAGAACTCTTTTTCTTTATGGCGAAGGCCTTTGGCCTTAAAGGGCGTTATTTCAAACTTATCAAAATAATAGCCCGTCGTCGTTCGATCGAGGTCGAACTCTCCTGATTTTTGGAGAAGGCCCTTGGCCTTAAAGGGCATTATTTCGGACTTATCAAAATATTAACCCGTCGTCGTTCGATCGAGTCGAACTCTTCTAATTTTTGGCGAATGCCGTTGGCCTTTAAGGGCGTTATTTTGAACTTATCGAAATAGTAGCCCGTCATCGTTCGATCGAGGTCGAACTCTTCTACTTTTTGGCGGAGGCCCTTGGCCTTATAGGGTGTTATTTTTAACTTATCAAAATAGTAACCCGTCCTCGTTCGATCAAGGTCGAACTCTTCTTCTTTTTGTCGAAGGCCATTGGCCTTAAAGGGTGTATTTCAAACTTTTCGAAAAAGTCATCGTTCGATCAAGGTCGAACTCTTCTTTTTTTATCGAAGACGCTTGGCATTAAAAGGCGTTATTTCGAACTTATAAAAAGAGTAGCCAGTCATCGTTCGATCGAGGTCGAACTCTTCTTCTTTTTGTCGAAGGCCATTGGCCTTAAAGGGTGTATTTCAAACTTTTCGAAATAGTACCCTGTCATCCTTCGATCGAGGTCGAACTCTTCTTCTTTTTGGCGAAGGCCCTTGGCCTTATAGGGCGTTATTTCGAACTTATCAAAAGAGTAGCCAGTCATCGTTCGATCGAGGGCAAAATCTCCTGCTTTTTGGCGAAGGCCCTTGGCCTTAAAGGGCATTATTTCAAACTTATCAAAATAATATCCCATCGTCGTTCGATCGAGGTCGAATTCTTCTTCTTTTTGGTGAAGGCCCTTGGCCTTAAAGGGCGTTTTTTCGAACTTATCGAAATAGTAGCCCATCATCGTTCGCTCGAGGTCGAACTCTTCTGCTTTTTGGCGGAGGCCCTTGGCCTTAAAAGGTGTTATTTCGAATTTATCGAAATAGTAACCCGTCATCATTTGATCGAGGTCAAACTCTTCTTCTTTTTGTCGAAGGCCATTGGCCTTAAAGGGTGTATTTCGAAATTATCGAAATAGTAGCCCGTCGTCGTTCGATCGAGGTCAAACTCTTCTGCTTTTTGGCGGAGGCCCTTGGCCTTATAGCGTGTTATTTTGAACTTATCAAAATATTAACCCGTCGTCGTTCGATCAAAGCCGAACTCTTCTTCTTATTGTCGAAGGCCATTTGCCTTAAAGTGTGTATATCGAATTTATCGAAATAGTACCCCGTCATCGTTCGATCGAGGTCGAACTCTTCTTCTTTTTGGCGAAGGCCCTTGGCCTTAAAGGGCGTTATTTCGAACTTATCAAAATAGTATCCCATCATCTTTCGATCGAGGCCGAACTCTTTTACTTTTAGGCAAAGGCCCTTGGCTTTAAAGGGTGTTATTTCGAACATACTGAAATAGTAACCCATCGTTGTTCGATCGAGGTCGAACTCTTCTTCTTTTTGCCGAAGGCCCTTGTCTTTAAGGGGTGTTATTTTGAACATATCGAAATAGTATCCCGTCTCGTTCGATCGAGGTCAAACTCTTCTGTTTTTTAACAAAGGCCCTTGGCCTTAAAGGGCGTTATTTTGAACTTATCGAAATTGTTGCCCGTCATCGTTCGATCGAGGTCGAACTCTTCTGCTTTTTGGTAGAGGCCCTTTGCCTTAAAGGGTGTTATTTCGAACTTATCGAAATAGTAACCCGTCGTCGTTCGATCGAGGTCGACCTCTTCTTCTTTTTGGCGAAGGCCCTTGGCCTTAAAGGGCATTATTTTGAACTTATAGAAATAGTAACCCGTCGTCGTTCGATCGACTTTTTGGCGAAGGCCCTTGGCCTTAAGGGGTGTTATTTCGAACTTATCGAAATAGTAGCCCATCATCGCTCGATCGAGGTTAAACTCTTCTTCTTTTTGGCGAAGGCCCTTGGCCTTAAAGGGTGTTATTTTGTACTTATCGAAATAGTAACCCGTCGTCATTCGATTGAGGTCGAACTCTTCTTCTTTTTGGCGAAAGGCATTGGCCTTAAAGGGTGTTATTTCGAACTTATCAAAATAGTTACCCATCTTCATTCGATCGAGGTCGAACTCTTTTTCTTTTTGGTGAAGGCCCTTGTCCTTAAAGGGCGTTATTTCGAACTTATCAAAATAGTAGCCCGTCGTCGTTCTATCGAGGTCGAACTCTCCTACTTTTTGGCGAAGGCGCTTGGCCTTAAAGGGTGTTATTTCGAACTTATCGAAATAGTAGCCCGTCATCATTCGATCGAGGTCGAATTCTTCTATTTTTTGGCAGAGGCCCTTGTCCTTATAGGGTTTTATTTTGACCTTATCGAAATAGTAACCCGTCATCGTTCGATCGAGGTCGAACTCTTCTTCTTTTTGGCGACGACCCTTGGCCTTAAGGGGTGTTATTTCAAACTTATCAAAATAGTAACTCGTCGTCGTTCGATCGAGGTCGAACTCTTCTTCTTTTTGGCGAAGGCCCTTGGCCTTAAATGGAGTTATTTCGAACTTATCGAAATAGTAGCTCGTCGTTGTTCGATCGAGGTCGAACTCTTCTGCTTTTTGGCGGAGGCCCTTGGCCTTAAAGGGTGTTATTTCGAACTTATCGAAATAGTAACACGTCATCGTTCGATCGAGGTCGAACTCTTCTTCTTTTTGGCGACGACCCTTGGCCATAAGGGGTGTTATTTCGAACTTATAAAACTGTAACCCGTCGTCATTCGATTGGGGTCGAACTCTTCTTCGTTTTGGCAAAGGTCCTTGGACTTAAAGGGCATTATTTTGAACTTATCAAAATAGTTACCCGTCGTCGTTCGATCGAGGTTGAACTCTTCTTCTTTTTGGCGATGGCACTTGGCCTTAAAGGGCGTTATTTCAAACTTATCAAAATAGTAGCTTGTTGTCGTTCGATCGAGGTCAAACTCTTCTGCTTTTTGGCAACGGCCCTTGGCTTTAAAGGGTGTTATTTTGAACTTATTGAAATAGTAACCTGTCACCATTCGATCGAGGTCAAACTCTTCTTCTTTTTGGCGAAGGCCCTTGTCTATAAAGGGTGGTATTTCGAACTTATCGAAATAGTAGCCCATCTTCATTCAATCGAGGTCGAACTCTTCTTCTTTTTGGCAAAGGCCATTGGCCTTAACGGGTGTTATTTCGAACTTATCAAAATAGTAACCCATCATCGTTCGATCGAGGTCGAAGTCTTTTTCTTTTTGGCGAAGTCCCTTGGACTTAAAAGGCGTTATTTCGAACTTATCGAAATAGTAACTCGTCGTTCGATCGAGGTCGAACTATTCTTCTTTTTTGCGAAGGCCCTTGGCCTTAAACGGAGTTATTTTGAACTTATCAAAATGGTAGCCCGTCGTCGTTCGATCGAGGTCGAACTCTTCTATTTTTTGGCGAAGGCCGTTGGCATTAAAGGGTGTTATTTCAAAGTTATTAAAATAGTAACCCGTCGTCATTCGATCGACTTTTTGGTGAAGGCCCTTGGCTTTAAGGGGTGTTATTTCTAACATATCAAAATAGTAGCCCGTCATCGTTCAATCGAGGTCGAACTTTTCTTCTTTTTGACGAAGGCTCTTGGACTAAAAGGGTATTATTTCAAACTTATCGAAATAGTAACCTGTCACCGTTTGATCGAGGTCGAACTATTCTTCTTTCTGGCGATGGCCCTTGGCCTTAAGGGGTGTTATTTTGAACTTATCAAAATTGTAACCCGTCATCGTTCGATCGAGGTCGAAATCTCCATCTTTTTGGTGAAAGACCTTAGACTTAAAGGGTATTATTTCGAACTAATCAAAATAGTTACTCTTCATCGTTCGATCGAGGTCGAACTCTTCTTCTTTTTGGTGATGGCCCTTGGCCTTAAAGGGTGTTATTTCAAACTTGTCAAAATAGTAGCCCGTCGTCGTTCGATCAAGGTCGAACTCTTCTGCTTTTTGGCAAAAGGCCCTTGGCCTTTAAGGTTATTATTTTGAACTAATCGAAATAGTAGCTCGTCGTCGTTTAATCGAGGTCGAACTCTTCTGCATTTTGGCGGAGGCCCTTGGCCTTAAAGGGTGTTATTTTGTACTTATTGAAATAGTAACCCGTCATCATTCGATTGACGTCGAACTCTTCTTCTTTTTGGAGAAAGGCATTGGCCTTAAAGGGTGTTATTTCGAACTTATCAAAATAGTTACCCATCTTCATTCGATCGAGGTCGAACTCTTTTTCTTTTTGGTGAAGGCCCTTGTCCTTAAAGGGCGTTATTTCGAACTTATCAAAATAGTATCCCGTCGTCGTTCTATCGAGGTCGAACTCTCCTACTTTTTGGCGAAGGCCCTTGGCCTTAAAGGGTGTTATTTCGAACTTATCGAAATTGTAGCCCGTCATCATTCGATCGAGGTCGAATTCTTCTATTTTTTGGCAGAGGCCCTTGTCCTTATAGGGTTTTATTTTTAACTTATCAAAATAGTAATCCGTCCTCGTTCAATCGAGGTCGAACTCTTCTTTTTTTTTGTCGAAGGCCATTGGCCTTAAAGGATGTATTTCAAACTTTTCGAAATAGTACCCCGTCATCGTTCGATCGAGGTCGAACTCTTCTTCTTTTATCGAAGGCTTTTGTCATTAAAGGGCGTTATTTCAAACTTATCAAAAGAGTAGCTATTCATCGTTCGATGAGGTCAAACTCTTCTACTTTTAGGCGAAGGCCCTTGGCTTTAAAGGGTGTTATTTCCAACTTACTGAAATAGTAACCCATCGTTGTTCGATCGAGGTCGAACTCTTCTTCTTTTTGGCGAAGGCCCTTGTCTTTAAGGGGTGTTATTTCGAAATTATCGAAATAGTATCCCGTCGTCGTTCGATCGAGGTCGAACTCTTCTACTTTTTGGCGAAGGCCGTTGGCCTTAAAGGGTGTTATTTCGAACTTATCAAAATAGTAACCCATCGTCATTCGATCGACTTTTTGGCGAAGGCCCTTGGCTTTAAGGGGTGTTATTTCGAACTTATCGAAATAGTAGCCCGTCATCGTTCAATCGAGGTCGAACTCTTCTTCTTTTTGACGAAGGCTCTTGGACTAAAAGGGTATTATTTCAAACTTATTGAAATAGTAACCCGTCATCGCTCGATCGAGGTCGAACTCTTCTTCTTTCTTGCGACGTCCATTGGTCTTAAAGGGTGTTATTTTGAACTTATCAAAATTGTAACCCGTCATCATTCGATCGAGGTCGAAATTTCCTTCGTTTTGGCGAAGGACCTTAGACTTAAAGGGTTTTATTTCGAACTAATCAAAATAGTTACCCGTCGTCGTTCGATCAAGGTCGAACTCTTCTTCTTTTTGGTGATGGACCTTGGCCTTAAAGGGCGTTATTTAAAACTTATCGAAATAATAGCCCGTCGTCGTTCGATCAAGGTCGAACTCTTCTGCTTTTAGCAAAGGTCCTTGGCCTTTAAGGGCATTATTTTGAACTTATCGAAATAGTAGCCTGTCGTCGTTCGATCGAGGTCGAACTCTTGTGCTTTTTGGTAGAGGCCCTTGGACTTAAAGGGTGTTAATTCGAACTTATCGAAATAGTAACCCATCGTCGTTCGATCGAGGTTGAACTCTTCTTCTTTTCAGCGAAGGTCCTTGGCCTTAAAGGGCGTTATTTCGAACTTATCAAATTAGTAGCCCGTTGTCGTTCGATCGAGGTCGAACTCTTCCACTTTTTGGAAAAGGCCCTTGGCCTTAAAGGGTATTATTTCGAACTTATCAAAATATTAACCCGTCGTCGTTCGATCGACTTTTTGGCGAAGGCCCTTGGCCGTAAAGGGTGTTATTTCGAACTTATAGAAATAGTAGCCCGTCATCGCTCGATCAAGGTCGAACTCTGTTTCTTTTTGGCAAAGGCCCTTGAACTTAAAAGGTATTATTTCAAACTTATCGAAATAGTAACCCGTCATCGTTCGATCGAGGTCGAACTCTTCTTCTTTTTGGCAACGACCCTTGGCCTTAAGGGGTGTTATTTCGAACTTATCAAAATAGTAATTCGTCGTCGTTCGATCGAGGTCGAACTCTTCTTCTTTTTGGCGAAGGCCCTTGGCCTTAAATGGAGTTATTTCAAACTTATCGAAATAGTAGCTCGTCATCGTTCGATCGAGGTCGAACTCTTCTGCTTTTTGGCGGAGACCCTTGGCCTTAAAGGGTGTTATTTCGAACTTATTGAAATAGTAACCCATCATCGTTCGATCGAGGTCGAACTCTTCTTCTTTTTGACGAAGGCTCTTGGACTAAAAGGGTATTATTTCAAACTTATTGAAATAGTAACCCGTCATCGCTCGATCAAGGTCAAACTCTTCTTCTTTCTTGCGACGTCCATTGGCCTTAAAGGGTGTTATTTTGAACTTATCAAAATTGTAACCCGTCATCATTCGATCGAGGTCGAAATTTCCTTCGTTTTGGCGAAGGACCTTAGACTTAAAGGGTTTTATTTCGAACTAATCAAAATAGTTACCCGTCGTCATTCGATCGAGGTCGAACTCTTCTTCTTTTTGGTGATGGACCTTGGCCTTAAAGGGCGTTATTTAAAACTTATCGAAATAATAGCCCGTCGTCGTTCGATCAAGGTCGAACTCTTCTGCTTTTAGCAAAGGTCCTTGGCCTTTAAGGGCATTATTTTGAACTTATCGAAATAGTAGCCTGTCGTCGTTCGATCGAGGTCGAACTCTTGTGCTTTTTGGTAGAGGCCCTTGGACTTAAAGGGTGTTAATTCGAACTTATCGAAATAGTAACCCATCGTCGTTCGATCGAGGTTGAACTCTTCTTCTTTTCAGCGAAGGTCCTTGGCCTTAAAGGGCGTTATTTCGAACTTATCAAATTAGTAGCCCGTTGTCGTTCGATCGAGGTCGAACTCTTCCACTTTTTGGAAAAGGCCCTTGGCCTTAAAGGGTATTATTTCGAACTTATCAAAATATTAACCCGTCGTCGTTCGATCGACTTTTTGGCGAAGGCCCTTGGCCTTAAAGGGTGTTATTTCGAACTTATAGAAATAGTAGCCCGTCATCGCTCGATCAAGGTCGAACTCTGTTTATTTTTGGCAAAGGCCCTTGAACTTAAAAGGTATTATTTCAAACTTATCGAAATAGTAACCCGTCATCGTTCGATCGAGGTCGAACTCTTCTTCTTTTTGGCAACGACCCTTGGCCTTAAGGGGTGTTATTTCGAACTTATCAAAATAGTAACCCATCGTCGTTTGATCGAGGTCGAACTCTTCTTCTTTTTGGCGAAGGCCCTTGGCCTTAAATGGAGTTATTTCAAACTTATCGAAATAGTAGCTCGTCATCGTTCGATTGAGGTCGAACTCTTCTGCTTTTTGGCGGAGGCCCTTGGCCTTAAAGGGTGTTATTTCGAACTTATCGAAATAGTAACCCGTCATCGTTCAATCGAGGTCGAACTCTTCTTCTTTTTGTCGAAGGCCATTGGCCTTAAAGGGTGTATTTTGAACTTATTGAAATAGTAGTCCGTCGTCGTTCGATCAAGGTCGAACTCTTCTGCTTTTTGGCGAAGGCCCTTGGCCTTAAAGGGTGTTATTTCGAACTTATCAAAATAGTAACCCATCATCGTTCGATCGAGGTTGAACTTTTCTTCTTTTTGTCAAAGGCCATTGGCCTTAAAGGGTGTATTTCAAACTTATCGAAATAGTAACTCGTCGTCGTTCGATCGAGGTCGAATTCTTCTTCTTTTTGGCGAAGGGCCTTGGCCTTAAACGACGTTATTTTGAACTTATCAAAATGGTAGCCCGTCGTCGTTCGATCGAGGTCAAACTCTTCTACTTTTTGGCGAAGGCCGTTGGCCTTAAAGGGTGTTATTTCGAACTTATCAAAATAGTAACCCATCGTCGTTCGATCGACTTTTTGGCGAAGGCCCTTGGCCTTAAGGGGTGTTTTTTCAAACTTATCAAAATAGTAGCCCATCATCGTTCGATCGAGGTTGAACTTTTCTTCTTTTTGTCAAAGGCCATTGGCCTTAAAGGGTGTATTTCAAACTTATCGAAATAGTAACCCGTCGTCGTTCGATCGAGGTCGAATTCTTCTTCTTTTTGGTGACGGGCCTTGGCCTTAAACGACGTTATTTTGAACTTATCAAAATGGTAGCCCGTCGTCGTTCGATCGAGGTCAAACTCTTCTACTTTTTGGCGAAGGCCGTTGGCCTTAAAGGGTGTTTTTTCGAACTTATCAAAATAGTAACCCATCGTCGTTCGATCGACTTTTTGGCGAAGGCCCTTGGCCTTAAGGGGTGTTTTTTCAAACTTATCGAAATAGTAGCTCGTCATTGTTCGATCGAGGTCGAACTCTTATTCTTTTTGACGAAGGCCCTTGGACTAAAAGGGTATTATTTCGAACTTATCGAAATAGTAACTCGTCATCGTTCGATCGAGGTCAAACTCTTCTTCTTTCTGGCGACAGCCCTTGGCCTTAAGGGGTGTTATATTGAACTTATAAAAATTGTAACCCGTCATTGTTCGATCGAGGTCGAAATCTCCTTCTTTTTGGCGAAGGACCTTAGACTTAAAGGGTGTTATTTCGAACTTATCAAAATAGTTACCCGTCGTCATTCGATCGAGGTCGAACTCTTCTTCTTTTTGGTGATGGCCCTTGGCCTTAAAGGGCGTTATTTCAAACTTATCGAAATTGTAGCCCGTCGTCATTCGATCGAGGTCCAACTCTTCTGCTTTTTGGCAAAGTCCCTTGGCCTTTAAGGGCATTATTTCAAACTTATCGAAATAGTAGCCCATCGTTGTTCGATCGAGGTCGAACTCTTCTTCTTTTTGGTGAAGGCCCTTTGCCTTAAAGGGTATTATTTTGAATTTATAGAAATAGTAACCCATCGTCGTTCGATCGATGTCAAACTCTTCTTTTTTTTTGTCGAAGGCCATTGGCCTTAAAGGGTGTTATTTCGAACTTATCAAAATAGTTACCCGTCTTTGTTCTATCGAGGTCGAACTCTTTTTCTTTTTATCGAAGGCCCTTGGACTTAAAGGGCATTATTTCTAACTTATCGAAATAGTGGCCCGTCGTCATTAGATTGAGGTCGTACTCTTCTTTTTTTTGGCGAAAGCCCTTGGCCTTAAAGGGCATTATTTTGAACTTATCAAAATAGTAACACGTCGTCGTTTGATCGAGGTCCAACTCTTCTTCTTTTTGGCGAAGGCCCTTGGCCTTAAAGGGTGTTAGTTTGAACTTATCGAAATAGTAGCTCGTCATCATTCGATCGATGTAAAACTCTTTTTATTTTTGGCGAAGGCCATTGGCCTTAAAGGTTATATTTTGAACTTATCGAAATAGTACCCCGTCGTCGTTCGATCGAGGTCGAACTCTTCTTCTTTTTGGCAAAGGCCCTTGCCCATAAAGGGTGTTATTTTGAATTTATCGAAATAGTAACCCGTCGTCGTTCGATCGACTTTTTGTCGAAGGCCCTTGGCCTTAAGGGGTGTTATTTCAAACTTATCGAAATAGTAGCCCGTCATCGCTCGATCGAGGTTGAACTCTTCTTCTTTTTGGAGAAATCCCTTGGACTTAAAAGGTATTATTTCGAACTTATCGAAATAGTAACCTGTCATCGTTCGATCGAGGTAAAACTCTTCTTCTTTTTGGCGACCACCCTTGGCCTTAAGGGGTGTTATTTCGAACTTATCAAAATTGTAACCCGTCGTCGTTTGATCGAGGTCGAAAGCTTCTACTATTTGGCGAAGACCCTTAGCCTTAAAGGGTGTTATTTCGAACTTATCAAAATAGTTACCCGTCGTCGTTCAATCGAGGTCGAACTCTTCTTCTTTTTGGCGATGGTCCTTGGCCTTAAAGGGCGTTATTTCAAACTTATCAAAATAGTAGCTCATCGTCGTTCGATCGAGGTCGAACTCTTCTGCTTTTTGGCAACGACCCTTGGCCTTAAAGTGTGTTATTTTGAACTTATCGAAATAGTAACCCGTCACTATTCGATCGAGGTCGAACTCTTCTTCTTTTTGGCGAAGTCCCTTGGCCATAAAGGGTGGTATTTCGAACTTATCGACATAGTAGCCCGTCTTTGTTCGATCAAGGTCGAACTCTTCTATTTTTTGGCAAAGGCCTTTAGCCTTAAAGGGTGTTATTTTGAACTTACCGAAATAGTAACACGTCGCCAGTCCCAATTTTTGGAGAGCCAGATATCTTCTAGGAGAGTCCTAGTCTGTTTGGCACCGCTCGCAATGGAGGGTACGATGTCGGAGGATGTGAAGCGTTGCTATTTCGCTTGGGTTCGCTTTGCGCACAAATTATAGTTTCCTTGTTTGGCTCATGTCTTCCGGCTCAGAGGTATTGCCGGTGGGAGGTATCACAGTTGTTTCGCAGTAGTTTTCCATCCTTTAATTGAAGTGTTTTTTGTGCGCCTGCATGGCCGTTATATTCCTGCTTGAGTAGAGACTATGAGGCACGTTAGAATGAACCTTTCTTTGCCCCCATCCAGTGGTCCGATGGGGGAGAATAGATTGGTAATGTCATTCGCCTTGTTTGGTGTATCGGTAGTTGATGGGGTGAAGGTTTCTAAGCTTGATTGATTTCCTCGGCTCTCCTCCCCCTACTGCGCAACTCCTTCATCTCGCGTGGGTTGGCTTTTCTCTTCGCGCTTCTTTTGGTAAGCGATTGTATTTCTTGTTATTGATCTGGGAGGAACTAGGAAATTCCACTAAGAAATCCCCACAGACGGCGCCAAATTATTTGACTCAAAAGATATTGAAACCTTTTTGAACAAATCAATCAAAGATGAAGGGGTAAATCTTAGTCAGACGTAATAAATTCCATATCAAAGAGCTAGCTGTATGAATCATATGTAGGATGAAGAGAATGTAAATGATCTTATTGAAATTCAATATTGTATCTCCCATCAATCGATAAGGAGATTGCTTTACATATTTCTCTATAAATTCGTTCTGATCTCTTAGGAGTGACAGACGAAAGCTATTTTTGGATTTTCTAGAGAGATAGCCCCTGCAGCCCCCTTGGTTGAAAGTTTTCCTTGGCTATATATAGTCGTGGCACCCTTGACCTTTGCTCGGCTCGACGTCCTCTTGTTGCTAATGTGTCTTAATCGTGCTTTTAGAGGCAGCTCTTACATTGATATAATAAAACTTAATTTTACCAATGTCTTTTATACTCCCGGATCTCTCTTGACTATCAACCAATATGCACCAAAACTATTACATTGATTTTGCAATATACATAGAATAAATGAGTCTCATTCTATTTTACATAATTTTTACACTTATATGCAAACGTGTACAGGCATCTATATAGCAATAATATTGTTGTTAGGAGAAAGGTTCGTGGGCTGGTTATTGACCCACCTATTTATTGAAGAGAAATTTTCAGAAACCACTATTGTTTAGTAGCTATTAACTTCCTATAGTTATCATATACATAATTACTTCCTATAACTACTATGCAGTTGTTACAGTAGTATATTTACACGTATTTGCACCGTTGTATTCATGGATACAACAGCAAAAAATGCCTAAAATCAAGACAGTCCAACTGTACGTACATGTATTCACATGTATTCGCGTTATGTATTCATGAATACAGCAGTAAAAAATACCTAAAATCAGGGCAGTCCAGTTGTACACACATGTATTCGCGTTGTTGTATTCATGAATACAACAGTAAAAAACGTCTAAAATCAGGGATGTCCAGTTGTACGCGCATGTATTCACATGTATTCGCGCCATATATTGATGAATACAACAGTAAAAAAACGCCTAAAATCAAGGCAGTCTAGTTGTACGCGCATGTATTCACGTGTATTCGCGTTGTTGTATTCATGAATACAGCTGTACACGCACGTATTCATATGTATTTGCGCCATGTATTTCATAAATACTGTAACAACAATCCCTTAAAAATAGGTATGTCCATCTGTCTAAGAGAGAGGAAAAACATAAATAGCGTATTTCATGCCTCAATGGAAGTATATACCATAAAATACTTATTTTGCTATAAAATATAAAAAGTAGCTATAGAAAATAATATTTTAAAATGATTTTGGTTTATAATAAATAGGGTGTATACCTTTGCTATAGGAGGTAAAATTTTCTTTATTGAACTTAGTCTATCTTGACCCAATCCATCTCAACCCATTTAAAGTTTGACTAATATTTAGTTCAAATTGATCCATGAGTAATTTTGTCAAAATTAATATTTTATATTTGACCATAACAAAAGAAAATAAAGCCTTATTTAGTAATTATACAATTTATAAGAAAATAACACATATTAATTAAAGCTTAATAAGAGTTGGGCGGGTTGAGTTATGACCCGAATTTTAATCCATCTTGACCCAACCCATCTTAGCCTAAGCAAATTTTGGGCGGGTCATTTGACTCAACCCATCTTGACCCGCCCAAAGTTGACCCAACCCGCCTATTTGACACCCCTAAAGGGGTCGTTCGGTTAGTAAACAAGTTATCTCAGGATTAATTATTCCGGAATTAGTTATCCTGTGATTGTTATTTTACCTTTTCATAGGGATAAAAATAACATTATATCTTAAAATTAGTTATACTACAATTTTAATACAACCAAACATATGATAAACCTCATCTTAAATTTGACCTTGAAATTAATTATCTTCTATTTCTCGTACCAAACAAGCCCCAAGGGTTAAAAGGAGAGCACATTGGTACAAAATATCATGAGAAAAGAAAATGAAAAGGAAATAAGGATTGCTTGGCCGTAAAGCCAATAAATGTCCAATCGAAAAAACCAGAAAATTCCAATAATTGTATTGTAGTGGTCCAGCTGTCCAGCTTAATTTTTTTTTTTTTAATTTATCGTTTCTATGGATTAGATAATAAATATTGAGTGTGCTTAGTGGTTTCTTTAAATTGGTTTATAATTGTAATAACTATTCTATTCCGATTTAACCAACTTCCAATACTTTGAATTTTTCTTTAAATATTTTCATAAACCCATTAGAAATTCCTCTTTTTCAAATCTATAATCAAATAATGAATTTGCAACAACTTAGGCTGCCCAAAATGGATCTTTAACTTGAGATTGGTAGCTCATGGAAAGTTGCAAACTCTTATCTTAGGGGTTATTTGTTTTGTACAGAAATATTTTCCCTAGTAATGAAACAATTGTTTTTTTGAGCCGAGGGTCTCCTGGAAACAACTTCTCTACCCTTCGGGGTAGGGATAAGGTCTGCGTATATATTACCCTTCCCAGACCCCACTTGTGGGATTATACTGGGTCGTTGTTGTTGTTGTTGTGTTGTTATAGTAATGAAACAATTTAATAATTATATGAGCTACTTTCCTTTTCAGTCTGATTCAAAATAAATGACACATTTCTAAATTTAGAAATAATTTGACTTTAAACTTTTTATTTTATCAATTTTATCCTTAATGAGAAATTTTTATAATCACACAAATATCATGACCCCACAAAGCTTTTACCCTTTAAGCTTTTAAGATTACAAGTTTCAAAAGTATTTTTTTAATCTTAAACTCCGTGTCGAGTCAAACAACCTCATCTAAATTGAAACGGAAAATAAATAAACTTTAAATTGCATCTAAAAAATACCTGGCTGCAACGCGCTTTTAAAAAAATTAAAATTTTAAAAAGAAATTCGTACTCGTCCAGCTGTCCAAAAGGACAAAACTTTAAACGGATATATAGCTTCAGTATCTAAAAAGCATTTCTTTTCTACTCCTATGAACAAATTTAAAACCCTAGGTCCACACTCTACTCCCAGCTGCGGCGACTGACGACGTTGGCTTTCTCATTTTCTACTCCATTTTTGCTTTCCAAATACGTACAATAGAAAAATGAGATTGGAGCAAAAGATATGGGCGATTTTCGCGTTGCTTTTCTTTGTTCTGGCAATGGCTGTCATTGGCAGCCACGCGTTCTGGTTTGTTTCTACCATTGCAGCACCAGAACTGCTGCGCGGAGTTGTATCAGTTCTTGGCGGTTTGCATCCATTTCCAGCACTTATGATGTTTCCTCACTATATTTCTGCCTTCGATAATATAGGACCTCTGCTCGCTTTCTTAATATTGAAGCTTTTCAACCTATTAAAGGAAGACATTAATATTCCTACAGTATCTTTGTTCCTTTGTGTTTCTTCAACAGCTGTGGGGTTTTTTTGCTTGCTGATGTTGGTCAGGCCTGTTACTAATGACTTCGGGATACTGTCTGGACTCTGTATCCTTTCTTTTTGTCTTGGCTTAGAAGAGTTCGATTTTGGATGGCCTACTTGGCTAGCGCTCATCCTTTCCTGTTTAATCGTACTTCTTCGACTTTATTTGGAGACGCGGGCTGAGACCCATGCTATACGTGTTGCTGCTGCACGTGCTGCTGTTGTTGTTGCACGTGCCGCTGTTGATGATGCACTGCTGTTATTTATGCTGCACGTGCTGCTATTAATGCTGCACGTGATGTTGATGATGCTGCAGCTGCTGGACTTGATGATTAGTAGTGAAAGGAAAAATTCAAGCTTTTCTAATAGTAGTAGTTATAGTTAGAGGCAGATCTAGTCTTTTGTCATCGGGTTCAATTTAATCCATAACTTTTGATAGGAGCATATATTTATGTGTAAAAATTATTTAAAATTACAAAAAATAGTAAATATGAACCCAAAATTTTAGAAATACAATGGGTTCAATGGTGAGAACCTTCAAAACTAAACCTATAGAGTTTAAATCTTGGATTCGCCTCTAATAATAGTTATGATCTGCTCAGTTGTTTAGTTGTAGTTTATAGTTTTATTACTGCAAAACTGTCTAGATTTTGCTGCTGTAATTACAAAGTGGTGTTTGTTGGTAAAAAGAACGGAAAAAGGTTCAAAATGTCCCTAAACTATTGGAAAAGGTTTAAAAATATCATTCATCCACCTATCGGGCTAAAATACTCCTTCATCCACCTTTTTAATTCACTTATGCCCTTTGACCGTTAGGTCAATACTGAATTAAAAATAGTTACTTAAAAAAATACTTTGCAAATTATTTTTGTTTTTTTTAAAACTAATGCACCAGTAGTCCACTAATTTAGTAATGTCTTCTTCTTCTTTTTTCAAGTTTTACAAAAAACAATTCAGTTTTAAAAAAAAAATATTTTTTTTTCGTTTTTTTAGTTTTTTAAAGCATTTATTTTGTAAAAACTGGAAAAAAAACTGTTTACAATAATATCTTTGTTTTCTAAAATTGAATTTTTTATTTTTTATTTTTTCAGTTATTTTTTAAAAATTTCAGATTTTTTTTAAAAAAATATTTTATTAAAAAAAGAAAATATTTTTTTCAATTTATGCAAAAAAAAAAATCAGTTTTTACAAAAAAAAATGCTTTAAAAAAACTGAAAAAAAATATATTTTTCAAACCGAAAATATTTTGTTGTTTTTTTTTTAGTTTTTAAAAAACGAAAATATTTTATTGAAAACAATTTTTTTTCTGTTTTTAGCAAAAACAAATTCAGTTTTTACAAAAAAAAAATGCTTTAAAAAACTGAAAAAATGAAAAAAAATATTTTTTTTGTAAAAACTGAATTTTTTTTTGTAAAAACTTAAATAAAAAAAAAGACGTTACTAAATTAGTGGACTACTACTGCATTAGTTTAAAAAACAAAAATATGTTGCAAAATATTTTTTTTAAGTAATTATTTTTAATTAAGCATTGACCGTTAGGTCAAAGGGCATAAGTGAACCAAAAATGTGGATGGAATGATATTTTTAGCCTAATAGGTGGATGAAGGTCATTTTAAAACCTTTTCCAATAGTTTATAGGCATTTTGAACCTTTTTCCGTAAAAAGAATTAGTACTACTAATGGAACTCAATTTTTTTTTTTTTTTTGTAGTTATAACTTGTCACTTAATTCAATTTCTTGATTCGAATTGACGACAAAGTTAAACATATTATAAGGCTAGCTAGTAGCTGAAGTAAGAAATAAAAAGATACTACTACAAGTTAAGTATTACAAAAAGCTAAAGCAAGCTTAAAGTTTACTGGTTTTGCCGTTTTGGTTTTGTGATTAGATAAAGTAATAAAAGTTGAACAGAACAAAAGAAAGAAAAAAGATATTTTGAGTAATTGCACAGATTGGTTTTGACCAATTAATCGTTTAACTATATATTGGTGGTGGTGGGGGGGGGGGGGAGGTCTTAACTTCTTGCAGCCTTGCAGGTGCCAAATGAGGAAAAAGCAGGCTGAGGTTATCTGTTGCTAGTTTGCATGCATTTGGAAAATACAAAAGTATACCATGTTTAAGTTTATAATCTGGTTAATTTGGTAAATGAATTTGGGAGAGGATTAATTGAGACTGGACAGTTTAAAATGTAAGGCTTAAAGATTTTATGAAATTTCTAACGTAAATTACATTTTTACTGAAATGAAATCAAAGACTACATTATACTTCAAAATTCAAATGCTGCATTTTTTTGGGACCTCAATCTTCTCTTATGTATCTTCATATAATCTCTCAATTCCTTTTGCTCCATTTGTCCAATGTTTTCCATTTTGACTTCCTTCAACTAATTAACTAATAGGACAGCTGATATCCAGCTTTCAACCAATCCCACTAACAACCTAACTAACTAACTACTCAACTGCCCAATTTAACTACTAAGCTGATATAGGCTATCTACTAATCTTAATACTTCCCCTCAAATTGAAGGGTGTAAAATGTTGAGCACTCCCAGCTTGCTGAACAAGTATAAATGCTGAATTCTCACAAGCCCTTTTGTCATGAAGTCTGCCTTTTGATCTCTAGTCCCCACATAATGAATTTTCAACTTTCCTTCCTTGATCTTGTCTCTTATAAAGTGACAATATCTCTATGTACTTAGTCCATTCATGAAAATAGGATTTGCTGCAATTTGAAGTGCTGCTTTACTATCACAAAACATGTTCACAGGCTGCTTGATCTGCACTTCCAACTCTGCGAATACCCTTAAGAGCCAAACTACTTCTGAAGATGCTGCAGCTAGACTTCTTTATTCTGGTTCATCTGAGCTCCTTGATACAGTTTGTTGTTTTTTTGACTTCCAAGATATCAGGGAGTCCCTAAACTTAACCAGAAATCCTGTGACTGGCCTCATAGTGTTGGAACATGCTGCCCAATCTGCATCACAAAAACAAGTAAGGATGTCTATTGCTCCACTATTCATCATTATGCCTATTCCTGGTTCCAGTTTTACATACTTCACAATCCTTAATGATACATCCCAGTGTGATTTCTTTGGAGCTTACATGAATTGACTCAGTGCTTGTACTGCAAAACTGATGTGTGGACTTGTGATTGTTAAGTACACTAACCTCCCTATTAGTCTCGGGTAGGTTGTCACATCTTCTAATGGCTCATCCCCTAGTCCTAAGTCTGATATCAGTTGCAATGCATATTTCCTTTGGTTCAACAGGATTCCTTTGTGTGATCTCAGCACTTCTATCCCCAGAAAAAACTTCAATTCTCCAAGATCTTTCACCTTAAACTTCTAATTCAATACTCTCTTGGTCTGTTGAATTAGACTATCACTGTTTCATATGATCAAAAGGTCATCTACATATACTAACAACACCACTATGTCACCATTTTTTTCTTAGTAAACATGGAATAGTCATGTAAGATTTGACAATAGCCTGCATCAACCAAAGCTTCTGAAAGCTTTATGTTCCATTGTCTTGAAGCTTGCTTCAAACCATACAAAGATTTCACTAGTTTGCATACCTTTGTCTCCCCCTGTCTCCTAAAGTCTTGAGGAAGCTCCATATAAACCTCATCAAACAAGTCTCCTTGTAGAAATGCATTATATACATCCATTTGAAAAATGTTCTAATTCCTTGAGGCTGCCAATGCAATGACATACCTATTGTCACTATTTTAGTAACTGGTGAGAATGTTTCATGATAGTCCAATCCCTCCTTTTGGTCGTAGCCTTTTGCAACTAGTCTTGCTTTGAACATCTCAATTTCACCATCAGCTTTGTATTTTACCTTGTATACCCATTTTGATCCAATTGCATTCTTGCCTTTGGGAAGAGCAACTATCTCTGATGTGTTATTGTCTTCTAGAGCTTTAATCTCCAGCTTAATAGCTTTTATCCACCTCTTATCCTTTGAAGCTTTCTGAAATGTTTGTGGTTCTATGATTGCTGAGATGTTTGCTATTAACTTCCTGCCTTGTGCAGTCAACTTATGATAAGAAATGTAGTTTGATAATGGATATGCAATGTCCTTATGTATTCCTATTGTAACACAGTCTTCAAGCCATAATGGTGCTTTAGTAGTCCTACCAGACCTCCTTAGGTTGGTGTCTGTTGAGCTGGCATCAGGAACTTCATCTCTAGCATTATCAGTTGCTGGTATAATGTCAAGTATTTCAGCTAGTTCTTCAACCTCAACATTGTCAAGATGTCCATGTTCAATAGAATCAATATCAGCTTAATTAGGAACTGTGTTATCATTTGTATATGAATTTGCATCTGCATCTATGCTGTGGATATCATCTACTGCACTGCTGCTGCATCTGCATTTATACTGTGCACATTTTGATGCACTTGAGCTTGTTGATTGTTCTATTGATGAGCTACCTAACTGTCAAGAGATCTCCCCCTCTCAGGGGCTACATCAAAGACATGACAAGAATCAGCAACAAACAAGTGAGCTTCAGTTGGCTTAGCAAAGGGAAATATGTGTTCTTTGAAAACAACATCACGGCTCACAAAAAACCTGTTGTTGTTGAGATCAAAGAGTTTGTAACCCTTTTGAGTAGTGGAATATCCCACGAAAACTATTGCTCTTGCCCTTGCACTAAACTTGTCATTACTGACAATAGTGGTGGCATCCAAATACTCGCAAATGATTAAGAGATGGTGGCCTTCCATGCAATAATTCATAAGGTGATTTGCCTTGTAGAACTTCAGTAGGCAGCCTATTAATCAAGTAGACAGCCCCCTCAACACATTCTCCCTAGTATCTAGTTGGAACTTGAGCTTGAAACTTTAATGCTCGAGCAATGTCTAAAATGTTCCTGTGTGTTCTCTCAGCTACCCCATTTTGCTGAAGGGTATACACACAACTGCTTTGGTGAATTATACCATATGAATTGAACAAATAAGTACAAACTTTGTTAAAAAGTTTTGTTCCACTGTTAGTTATAACCACCTTAATAACAATAGAAAACTAAGTCTTTATTATTGAGAGAAACAACCTTAGTACAGTAACAACATCACTCTTCATTTGCAATAAGTAGACCCATGTAAATCTGGTATGATCATCTACTATAGTAAGGAAACAATGTTTTCTATCATGAGTAGGTGTCCTATAATGATCCATACATCCATGTGAATCAGTTCTAAAGGCTTTTCACTAAAAGTATGACAAGTAGGAAACATTAACATGTTTTGCTTAGCTAGTGGGCAAATAGAACAATCTTTATTAGTAACTACATTTAAAACTTTATCCTGTAAGAATGACATGTGCTTCTTAGTCTTGATTGAAGCATGCCCCAGCCTTCGATCCCAAAGACCACTGTCTATTATTTTTCCTTGTACTACTGCATTCTTCAATAGATTTTTCACACTGTTTTGATTGTTCCTTTGCCTCAAAATGTATAGACCTCCTTGCTCTTTACCAATCCCCCTCACCTTGCCAGTGAAGAAGTCCTGAAAAATGCAGAAATCAGGAAAAAATAGGGCAACACAAGAGAAACTTTTGGTCAGTTTGGATACAGACAATAGATTGTATCTGAAATTTGAAACATATAGCACATCTTTAGCCCTCATACTTTCAAGGAATTCAACAATTCCTATGTGTGTTATATTTGATTTAGCTCTATTAGGTAAATGAACTTCTTCTTTAAAATTCAATTCACTAACATCTGTTAATGTGTTAAGTGAGGCAGTAATATGGTGAGAGGCAGCAGAATCTACAATCCACTCAGTAGTGCCTAAGTCTACCATAAAAGATGCGGCATAACCTGCCAAATTGACTTGAGGTACAACAACATCCTTGTTCCCATTCAGCATGCCAAAGATCTGATTGTACTGCTCTTCTGCAAAGAAATATCCACCTTTTGCAGATTCACCAACAACCTCACCTTTCACTGCATGAGACTTCTTGTCTACCACATTGTTCCCAATTTTATTATTAACAACAAACTTCTTCTTTGCCTTAAAGTCAGCCAGGTAACCAATCAACCTATAACAATTCTCCTTCAAATGCCCATTCATATTACAATACTTACATTGCATATAAGGCTTCTTTCCTTTATACGATTGTCCACGGCCTACATGCATAGCCATGGGATCAATCTTCCCTGTCAAAGGTGGAAAAGGTTGTGTCCTTTGACTCTCATCCTCTATACTCATAGCATATGCTTGATTCAAGCTGGGTTCTATTGTCTTTATAAATATTTTTCTGCGAGCCTGCTCATATGACTCATTTAAACCACTGAAAAATTGAAGCAATCTATGTTGCTGCAAATGCTCAATGTAGTCCCTCGACTTAGGACAGTCACAACCAAGAGAAGGAACAAGAGCATCATACTCTACCCAAAGTTCCTTCAGTTTGGTGAAATAGGTTGATACTGAGTCAGTCCCCTGCGAAATTGTGGAAATCTCCCTATGTAATTGGAAGATGCAAACACAATTCACTAGATGCGTACACAATTCCACTAAGCAGGTTCGATGATAAGGTGTTCATGATCCAAGACAGGACAATCGCGTTACAGGTTTCCCAATCCTCATGCAATTCAGTCCTAAATTGATCCTTTCTACATGTACCAGTCATGAACCCTAGTTTTCGCTTAGCTTGTAGTGCAATTCGCATTGAGCTTCGTCAAAGCCCATAATTCTCAGATCTAGTTAATTTCACGAACCATGTGTATCAGAAGGATGAACATACAAAGGATGTATATGATCAATTTTCTTTCCATCTTCATCATCATTTCGCAGAACAGAGAAATCTCGTAGCGAAGAAGAAATTGAAGACGAGCTAACTACGAAATTGATTATTGAAAAAACTCACAATGAGCATGCGATCGAATCACCGCTCTGATACCATGTTGATTTCCTCGCTGTATGGAGCTTCATTTCTTATCTCAACCATGGAGGCGTAGAGAGTGAGTTAAGAGAGAAATTACTGTTGTATTATTAATAACGAACTACTGTATAACTCTATTTATAATTAAGCCTAATGACTAACTAATTAGATAGTCCATATCCAGCTGTCAACCAACCCCACTAACAACCTAACTAACTAACCACTCAAGTTCCTAATTTAGCTACTAAGCTATTTTAGGCTATCTATTAATCTTAATAATATGCATGAAATCAGTACCATAGACCAGAGGAACTAAGTAATGTCTCAGGTATTCTAGTATAATTATCACCTTTTCATTGTCATATCTTATGACAATAGACTTCGTCTGATTGAAGTTTTTGAGAAATTTCACGAGCTTAGGAAACCAATTATAAAGTGTAACTTTTCCCGGGAATAAGCTGAGTTCAACTTTTAGCAAAATCGAAGCTTTCAGTTTTCCCGTTTGGCCATTATTATTAATTTTTTTTACCTTTTCTCGAAAAATTATCACTTTTTTTTTTTCGAAATTTGGCAATAAAAAAATTTAATTTTCACTTAAAGATGTATTTTGGAATTTTTCGAAAATTTGAAAAACCCCAAAATATTATTTTTTAAAATTTTCACTCAGATCACTCACAAAAGTTTAAAAACAATCCAAAACTATATTCATATCCAAACACAATTTTAATTCAAATATCCATACTTGTGACAGAGAATAGTTATATTTTATGGCCACCTCTCAGTCTGCCACGGAATACAGAGATATACTGTCAAACTTCTCTATGACGACCATCTCTATAACAACACTTTACTATAACCATCAAGCTTTCTTTAGAACCAATTTTTAATATATGTTATAATATATATTATTTTTAGCAACACTTCATTATAGCAGCAAAAAAATATTCAAACAAACAAGATTGTTATAGAGAGATTGGACTGTACTGAAAAGTATAAAGAGTTTAATTATACGCACGAACGGAAGAATCGGATCATTTATTAGGTAATTTTAAGTAAATCTCTTACTTAATAAATACTCTACTAACTAGTAATCTGGTAAATAGTAACTAACAATCAACATGCATTTAAAGATTTTTTTTTGTTTTTGTTTTTTGGAGTATTTATTAGGCCGAACTGCGCAAGTAGAATTCTTTCCTTTTGTTTAAATATTGCTGTAAATATAGCATACATGCAATATTCAGAATATTAAGAAATTTACCTGTTATATAATGACTAGATTAAAACGAAAAAGAGAAAAAGATTTACCTGTTGAAGACAAGAATATTCGACTCTATAAAATTCTCCTCAGTTGATGTGTTTGCTACACTTCACAAACTGAAATTCTTATGTGATGCATACAAATTATGAAATGAGTAGGGGTGTACATAGCCCGGATTGGTTCAACTTTTTTAATTACCAAACTAAACCAATGGTGTCGGATTTTTAAATCTATAAACCAAACCAAACCAACAAAGTCGGGTTTTTCAATCTCGGATTTTCTCGGGTTTTTGGATTTTTTTCCGGTAAAGTCTTCATAGCACAAAATATGTAACTTGTGCTTCAAATATTTCTTTAATCCTAGTAAAATACAACTATATAATGTTTTTCTCCAAAAAAATAACACAATAATATGAGATAAGTCATAACATTATACTAAAATATTCCATCATAAAGATAATAAAATTGCAAGCAAATATAGTTAAATAGGTCATGCTAAAATAAGTACAACTAATAAGTACTAGTAATTACATAACTAAGCATTAAAGAAAACATAAATTAAGTTATACTTTCGTTATAAACCAATGTAATACTAAATAGATATCCAATGCTATATTCATTCTTAGTGTTGAATCGAATTTCTTTTGTTACCATTATTATTGATTTGAACTTTGTTTGAGTTACTACATTTATGTGCTAATTAAATTTATTTACCATTCAAGAATGGTAAGTCCAAATCTGAAATAATACGTTAAAAGATAAAACTGTGAAAAAGTTTTAAAAATATTTATAAATTAAATTACAATAAATATTTATATGTATAAAATATTTTTAAAAATTGTATAAATTTACTATCGGTTCGGTTTGGTTTCGGTTTGACTTTTTTTAGTTAAAACCAAACCAATTATGGTCGGATTTTTTTTCCAATACCAAACCACAATCGGATTTTTTTTTCCAGTTTGATTCGAATTATCAGTTTGATGCGGTTTATCGGTTTTCTTTGTACCCCTAACCTCAAGTATTTATTGGACTTAACAGAGGAAAGTATTAATAGGAACTAAACTCTAGAGGATTACTACGTTTATATCTACTATATAAAATAAGATGAATATATATAAAGGATGCGTATGTCATCACTTTTAAGATGAGCATATGACCTTACAATATTATCTATTCAATAGATTTTTATTAAATAGTCAAACCCAAACTACAACTTATCATGGGGTCAATTTTCATTTTTATATCTTTTAAAATTGTTAAGTACTTTTCTCGATTGTTTTATCTACCGTTGTTTGATGATAAACGTAATTTTAAAATAAATAATTTGTGTTTGCTTATTAGATATATTATTTCGAGTGAAAGAATCCATACTCCTTTGTATATATTCCTCTCATTTTAAATACAAGAGTCCCAATCCACATGAATTAGCATATAATAATCCTAATAATCTTAAGTTAGTTGGATTTGGCTAGATTTTTTAGCTTTATAGTCCTATAAAATTATTGACTTATCAATTGATTATATCATTAAGAATTTTAGTTTGTGAAGTGTAACAAACACATCAACTAAGAAGAATTTAATAGAATCGAATATTTTTGTCTTCAACAGGTTAATCTTTTTCTTTTTTTCGTTCTAGTCACTATGTAGACAAGAGGGGTTGCTCTGATGGTAAGCAACCTCCACTTCCAACCAAGAGGTTGTGAGTTCGAGTCTCCCCAAGAGCAAGGTGGGAAGTTCTTGGAGGGAAGGATGTCGGGGGTCTATTTGGAAACAGCCTCTCTACCTCAGGGTAGGGGTAAGGTCTGCGTACACACTACCCTCCCCAGATCCCACTAAGTGGGATTATACTGGGTTGTTGTTGTTGTTGTTGTTGTTCTAGTCACAATGTAATTAGGGTTTTATGCCTATATATGATACTATATAGAACTTTAAAAGAAGAACAAAAATATGCAATATTTTCCAGATTTAAAAAAGGAAAGAATTCTACTTGTATAGTTCTTGCCTAATAAATTCTTCCTAAATTTCATTAAATGCATGTTAATGTAAGTATCTTTTGCTTTGATCTTCCTTGTTATTTTGTTGATGTTATGGTCTATTGCTACTGCTTCTTTTTGCATCTTTTTTTGTGTCAAGGGTCTATCGGAAACAACATCTCTATCTCGGGGGCGGAGGGAGAGTGTTACATACGGATTTGGACGAATCCAGTAACTTTTTACCTAGAGATTGTATTTGTATTAAAAAATTTATTAAATATGTATAAATACTTAATTGTGAACCCAGTAACTAACGAGCTATGAGTTCGGTTGCCAATTCAGTACCCAAGAACTTTCAATGTTGCTTTCGCCTTTGTTCTATCTTCTCAAGACAGGGGTAAAATCTGTGTACACATTACCCTCCCATACTATCACTCATGGGATTACACTTGGTTTGTCTTGTTATTTTGCTGATGTTATGGTCTATTGCTACTGTTACCCGCCTGGATTACACTCGTAGCATCTAAAAGATGGGTTGGATAACGAACTTTTTAAGAACGGGTCAAATATGGATAAGAACCATATTATCCATTTAGAAAATGGATAACTAATGAGTAACCATGGATAACAATTGGGTCTAACTTTTACATTCGTAAAAGCTTCAAAATGGGAGTTCCTCAAGTTAGGGTGACTAAGAATTCTCTCAAAAGTGATCATATGCAAGAAGTTATGGACCCATATTATCAGCCGGTTAATCCTTTTTCTATCCGTATAAAATATGGGTCGGGTCGGATAATTAATCCGTTTTTTCATTACCCATTTTCGACCCGAACCATATCTGACCTGACCTGCCCGTTGCCATTCCTATGTGAATTTAAGCTTCAATTGCCCTATGAATGTGACATAAAGTGGTCATCTTTGCAAAGATTACAACTCTGTCATACATTGTTGGACGAGCACTTTATTCGAGCTTTATGTACAAGCTGCAGTTGCTTAGAGGATTTAACTTTAAGTGATTGTCAAGGACTAGCCAGTTTACAAATTGCGGGAAATAATTTAACCAAATTGAAGAGGGTTTGGTTGAGTTTACCTCTTGAAACCAAGATGCTTGATACTGTAGCACCTAATCTTGAAAATCTTCACATTATGAACAATATTTGGTTTCTAATTGGATAACTGCTTGCAAAGCCTTGAAAAGTTTGTATTTCTCTTATGTGGCCATCACTGCAAAATTGCTAGTGGACATTTTTGCAAATCTACCCAATCTTGAAGCCTTGAACTTAGTAAAAATTGCACGGGGCGTCCTATCTGGTCGCCCCCATTTAACATATACCCATTTTTTTAAACCTTTTAATTTGTACCCACTTTTTAAACAACTGCAGCTCCCTTTCTTCTCTGCTTCAGTACCTCACCACAAGATGTGCAAAAACAACATCACAAGCTGTGCAAAAGCTACCCTTTCATGTTCTTACTTTATTTTTAGCTTTTCTTTTTTCCCTTCGAGAATTGGAATGACTGCTCTAGCTCTCTCTTCTGTTTTCTACCCACTAAACCAATCCCCCAGATGATACATGTATATATCCCTCTCTGACCTTTGTTTTTTTCTTGTGCCTTTCACGTTTTTAATTAATTTAAAAATATTTATACCTGCCTAGCTAATACAAGACGAGCAACTGTATGTAATATTAATAGGTGGTAAAAAAACTTCAGCTCTAGAGCTGAAGTTTCTCAGTTACAACACAAAAACTTTAGCTCTAGAGCTGAAGTTTTTGTGTTATAACTAGAAACTTCAGCTCTAGTATGTAATATTAATAGGTGGTTAAAAAACTTCAGCTCTAGTATGTAATATAAATAGGTGGTAAAAAACTTCAGCTCTAGTATGTAATATAAATAGGTGGTAAAAAACTTCAGCTCTAGAGCTGAAGTTTCCCAGTTACAACACAAAAACTTCAGCTCTAGTATGTAATATTAATAGGTGGTAAAAAAAATTCAACTCTGGAGGTGAAGTTTTTGTGTTGTAACTGGAAACTTCAGCTCTAGAGCTGAAGTTTCTCAGTTACAACACAAAAACTTCAGCTCTAGAGCTGAACTTCAGGCCCGGCTACTAAAATGCTGAAGTTTTGCGTGATTGTCTTTGCTACTTCAGCCCCGTATGCATGAAGTTATGCGAAAAAACGGGTACGCTTGCAATTTTTTTTGCAAAGCAGACACAAATTAAAATGTGACACAAAAAGCTGGTATAGATGCAAATGTCCCTTGAACTTATTTGGTTGCACAGAATTGAAGAAAATGAAGATCTCAAGTGATCGGCTCGAGTGTCTTGTAGTAAAGTGGTGCAATAATATTATAGATGTTGAACTAAATACTCCTAATTTAACAAGCTTCTTATACACTAGTTCTTGTTATGTTGGTCAATTTCCAACACTGAAACTGAATGCTTCAGTTTTGCTAAAAGTTGAACTCAAATTCTTTCTAGGAGAAAGTACATCATTTAATATTCATTGGTACTCTAAGCTCGTGAAATTTCTTGGTAATTTCAACAAGGCTATTATTCACTTTATGATTATTTGGCATGAGGTATAAGAAGGTATAAGGGTGGTATAAAAATATAATACCACCTTAATACTTTGTTTGGTTAGCAAATCAGGTATAAGTTATCCCGGTGTTAATTTTAACATCGAGATAACTTATACCTTATAGAAGGTGGGGTAATTAGCACCGGTATAACTTATACCTTCTTCTTAGAAATTATGCAATTGACATTCTTAATACAACATACCAAATAATGAATAAACAACAATCTCAACATAACTAATCCCAACATTACTTATCCCAATATAAGTTATACCGGTATAAATCATATTCCAACCAAACGACCCCTTAGAGTGCGACAACCAAAAGGCGATAATTATACCAACGGAGATGAGAAGAAATTTGGTTCGTCCACTTTATGGCTTGCATAAAGAATTTGAGGCTATAAATGATCATATTTACTCAGTTGTGGACGTTCTTGATAGTTTGCTTTGGATTTGTCCTCAACTGAAAACCCTATCTTTTGTGCGGTATAATTTAAAGAGTACCCTCAAGTTTATATATGATGATGTATTTGAAGATGAGAAAATTTGTTGTGCATCTCTACTTTTGACACGTGGGAGGCAAAAAAATAAATTGAAGGAAGTCAAAATGGAAAACTTTTCATATACGGAGGAACAGAAGTTGAGAGATTATCTTTCACATTTGTATGTACACTAGGCTCCTCGGATCCTCCAAAAGTATCGCCATAACATTCATTTCGAACCCTCCGAAAATATATAACTATACACACCTGACAATATTTTTGAAGGACCTGAACATAGAAGGTACATTATTGTTGTGTACTTGTTTTTAGTCTTCTTTTTTTCAACTAATTTTTCGTTTTGAATAAATTTGCTAAACTTTTGTTATTTATATATGATAGCTAGTTGAGTAGTCTTTGATTTACCGCTTGTTTGGATGGTCATTACTCATTGTATTATATTCTATTGATACTTTAAATATGATGTATATTTTGGTTGTTATTTAAATTTTATTGTATCATATCATTAAATCAGTCGTTACGTAACGGCGAAATGTGTCACTTTATGTAACGACGGATTTGCTGTGATTGCATCATTATCTTGTCCTTTTCTCTCATCTCAACCTTCACTATTATTAAATAATTTTATTTTATCATTTACCCTACTTTTTTATATAATAAATTTACCATGTATCATAATTTTTCTTTATAATACTGCAAATTTATTCTTCATATTGCCGATGCATGATATCGATCTCATAAAACAACGGCAAACGATACTGTCTATCCAAACATTGTATTCATCAAACGATACCGTACAATACAATACATTATGAAACGATGTGTAACAACCATCCAAACAAGCTGTTAATGGAGTAAACAAAATTAATTATATTTAAGCTTACCAGCATTCTCATTCTAATGGTCGAGCTAAACTAATTTGAAATTTAGGCGTTTGTTGATTGATTGAACGAAATTTTTGGTACAAGCATTTAAAGAAAATCTCAGTTGGTATAATTCCGTTATGGGACCCGTTGAAGATTAAAAAAAAAAGAAAAAAATTGTACATATAAACTACATAAGTTAGTTTTTTCCCCCCAGTAAATACAAGCACAAAATCAATAATTAGAGACCATTGTTCTAAACAAAGGAGTATTAATGAACTAGAACATCATTTTTGCAGCTTTGCATTGGATCTATGTTGCGTGGACTTTCCAAAAATATTATCACATCAGTATCAGACCCTTCAAAAATTGAATGCACTATCTTTGGAAAATCCGACGCGAATAAAAGTGCCCCTGGTCTTTCTTTTTGGGCTATAACAAATTAGTAACTTTTTGGATATTTTTCACTCATATTACTACTGTTTATACATTTTCATACTATAATAATAATTTCATGAGTTGATTTACGATGAGTATTACATTATTTCTTTAAAGCGCTCGGTCCCGAGTATTAAAATTGAAGGTGGCAAAATATACATGCAAAAAAGGCGGGGAAATTATGGGAGAAAAAAGAAGTGGCTAACGTAATTTGAAGTGATTTATTTTTTCTAAATTACAAAGTTTAACGGACTTTGTTTCTCTCTAAACCAAAAAATACCACCAAAATATTCATTTCCTCCTTTCTCTCTTCCCTCTCTTTCTCTTCTCATTTCTGCAACTTTCTGCAGAAATTTTCTGCAGAGAGAGGGAGAGAGAAAGAGAGAAACCAAAAAAAAAAAAAGGAAAAAAGAAAAAAAAAACCAAGCTGGTCAGAGAAATATTGAAAATCACTAAAAAAAAATAAAAATTGACGCTTTATTAAAGCAACCAAAATATATATTTTCTGGATAAATATTGGTGGTTTGGATATTTATCAACGTTTTTTCTCATGCAAACAAAAGCCAAGAAAAAGGTTCGAGTTTTTTTTTTTTTTTTTTTGCTATGAAATTATTTTTCTTGTACGTAATTGATAAATTTTTTGTATTGTTTCATGTTTAATGCAGGGTTTTCATTTGCGTTAAAGAATTGGCTTTTGAATATAAAGAGTACTTTTTATGTGATTATTCCTCTCCATTTTTTTTTTAAAAATGGAAGGAATATCTGATAATGTGCATGGAGTTATATTAGCTATATCATCCAGTATTTTTATTGGGTCTAGCTTTGTTATTAAGAAGCAAGGTCTAAAGAAGGCTGGTGCAAATGGAAAACGAGCAGGTTTTACTCTCTTTTTTCCGTTATTCACTAGTTATTTTTTTATTTTTATCTTTTTGCATCATTTAATCTCTATATTTTGAGTTTCTGTTAAATTTATTGGTTTCATTACAATATAATTCCAAACTTAAAGTGCATAATGTAATAAAAATTTCTAGCAACATGACATATAAAATTCATATCGATCTAGTCAAAGTCTATAAAATCCTCAATAGCTAAAGCACAAAAAATATTTAGAGAAACTCAATTGCCAGGTGACGACATCAAGGTTAGTAAAAGAAATTTGTGGTCTTCCAATGGACACTCAATCAGTGTGCGGCACAAGTCTGCATATTTGCAAAGAAATATATAAGCTTTCATGTGCATACTAGGCTCTAAATCCAACACTTGTACCATTTGCCATATCTCACTCTTAGGAATAGGTGGCATAGTTGAAAGGCGATTAATTGCATTAGCCAAATTATTCATCACACCTCTCAACATATCAGTCATGCCTTCAAGATGATCATGTTTAGATTTTTTATTCCTGCTAGAAGTCAGTACCTCTGAATATGCATTAGATTTACGTGCTTCCTGAGTTGATTGATATTGCTCATGTTGTCCATGTTCCTCGATATTTTCCAAGAGGCAGCATTCATGGAAATTAATTCATCTACCTCATCAATAGTCAATGGACTATCACGTGATTTTCTCAAATTATTACAAACACCCCTTTTTACCATATCTGCTCCAGTCTCAGCTTGCTTTCCGGTAGCTCTATCCCTTCCATATAGCTCAATTAGCTTATCACAATATAATAATGCAAAAAATGAGACTGGATACCTAACAAGGATTTTTCCATAACTATTTAGAATAGTCTCATTCTTGTACATTTCAAACAGAGCAAGCACATCTTCTCGACTAGTAGTTGAGCATGAACACAATGCATTTATCCTCTATATCTTGATAAAACAGTTAAGCTGACCATATATTATCTTTTGAGGATATATCCATCTTTTCTATTAGCAACTTATAGAATGATATGAGAGTATCCCTACCTCCCACGCACCACCCCAAAATAAACATGTTTTATTGCATAAACATAGATCAGAATCCAATTTGTTAATGATAATACAAGAATTGAAGTTATCATCGTGGATTATGCGAAAGAACAAAACTGCTAAAAATTAATGTACCTGTATCAATTGATCCCATACTTCAGATTCAGCATTCCACATATTTGTGTTGGAATCCCATGCAAACCCGCTCATCCCATTTTGAAAGGTGTCATAACACTTGCTAAATTTTGTTTTAATATTTCTCATTCGGTTGTGAACTCTCTCCTTCTTAAAAACTTTATCTGGAAATTTTGATTGCATCTCTTTCACTATATTATCAATCGCGTGTGCAGTAAAAGTTCCACCAACCCAGTTTCTAAGTGTGTGCTCATGATAGAATGCATCAATTAAGGCATCATCCATAACATTTGACCAAATACAAACAGTGTTATCTGAAAGATTTGTGTCGCTTGAGGATGCCTTTGACTTTTTCGGCATATTGATAACTACATAATTAAGAGAGATTCACAAGACTTAATGAAAAATTAAGCAGACGTAAAATAAAATAAATGCCCAAATGAAATAAAATAAATGCATAGTACATAATAATTTTATTTAAACAATAGCCGAAATTAATTTCAAACAACATCAAATAAATCAACACGAAAAAATTTGTTGACTTTTTTTCTCCTAGAAGATTAAACTTGATAATTAGCCCACATGTCAGCTGCTATGTCATCTCTAATCAACTCCCCCTTTCTAAACTCTTCACTATTTTCCCTAGGATTTGGTGGTTCTTCATGCACATCATTATTCCGCATCAACTTGTGCAAGTAACTCATCATTTGGATCTGCACCTCTTAAGTAGTTGTGCAAAATACAACATGAAAAAATAATAAGCTTTTGGGTTTCAACACCATATGACGGTTCAGTTGAACTAGAAATTATAGGAAATCTCTTTTTAAGAACTCCAAAGCTTGTTCAATAGCATTACGCAAAGATGCGTGTCGCAGATTAAATAATTCACGAGGATTTCGAGGTGGATTTCTTGAATACTCTTTCAAGTGATATCGCTCCCCACGATAAGGCGTAATAAGTCCACTTCTCAACATCAATCCAGCATCAACAAGGTAGTATTTTCCTAAAGATAAAAAGTAAAAGCTTTAATTATTTATTCATCACATCTAACTTTCTCTATATAAATATATAAAATATTAACCTTCTGGAAGTTTTAGCGGGTCTTGTCTATTTAACGCTTCTTTCATGATTCTTGAATCAGATGCCGTCCCTTCCCAACCAGCTAACACATATGTGAATTTTAAATCAAATGTGCATGCAACCAATACATTTTGTGTTGGATAATCTTTTCTTCCACACGTATATGTGTTCCACACGTTGTGAAACTTTAACACGTATATGTGTTCCATCAATTGCACCAATACAATCCTGACATTATTATAATAAATTATATGCAATCAACCTTGAATTTAGCTAAAAGTTCAATAAAATTGTATTTGTGTTCACCTTAAAATATGGGTAGAATCTTGGGTTGTTGGCAATTTTAGAAGGAACTTGAGAGCCATCAGGTTGTTTAATAAATTTTTCATATAACCCCAAGATCGCTCGTAGGACAATATGAAAATGACGACTAACCGACTCCCCAGATCGTCGAAAGATAAAAGCTAACTCGCGATTTGTCGTATTATGCGTTAACAGGTAAAGTGTTTTTGCAACTTGCTCTTCAACTGTAGCTTGAAGTGTTGGTCTAAGATCACCCTCTCTAACTAACATCTCACATAAATCGGTAAAAGCTAAAGGGGTCATTCTAATAATATTACGACAAAGTTCAGTTGAGAATAAATAACTCAATAATTCATGTCTAACTTGTTCACTTTCCAGTCGTATATCATGTGTGATCGTACGTCGGTCATTTTCAATTTACATAAGTCCAAAACCAAATAGCTACTAAGCAAGCAGCATATGTAGCTAAAGAGCTCACTTGTTCCAATATCTGTCTATTATTTTAATTATTCCGATCAGCCATCTATAATAAAATTAAGTGAGATACATTAACCAATATCATAGATGAACTAACCAGAAAAAATACTGAAAAGATTCAACAAAGTGACATCAGTAATACCAAATAATTGACAGAAAAAACAAGCAGACAAATACACCCCATTAGCAATCTGAAATAGTTCAACATAAAACGATATGAAAGTGATGTAAATTATACAAATACATAATGATATGAAAGTGATAACAAGCAGACAAATACATAAAGTAGTTCAATGTAAGGAAAGTGACGTAATAAGAGCAATGATGCAACAGAAATAATACTATAATTCATAGCCGTCGATATTTATATTTCATATGTTTACAAAAGTGAATTGACTACAACGACTCCACTCAACGAAAATAGATGAAAGAGAAGATACCGTCGTTGGAAAGAGACCTAACCTGTAAAAAGTTGGTTGGAAACTGGAAAGAGACGATACCGTCTGTTGACTTGCACGGCAGAAACAAGATGAGACAAAGTACTTATTATGGTGAATATAATATAAATAATAGGGTAAAGGGTAAAATTGAAATATAGAATAATAAGTGTGGGCATAATTGGAAAGGAAAATACGAAACAATCCCACCACACGGATTTGGTTGTTTCATAAAATGGGGTTTTTCATTGTTTCGGAACAATGGATTAAACAATACGATACAATCAGTTTTATATAAACAATCAAAACGAACATTGTATGTGAGGTAACAATACAATACAATACAACCGGAAACAACCATCCAAACACAGTGTAAAAGTGACAAGTAAAAGTGAAAATCTATTTTTACAATACTAGACAAGTAAAAATAAATAGAGAGAGTATGTCTTACCCATCCGATTATGAAAACAACCTCTTGCAAAAATATACGGTACTCAATATAGTCCAATTGTTCCACGGCCCCCATCTCCCTCCGCGCAATATAGTCCAACCATTCTACAGCCCCCCCTTTCCCTCAGCATAGCTAGGAGCTTCGTGCACCGAGCTAGCCTTTTTACGCCTCTTAACATCCTTCATGCTAATGCTCAAAGGGTAGATTAGCATGAGTTTCAGTGTTGTGACAAGTTTAGCATGCTTCAAGAGGTTTGAATGTTAACACACACACATATATACACACACCTGCTAAAAGTTGATGAACTAAAATTCCTGTTATTGCTTCTAAAGGAGATTTTGCCTGTGCATAAAACCATATATTCTTGTAAAGCAAATGTATTGATTTCAATTGATGCTAGGCAAATTGATCCTGTTATATAATTACCAATTATGCTGAATTTTGAATAGGTTCAGGAGGCCACTCCTACTTGTTGGAACCTTGTTGGTGGGCTGGAATGTCATCTAGTAAGAGACCTAACTCATCCCAAAAGTTTTGTTATTTTATACAGTTCTTGAGCATATAGCCGATCCCAACTTTCTTGGAATTGACGCGTAGTTATTGTTGTATGAGTCCTTGAGCATATGATATTCGTCGTCTGAGAAAACCTACATATATTGTAAAACACAAAGTCCTTTGAGCAAGCACCTAAAATAGGTGGTCATATATTTGCAATGCAGGTCAATATCTAACTTAAGAAATTAAAATTTCTAATGTGCTAACACTACCAGAACTTTTGATACCCTAGGGCAGTGCACATTCTTATTCTTTTGACCTCAATGAATGTTGTAGAACTATGTTGCGCGGACTCTCCAAAATGATGTCGCACCTGTGTCGGATCCTCAAAAAATACACTACTTTTGGAGGACTCGACATGCACCCGACAACATTTTCAAAGAGTCTGAGCAATATAGTTGTAGAATTCTTGATTGATTGCCACTCAATAGCTAAGACAATTGATATCTGATGTTAGAATGAGATTCAACATTTATGTTATCCGCAAAAGCAAGTCCGCACCAGGCATTCATTTGCATTTCATAGCTAATTCTGTACTTAAGATTTATGACAGTATCTCTATATAAAACATCTCTATATAATAACCATTCACTATAAAAGCCAAGTTTTTCTCAGAACCGATGTTTATGTTATGTTATAATATATGTCCTCTATAACAACACTTCACTATAAAAGGCTGTTATGCCCTTTTATAACAACACTTTACTATAGCAGCCCAAAAATATCGAAACAAACAAGGCTGTTATAGAGAGGTACCGTATATCATCATAGAATGAGAAAGACTAGACATTTGTCAAATATAATAAGCAACTTATGGACAGGGTGAAAGTATCGATGACATTAACCTCTACTAAGACCTTGACTTAGAGAATATGCATGAAGATGATGGAATGCAGTAATTCCTAATTTGAAAGTGATCAGCGCAATAATATCTAGTTCTAAAACATTTCAGGAACAGGCAGTTTTTTAATTATATTTGACGCTAATCTTCTGATTTCTTATAGTGATTATTGGAGAGGGAGCTAACTTTGCTGCTTACGCATACGCCCCGGCAATACTTGTGACACCCCTAGGAGCTTTAAGTATGATTGTAAGGTATGTGATTATGTAGTATAATTGGGGTTAGAATTGTTAATCAAAGAAGCTATTATTGGTTCAATACTGATATAACATTCATGTGCAGTGCAGTGTTAGCCCATTTTATTTTGAAGGAGAGGTTACATATCTTTGGTATGGTTGGTTGTCTCCTCTGTTTGGTTGGCTCTGTCACTATTGTCTTACACGCACCGCTAGAGAAGAGTATTCAATCTGTTAAGGATGTCTGGTTCCTAGCAACAGAGCCAGGTACACTTAAGTTACATTCTTCCATTATCCTTAAACTTATGTTTACAACAACAAGAACGACTATGTTTCAATCCCAAGCAAGTTGGGGTCGGCTATATGAATCCGCAATGTTCATGTCGTTGTATTTAGGCTATCTCTGTCCAATATATATAAATATATATATATATATATATATATATATATATAATAAAATGTAACAAAAGTAATAAAGTGTCTATAGTACTATAAGTTCTCTATATTTACTACTGGCATATAAATTTATGAAAAGAATAAAAAGACTCTAAGAAAAACACATCAAACCTGAAGTAAACATACTAACATGGCTAAAGATTTAGTATAGCAATAGTGAAGTGACAGTTGGATTCACAAATTATAAAACAGATACTTGCTATCTTCCTTTGGATATCTACATGTTTTGTTTATTGGAACTAACCAAAAGGTTTTTGAGAAGGACAGGGTTCCTCGCCTACGCTTTCACAGTTATGATTCTAGTACTTATCCTTATTGTGCGGTTTGTGCCTCGTTATGGGCAGTCACATTTGGTTGTCTACATTGGAATTTGTTCTCTAGCGGGTTCTCTCACGGTCTGTTGTTCTCTTTTATGATATATACAGTAGTCCATGGTTCTCAGTGTACATTTCATACATCTTATCTCATGGCTGTTTTCTTATGGTTATTCAGGTTATGGGTGTCAAAGCAATTGGAATGGCTATGAAGCTCACATTTGGAGGACAAAATCAATTCAAGTATTTTGAGACATGGTTTTTCATAGTGGTTGTTCTCATCTTTTGCCTTCTGCAGCTGAACTATTTGAACAAGGTATCTGTTCCATTCCCCAATAATTTTATAGAGTCCCAAGTGATATTGGTTATCTTGTTTTCTGATATATTCATTTGGTTTGATAGTTTAGTCATAATTCTCATCTTTCATTTTACCCTAAACTAGTAGCCATTTTGGCCTACTATACCTAAAACAATATCAATCGTCTCAATGTCCACTTATGTTGTCTCATATTACGAACAACTTAAAAGGGGAGTTTAGGAGGTTACGGGTTCCAGCCGTGGAAATAGCCTCTTGCAAAAATGCAGGGTAAGGCTGCATACAATAGACCCTTGTGGTCCGGCTCTTCATCGAACCCCGCGCATAGTGAGAGCTCAGTGCACCGGGCTGCCCTTTTATATTAGTGACGACTTGTTTTTTGGAAGATATAAATGTTGACATGACTATTGTATTCTGCAGGCACTTGACACATTCAATACTGCAGTGGTTTCCCCTATATACTACGTCATGTTTACAACACTGACCATTGTTGCAAGTATGATAATGTTTAAGGTAATTCAAAATTCAGTTTTGTGGTTACGGCTATTCAGCACTCTTAGTTTTAATCAATTTCATTTCTTTGAGATATCATGAATGGGTTATTATATTGCTGGAAATAAAACGTTTGTAGTTGCAAGAATAAAAATAATGCAGATAGCTGGATAAATATGTTTTTCAAATTGACTGTTTTATAAGGGTAAGAAATGGAGCCGAGGGTCTATCGGAAACAACCTCTCTACCCCAGGGTAGGGGTAAGGTCTGCATACACACTACCCTCCCCAGACCCAATTTATGGGAATATACTGAGTTGTTTGTTGTTGTTGTATAAGGGTAAGAAATGATATTTGAGAGAAAAGAAAGTTAGCTTGCTTTTCAAGAAGAACGAATTTTGAAACTTCTCTAATTTTGGTGATTTGTTTTGGGATTCAGGACTATGTTCATCAAAATGCAACACAGATAATTACAGAGTTATGTGGTTTTGTAACTATCCTATGTGGTACTTTTCTTCTTCATAAAACCAAAGACATGGGAAGCAATCCATCCAAACCAATACCTGTTCTCCTTCCAAAAACGGACACAGATTGTAAGCCAACAAATGAAACCACAAAAGTTCCAGCTGAGGCTTGAAGGCAAAACTACTAGGAGATTGTTCTTTAACTGCATCATCAAGAGAGTATAAGCTTAGCGTTGGAAAGAGGTGATGTTTTTTGACAGGTTGAAGCCAATGTTATACTAGGAAGATATTTCGATATGATTCTTTTTTGTTATTTTGAATTTAGAAAGATTTTACAGTGTGGATACTGATATCGAAATTGACATGCTTCTTCGAATTATATACACAGATAATATGGAAACGAGTTGGACTTTTGTTGCTTCAGGCTAGCATTTATTTTGTGTATATAGGACATTGCCTGTATTGAGATTCACTTGTTACTTTGTCTAGTTGGTTTTCAATGTCTTTCACTCTTTTTTTCTTTTTTTCTTTTTTTTTTGGGGGGGGGGGGATTAAATTCTTGTTGTATCTGTAATAGATAGGGAAAGTGATTTTTTATCGGTAATTTACATTGATCCTTTTAATACATTATGGTTGTTACACTATGAAGAATCTTGAGGACAACAAATTGATAATTGTGGCTGATAGCATAAGAGAGTAGTGTTTCTTGAGTAGGAACTATAGATTGTCACAGCTTGAGAATATCAAAGCGATATCCATTGGTAAGTTTTTTTATAGTAACCGGAGATAACAGAATAAACTCATAAGATGACAACAGAAGTCAAGATTAAACTATTCCAGTCTCGATCACCATTCACCAGTATACCTTGGTCCAAGACCAGACTTTGTTCTCCCACTATGTCAACAAAGGTTTTTTGTAGTACTTCATATGGTAATTAAGGATTATCTCAAAATAGTTGTTAGTGTTTCCAAATGAAAAGATAAAAGAAAAAAATGAATGTAAACAGAACTCTAACCAGTCATCAATATTCCCCTTTTTAGATTTCTAGAACATCATGAGAGGGTCAGAGGGGAAATGACATTTGTATGGTAAAGTATTTTTCGGGGCATAATTGGCCTTTGCATCTATCATTTAGCAGCCTCTTGACTGTAGTTTTCATATTTTGACATCTTTTTGGCCTAAGGGGCATTTGTTGATAACTAAGGAGTACATCCAGAGATTTCATACAAGATGTGATAAATAAGTTCTTGTACAAGGTGACATATGTTCCAATGTCCCTTCGTTCATTAGTGAACTTGACCCTTAGATAACCAAATGGTGTTTTAAGACAGCTAAATAATTGGGGTAATGGAACACGATGATGCAAAATGGTCTAAACCTGTATAAATGTTTCCTTAAAAAACATTCATAGTAGTAGACATTCAGTTGTCACTCAGAGATGAGTCTTTGTTCTAACTATTTCATAATTCACTTGATAGTATTATGTTCATCTAGTTCTACTAAAATAATGTTGCAATCAAAAAGCAAATCCAGAGATCCGATCGCACAAGTTGTAAAGGTGTGCCCTTAAAAAGCATTTTTACAAAACTTAAACATCAAATGACCCCTATGAAAACATCAATGACCCCTATGACCAACAGCCCAATATCGACTAATATTCTTCGAAGGAACTTAACAAATTGGAAGTCAAAATGAAAGTGGTACTACAACCACTCAAGGTTTCAAAGTGTGCCTTTAACCAGCAATTTTAGAAAACTAAAACAATTGATGATAGCTAAACTTGACCAATAGCTTATTATGGACTTACATTCTTTATATAAACTTAAAGGACTAAGGTCAAACTGGAAGTAGTATTACGATCTCTATAAGAGTCCTAAACTGTGGCAAAGATAATAATTAATGATAATCAAATGTATCAGGATGGCAATAATAATTGAACTGTTAGCACTTTCACTGGACAAGAATGTTATAAACGTGCTAGATTGAGTCATCTGATTCTTATGAAGAGCGAATTACGTAATTGTGTCGTCCTGAACCTCAAAAGCATAAATCTTCTAGATTAGCAACATTTGGTACATGGTCAAGTTGTTGAGAAGTACAGATCTCTTTGTAGATTTGAGCTGGCCTTTGTTGCTCATGTTTAGTTATGTTATCATTCATAAAGATTATAAGGACGCTGGGATATGAAACAAGAAAGAGCAGATATGAACAGTTAAATTGTTTGGGGGGGGGGGGGAGCCCGCTTGTTTTTGGTGTTAATTAGAACCTTGATGGAAGAACAAAAAGGTCAAAAAATCACTGCAAAAATTATGGTATTATATAAAGATGTTTATTGAACAATGACGACATAAAAACTTAAAAGGCTGAGAGCTCTACATTCTATACTGGCTACACTAAAAAGGCGATATAGGAAACATTATTCAAATACATAGGCTCTGAACAGAACCTAATATAAAATAATACAAATTACAAGTTACTGACCTTTACACTTGTTCATGTCTTGCAAGGCTAAATGCACCTTTCCTCTTCAGGTGATCGATGTAAATAATAAAAGACATCCTTTTATTCATCCATCTACAATAAATTGATCTTCTTGAGCATCTCCTTCAACTCTTGCATCGCCATGAACCATACCATTCACATGGTGCAAGTTTTGTATCATTTGTGAAAGATAATGGTTAGCTCCTGTGTGATCAGAAATCCCGGTTGGATGACCAGTCCACTGAGAAAAAATTCCGAGCAGCTGACTAGTAAGATTTTGTTGTTCGTGAAGTATTCGAGTCTGGATCTGGCTCATATCAGCGCGATGCTGACCTAACGTCTCGTCAATCCTCTTCTTCCAGTCTAATCTCCTCTTGTTCATTCTTTCTTCACGTTCTCTTTCAAATATAAGTTGTTCCTCTCTTCTCCTCCTCTCTCTCTCCTCACTTTCCTTCTCCATTATTTCCCATTCTTGAATTCTCTGTCTCTGCAACTTCTCCATCGTTTTCTCCCTTTCTTCCCTCTCTCTTTCTCTTTCCTCCCATTTTCTCTCACGTTCTTGTTCAAGTTCCGTTCTAAGATGTTCTCTCCTCTGCCTCTCCCGCTCTCTCTCAGCATCACGTTGCTCGAACCGAGCTTCCATTTCCTTTAAGTGTGCCAACTGCGTTGCAAGAAAACCCCATGCCCTCTTCTCTACCCCTTTCAACATCTTCTTCTTCTTTCTCGTATCGGATCCAGTTGCCTCGATATCTTCGTAAACAAATCCATCGTCCACATCTTCCTTCATATGACTATTCCTCCTAATATTACCATTGAAATTCCCCTCTCCTTCTTCCCCATCATAATCAAACTCCATACCGGTAACACCATGATCCACCCCATTAATACCTCCGGCAAAATCACCGTCGCCAGCATGACCTAGATGCCCGAATTGATCAATCCCGATACCATTACCAGTCCCATCAAATCCCACACGATTTTCAATCCCGTCTCCTACAACCGCCATGGAGTCACTACAACTGAAAACAAGCGTATTCACATCCCCAAACACTTCCTTATACCTCAAGAAGTTCGACCAATGAGTTAACCCCTCCATCCAATCAAACTCCTCCCCAACACCCGACTCATCCTCCCCAGAGTTTGGCTTCTTAATCTTCTGCTTCACTAATGTATACTGGTGCCTCATATTCTGCACTTTAGTTGACACATCCTTCCAAGTCCATTGCCATGGATACGTGATCGGATCACGAACATGGTGCACAGAATTTACATGTAAAGCAATAGGTCTATACTTCTTTTCCCTGGTTTTCATCTTAGCTAAACTCCCATCACATAACATCTCACCATACTTATCAATTAAAGTTCTTTCTTCTGCCTCAGTCCACTTTTTTCTTCTTGGTTGTGGCATCATCAAATAAAAACTAACTCCACCACTCAATTCAACAAACTTTAAGAAGCTCAAAAATCACATTCACAACAACTTAAATACCCAAAACCCCAAATTACAGCTCTTTACCACAAATCCATATAAAAGTTAAATTCACCACTCAAATTGGCCAAGAATTTGTCCAAGAAAAGCTAAAGGGTATACTCAAAATCACAACTTTTTAGCAAATACCCAAACTTACAACTTTTTAGTAAATACTAAAAATTACAACTTTTTGAGCAAATACCCAAAATCAAAACTTTTTAGTAAATACCAAATATTACAAATTTTTAGCAGATACCCATATTAAATTGAGGAAGAACAATAGCATATATGTCTAAATAAGACCAAAAAGAGTGATAAAAAACTGACCTTTAAACCAATAATAGGTTTCTTGAATTGGGGAAGAAACACAGATAAAGGGGAAAATTTTTTGATGGTGAAAGTTAAAGGGAACAAAAATGGATAATTGGGATTTTCAGGTTTGATTTGAGTTTTGTTTTTTTTTTTTTTTGGGGGGGGGGGGGTTTAGAGGGGAGTGGGGGGTTGTGTAGTTAGTAGTTCAGCTGTGTCAAAAGCATTTCTTTTACTACTGGTCGAAACCCGAAAGAGCAGAGAGATTCGCAGGAGCTGGCTGAGCAGGATTCATGTGATGAAATTACCTCATTACCCCTATGTTGCCTTTTTTCTTTTTTGTGCTATTAATACTAGTAATTCTTTTTCAATTAATTTTTGGTGGCTGCGAAATTTTTGTTACTGCACTTACTGGTCCAAATGCTGACTGCAAACACATGGTGTGATTCTTATCTGCTTCTTTGATTAGTTTTGCAATTAGCATATTGCGCAAGTAACAATCTTTGTTACAATTTAACTTGTAATTGACTTAGAAAAAAATGACATTATGGGTGTGTTTGGTACGACGGAAAATTTCTCATTTTTCACTATTTGGTTGCACAAAATAATTTGGAAAATATTTTCCTAGATATTATATTTTTCCGAAATTAGAGGAAAAAAGTTACACATACCCTCACATCTAACCCCAACCCCCTCCCCCTTCTCTCCCACACGACCTCTCCCGCTCCCTCTTTCCAAAAAGATTTTTTCAGATTTCAGTTTTTTTCCTTTTCTGTCCTGCTATCCCCCCCCCCCTCCATCGCACCAAAATTAATTTTTTACCTTTTTTTTTTTTTGTAGTTTCGATTATTTATTTATTTCGTTTTTCAATTTATACGCACAACGATACATGGTGACTATCTCATGTTTCAGTGATTAAAGTTAAAGAATATTGATTCTTAATAGTTGGGAACATAATTCTATTTCCAGGACCTAAAACTAAAAAGCAGCAAATCCAGAACTAAAACACGAAAACAAAAATTATTGACTTATCAAATTATTATCGATCGAGCTGTGAAAAGGTTCAATTAAAGAAAATACAAATTAAATATTCGTTTTACATCTAACAATTGCGACTATATCTTGTTTAGCAATCATAACACATATTGAGTTTTAACAGTTAAGAACATATATAATTCCAATTCCATGAACCTGAAAAGGAGCAAAACAACTAAAACTCGGAAAAACATAACTAACTCATCAAATTATCTATTGAATCGTGAAAAAGATCAACTAACACTCTGTTTGGGACATTGTTTCACATCGTTTTATAGTGTATTGTATTGTATTGTATTGTATCGTATCGTTTTTATGAATACAATGTTTGGATAGATTGTATTGTTTGTTATTATTAAATAATATTTTGCTGTTTGGTTTGACTTTATCGTATTGTACTGTAACTGATAAGTTTACTAAAGTTCCCTCAATTGTTTAAATATTAAATTTATCAAAAATTATGCATAAAAATAATTTTAAAAAATAAAATAGAAGAAGGCAAAACACGTTAAGAAAGCATAACAAAGGAGCGAGACAGAAGAAGGCAAAACAAAGGAGCACAGCTAATTAGAATCGAGTTAAAAGCAAATTAGGAGAAAAAATAAAACAGAAGGCGGCAAAACACCTTTAACGTTGGCGGCAGAAGTTCTGAAAAAAACAAAGTAGGTTATAAGTTGGAGATTTGGAGTTAAAATAGAAAAAAGGGTAAAGGGTAAAATAAAATTGTGGAGTAATAAGTTAGGGCATAATTGGAAAGAAAAATAGGAAACAATCCCACCATACCAAATCGGTTGTTTAAAAAAAGGGGACTTTTCATTGTTCCGGAACAATGGATTTAACAATACGATACAATCAATTTTAATGAAACAATCAAAACAAACATTATTTTGGATACCAATACAGTACGATACAATGTGGAATAACCATCCAAACAAGCTGTAAAGATCGGAAACAAATCCATTATATATTTTACGTCAAACGATACGCGACTAACTCCTGATACAACAGTAAAACAAGACGTATAGGTGGATCAATTCATCAAGTTCACGTGTAAAATTAATGCACCCCGGCATACCGCCACTTGGCATCATCCTAACTTAACATTGGGCGTTCCTCCTTTACCATTTGCATTAGCTGGTGAATTAGCAAAATACTTAGTATAAATTTATACCATTAACCAAATATGGTATAAATTTAATTCGTTACCTTATTCCACCTTATCCCATGTAATAAATGGCCCCTAAACTACAACACAGGTGTGAGTCTTATCTCTTTCTTTGATTATTTCTGTAAGTAACATATACTATAAAATTATGCAAAAGTAACCATCTATTGTCGCAATTTGACTTAGTAATTGAGTTTGGGGGTGAGATTGTGGCTGTTTTAAGTTTTACGTCCCAAATATTATATTTACCTTATATATTTTAATTGCATTGTTAGCCTATTATATATGTAATAAGTATGTGTTGCTTTTTAGAAAATTATTATTTGCACATCTATAAGAAAAATCAGCTAGAGCGATAGCAATAGTCATTAAGAAGAAGAGTCAGGGTTCATCATAGATAAAAGTTCTACAAATTTGAGACTTATATTTTATTCACGAGAATTTCTACGCACAACCATAAATTGTGAATTGTAATTATGTCTTGGATTATACAAGTTTGAGACTTATATTTTATTCGCGAAAATTTCTACGTACAACCATAAATTGTGAATTTTGATTATATATCTTGTTTCAACGGCTAAAATTAAAGAAGATTGATTCCTTACAGTTGGAAACATAATTCCATTTCCAAGACAAGAACTAAAACACAAAAATAAAAATTATTGACATATCAAATTATTATCTATTGAGTTGTGAAAACAATTCAACTAAAGAAAGAAACAAATTTAATATCCGATTTATATCAAGCAATGCATGACCTACTCCTACTATAACATTCAATGCATAATCTATAGGTTCGACTCATGAAGTTTCAATTACCAGGCCATCTTTTAATTTGCAAATAAATAGACATAAAGATATAAATAAATCACAGAAACACACATATTGCGACTATATCTTGTTTAGCAATCAAAACAAATATTGAGTTTAAACAGTTGAGAACATATATTTCGAATTCCATGAGCTTGAAAAGAAGCAAATCGACTAAAACTCGGAAAAACATAACTCACTCATCAAATTATCTATTTTGAATCGTGAAAAAGATTAACTAAAGATCGGAAACAAATCGATTACGTCACACAATACGCGACTAACTCCCGATACAACAGTAAAGCAAGACGTGTAGGTGGATCGACTCATCAAGTTCACGTGCAAAATTAACGCATCCCGAGCATGCCGCCACTTGGCATCATCCTAACATTAGGCATCCCTCCTTTACAATTGGCATTAGCAGATGAATTAGCAAAATGCTTAGCAATCTCAGGATTTTCTTCCATAATTTTCTTAACCATATCTTGATTTTGAATCTCATCACTAGTTGGTTTACCCAATGTCTTTTGTTTTTGATCAAACATCATTTTTTCCACTGCTGATCTTGTCTCCAAATCTAATTCTGATAGCCTACTTGGCTCAGGCTCAGCTTTTTGTGTGTCAATTTCAGGTCCACCTTTGAATAAACTCTTCCACCAATCAGATTGATTTCTTTTTGTCATAAGAATTGTCACTTGTTTTTGATCTTCTAAACTCCAAAAACATTCATCAGCTTTCACAGGCTCCAGAAGTTCACCTTAGTTAGGAAAATAGAATTACAAAAAGTAAGAGGAAAGGAAATACGGTCAGAACTCTTTATAACATCGCAATACAACAACCAAGTTTCTTTGGAACCAATTTTCAAGTTATGTTATAATATATGTTCTTTATAGCAGTACTTCACTATAACAACCAAAAAATCTGGAACAAAAAAAAGTTGTTGTACAGATGTTTGACTGTATCTATATATTGAAAAATCACTAAAATATAGAAAAAAGAATTTTAACTCAAAATTTCAAAAGTATAATAATTTTAGCGGCAAAAAGTTAAATGTTGAACTAATCATATTTAAATCCTCGATCGGTATTTTACTGATCCATTTTTCAAATAGATATGTTCATTTAAATTTAAAACCAATAGTTATATTTATAATTAAATTCATTGTATTTGAATGTAGAGAGACTTCAAGCTCATGGGATAATCACACTTCATGTGTATTCAGTGGTAGATCTAGTTAAAAAGTTACGATTTCAGTTGAATCCGTCATTTTTGACACGTAACTTAGATATATATAAAGAAATTACTAAAATTTTAATAAATATTAAATCTTGTATCCGCTTCTGTAATATATTACAAACTACTATTTTACATACCTTCAACGATTGGTGGTTGATTCTTGAGACCAACTTTGATGAAATTGTTCTTGATATCCACAGCTAAGAATCTTGATTTTGTACCAGGTGGTACAAAAACATTAATAGTAACATCTTGAAGAGTTTGTCCCCATGTATAATTCTCCACATCAAGCCCATTAAATTTATTTGGCTTTAATTTCTTGTTTTCTTCTTCTTCTTCTTCTTCTTTTGGAGCTAAAGAACAAGAAGAAGTGTCTAATTCTTTCTGAGTTTTTTCTTGATTTTCATCTTCTTTTTCTTGTGTATTTTCTACAGGCTTTAACTGTTGTGCTTGATTATCTCCTTCTGTGTAGTCTGAAAGAATTGCCATTATTTTTGGTGTTGAAATGAATGAGTAAGTTGGTGTGAGAATTTGGTAATTAAGAGTGAATTATATAGCAAATTATCAGAGAAAGAAAAGGAAAACTCAGTCTTAATAACAGCATGCCGTGAGATTCGTATTGAATTAGCCTCAAAACAACAAATTATTGAAATATCTAGTAAAATAAATAGTTCTATATTAATTTTATATATTAGAGTTATATATATTGACAATGTAAAACGTTTTTACACTGTTAGTATAGTAAGGTGTATATCATTTTCACTACTATGTAGCATCGAGATTTATTTGTAATTTGTAAGTGATCTGGTTGTGTTTATATTTTTTGCGCCGTTAATGTATAGAACTTAAACTCTAATATTATTTTTAAGAAGAAAAGGAGAAAATTAATTCAAACGAAAAAAACCACAAGATTTGAGTTAGTTAGAACATTTAACCGATTGCTTAAAATACGCTTAGATCAGTACTTGAAGAATTTGACCAAAGCATAAACATTAGGACAATCACTCTGAAAATTTCATATGATTTTCTTCTGAAATTATTTAGTACTTACTCGTGTATTAGAAGTAGTAATATTTACAGTTGAAAATGAAATTGGTTCTGCCAAATTTTATCAACTATTTTCAGTATTTAATATTGAAAAGTCAATTGTGTTAAGAAGGTAAGAAATTTACCCGCACCAAAATATATGTGACTCATATCATGTGTTTGTGCGTTTTCTAACTTAATCAGTGTTAATTAATATATATTTTTACCTGATTAATCATGACTTAACAGTAGTATGCAGGAATTTTTGTAAGCGGTATCGAAATTTATAAAAGAACTGGAATGTTACTTTAATTATTATACTTTTAGACAAGAAATAACCTTAGTTTATTGGTTTTGTTGAGTCTTAAAGTTAAAAAGATTTTGAATTCAATTCTACTTCATTACAATTTTTAACTACAAAGGCTCTCTCAAATATTTACAAAAGAAAAATGTGCTAGTTGAGGTTTGAACCTTTGACCTATTAGAGAAAAATCAAACACAAAACCAACACACTAAGGCACAATTTATGTCAAATGATGTCATTTTTTCTTACTTATCCGTTTCTGTACAGTATTAATACATATATTTAGTAAAATTTTCCTTGACTTGCATCCGCCCATGCTACCTACCCGTTTGACTTGCATAATTATGATTATATTTAATCTTAATTTAACAAATGTTAATTAATATATTTAAAATCGAACCACGTAAAAAGGAATAATAAATTACACTAATATTTAATTGTTTATTTACAATTATCAAAAGTTCTAAGCATAAGGATACCCACATCCATGCACGTGCATATATCTTATTATTATTATTATTATTATTATTTTATATCTTATTTATCAGTATAATAAATAATTTCCTTATGTTTATTGCTAAAGATTAGTCATTATTTGATGTTAAGTTATTACTATTAAGTTGTAAAAGTTTACTACTCCTATGTGTTATAGACCACTCGCTTTTCAAGTGTGATTGAGAGAGCAAAACTCGGCGATCAAGTGTGACTTAACGTAGGGATCATGAACTAAAATTACCTCAGTTTTTGTTTTAAATTCTTAATATCTTTGGAATATCAGTTAATATCCCAATAATTCAGGCACACAATTAACATTTTATCCCTGTGTTACCTCTTGTTTGATTACAACTCTTTGTTGTGCTGTTTTCGGTTTCAGGGACGTCAACGGGCACAAGATGGGGTTGGTTGACTCTTAACCCGCAAAACTTTCAACCCGTCCCGCCCGCTCCGCATGAATCCAAACTAAACGTGGTCCGCACCCGCTCTGCCCCATTTGTGGTAATTTTAGGGTTTTTTCCAACTCCACTACGGTTTCTAATTCCTAACTAAAAAGGCTTTTTATATCTTTCTCTCTCTATATATAGACACTCATTCTTCTTCCTAATTCTCATATCTATTCACAAAATCTCTTTTTCTACTTCTAAAACAATTTTTTTGTTTTTTTTTACAACGATGGGAATTTTCTCATACTACAAAGAAGAAGCACAAGAACCACTCATAAAATCTATAGAGAAAGCCCAAGATAATTCATCTTCTTCTTCTCCAAAAGAAGAAGAAGAAAAGAATAAGTTGATAATACCAAACAAAGCCAATGGACTTGACATGGAAAATTATACATGGGGTCAATCACTTGAAGAAGTTACCATAAATATCAAATTACCACGTGGTGAAAGTGAAAATTATTTTACTGTAGCAATTGAGAATAGTAATTCTCTCAAAGTTGGACGACATCTTCAACCATTTATAATAGATGGTCAACTTTTCAAGGAAATTAAAGCTGATAAATGGAGTTGGTATTTTTCTAGTAAAGAAGAAATTTGTATTATTCTTCCTAAGAAAAATAAGAATTGGTGGAAAAGTTTGTTGAAAGGTGGTCCAGAAATTGACACACGAAATTTTGAGGATAAATGGAGGATTTTGACAGGAAAACTATGGCAGCCGTGGAAAAGATGTATTTTTGGCTAGTTATGTCATTCACTTATTTTAGGTAGTAGTAATTAATTTCAATTTATTTTTGGTGGAATGTAATGGTTTTTTATTTGAGTTGAAGGAAATTGGATTTGAGTCAAGACTATTCTTTAATTTGATTGGGGTTCTAAATTATTTTTTTATTCTTACCATGTTGTTTCTCTTGATTCGGTTATCATATTATCTTGTTGTTGTTCACTGCCGGTTCTTCATAATTTTTTCACTATTTAAACACAAGTGTTATTGTGCTTTGCGTGAGTCGAAGGTCTATCGAAAACAAACTTTTATATCTCTCTGTATATATAGACACCCATTCTTCTCCAAAATTCTCACATCTATTCACATAAAAATCTCCTCATTCTTCTCCTTTTCTACTTCTAAAACAATCTTTTTGGTTTTTCAACAATGAGAATTCTCACATACTACAAAGAAGAAGAACAAGATAACCACTCATAAAGCCTATAGAAAAAGCAAAAGAATTTCTAAAGGCTACAGAGAAATATAAAAGAAGAAGAAAAAAGAAGCTGCTAAAACCAAACAAAGCCAAAAGGCCTTTGACGATTAGGTTGTCACTAAATGAAATCCTTCTTCTCGATTGGGTTTTTGTCGTCGTTGATATTCTTACCCCTCTTTCAACTCACTTCTCTCTTTACGTAAAGTGGGATTGCTCCTACCAACACCTACTAGTCTACTGCTAAAAAAATAGCAAATTTGCGACTGAAAAAATTAGTCGAAAATTTCCGACTAATTCGATCGGAAATTTCAGAAATAATATTTGTTATATTTTTTTAAGTTCTTTCAACTATGATCGCAACGTTTGGCGTAAAAATTCGGGATAAAAATTTCCGGCAAATTCGATCGGAAACTAAAATTAGTCAAACCATTTTGTTTGACCATTTGCGACCGAAACATGACACAACTTTATTTAAAATTTGGTCAACTTATTTTTTTTAAAATTTGCAACTGAAATAGTCGCTAAATTTTCGACAGGATTAGTCGCAAATCTATATCTATATATTATTAAAAGGAAGGAAGTTTGGCATAGAATTGTGATAAGTGGCGGAATAAGAAGATGACACGTGTTAATTTTTAGGACAAAAAGTAGTTGTTATGAGTAATAATTAGGTATTAGCGAAAGCTAAATTTTTAATTAAAATTAAAATTTAAAATATTCTATTCTATATTTATTATTAAAAGGAAGAAAGTTTGGCATAGAATTGTGACAAGTGGCGGAATAAGAAGATGACACGTGTTAATTTTTAGGACAAAAAGTAGTTGTTATAGAATCTATGGGAACATGAACTCAATATAGAATTTCAAAGTATAACGAAATTTGCTATTTGTGGAGCACTTCATTTCCTATCTAAATTCTCAAAGTAGTCTGCTTTACTTGCCAAATTTGAACTTCTTCGGTTGGTAATTTCTAAATTCAATTGAAGTGGACTATACACCTAAGATGTTTGATGATACGCAAAACCTGAACTTCTTCTGTTGCTATTTTTTTTTTATTTACATCGGGTGTCCGAGTCTCTTTGAGCCCCGACTATTCCCGGAGGTACACAGGCCCTCGGCAAGGAGTTTCCCAAGTGCACCACGGTTAATTCAGGTTTTACCCAGTCCGATGGTCCTCAGAAATTATTTGCACCCAGTGGGTTTCGAACTTAAGACCTTAAAAGAGAGCAAACCCCAGTGGGTTTCATGTATTTATTGAGTAGTTTTAATGATAATCATTGAAGTAGACTATGCACCCAAGTTGTTTGATAATATACTCGACTCATTCATCAAATAATATTTGAAGTACATAACGTAAAACATATTTTAAATAGAGTTTTTCTCGCGAATGCATATCTTAAAACTGACTTTAAGAACAATCATAGCTTTAAAATTGTATTTCGACTCACAGTGTAGTTCACTATGAGTAATAATTCATTTCTTTTACACGTCTAGCTTTTCTCTTCTTTTTTGTAATATGACAAAATCTAATCAGCAATTAGGCCAAGCTAATCTATAATATTTCAAATTTGATTCTTCTAATTTAATACTGAGGACATGGCCCTAAACAGGGAATTGTGGAGATCGAACATTAAGGTTGTAGGTTAGGGAAATTGTGATGTCTTTTTTACAGCGCACTAGAGTGAGACTAGCCAGTTAGGAATTAGTCTTAGGATGCTATTGATCAACTACTGATGATGGGCTTTATCTTCTGTGTATTAATACCTTACATATTCTCGTATTTCCTATATCTCTTATATTGTTGTTACTTTGTTTTTATGGTATTTATGTTATGGTATGGATTTTATGGTATTTTATGTTGTTTTATTATGAGTATTTGATAGTACTAATATAGTGTCTCTTGTCGCCTCTTTGAGCCGAGGGTCTCCTGGAAACAACCTCTCTGCCCCTCGGGGTAGAGGTAAGGTCTGCGTACATATTACCCTCCCCAGACCCCACTTGTGGGATTTACACTGGGTTGTTGTTGTTGTTGTTGTTGTTGTTGTTGTTGTAATTTAATATAGAGTAAAAATTAAAAAAAAATAGAAAAATGGACTTCGACGCTGCCACAACATATGCTTCTCTATGAAGAAGTAAACTAAAGGTACCTTTTTTGTTAGTAATATTTTGGTAGATTACTAGCACTTTTTAATTGAAGACCTTTGTAGGTTTAATTTTAGTATCTTAGAGCTCAAAATTCCGGAACTACATTTAGTAAAGTGGATTTATACAAACGTTCTTTTTACTATTAGTTTTATACTAAATTGCAGCTAAGGTAAGGAACTTCGTGTCGCTGCTGCTCCATTCCGCTGCGCTGCGGTCTCATGAACTGAACTTCGTTGCCACTAAATTGCTTACAAAAACTTATTCTTAAAATCTCTGTTTCTTTTTCAAGGAGCACAAAGTTATTTGACCCTGCTAATATAGCATTCTGTTGGAGCTGCATGTGAACTTTTATGGTATTCTGATCATATTATAGTTCAGCTTTGGGGAGCTATATATATATTTTTTTTTGCTTTCTGAATGTTCACTTGATTTATAAGTATCATCTTTTGAGCTATTTGTGGGAATTACTGAGGCTAATGATTGTAGCGAATATAAAATATCGACGCTACGAGTTTTGAATATGTTGGTCACCAAACTCAAAGGTTATCAACAAGAAATCGAGAGAATGAGGAACAATGCGTTTCACTTTGGGCTTCATGGTGTTAAAAGCAATAATGTTGGATCTCATCCTCTTGAAGGTAAGGCGAGAGGGATGAAGCTAAACCATAGGTGTTTGCAACTATTTTCCTCTTCGTTACCAAAAAACAATATCTTTCTCTTCATCTCCTCTTATCTCTTGATATTGATTATACAGTACTTTATTCAAGGTTTGTTCCTGCGACTTAGAATACATCACTCTTTGTTGCAGTGTTGTGGCTAATTTTTGAAATTTTATATGCTTAATACAGGACTATTGCTTACAAAGATCAATTGAAGTATAATCAATTGAAAGAATATCACTATGCCCTGGTAAATATTTTATCCATTTTCTTTTAATTTGTAAATTGAGTCCATACTTCAACAACGAACGATATTTGATTAGCCAGCAACTGAAGAGATGTAAGGTTGATTATATATTAAAGATCAACCGGTAAAAAGTAAAGATCAACCATTGTGTATTTTAAGATATAAATTTAAAAATAATTTTGTAATCCAGTCTCGTTCATGAATTATTCAGTCTTAGGTGTTTGTTTCACTTCATTGAATCATTAAATTGTCAGATACTTCATTCTATAGAATACTTCAAATTACAAAGGTCTAGGAGACTAGGACCACTGCTGTTTGTTTGCATAAGTTTTAGTATCATCATGTAATCATGTATGGTTAAACTTACAGACGTCGGCAATGTTTTAATTTATTTGTAATGCAACTTTAAAAAATTGCTAAAATTTCCTTTTTTAATTAATTGATTAACTTCCTTTCAAGATTTTGCATTTCTCAATATGCCAATCCATTCACTGGTCTGATCCATTTACCTAGCTAATGTGATGCTTTCCTTCTGAAAGTCAGGAATGGTGATTTAGTTGTTCCATACTTGAGATTTAGCAGAAGATGAGTTATTTTTCCTCTTATATAATAATACATAATATGAGATAATATTTCACATGTTGAAGCCATTTCAGGTACGTTTGATAAGATATTTTATTTGTATTATTATTATTATTATTCCTTTTATGTTTTGCTTTACGACTCCTTTTAATTATACTTACGGAAAATTTGGAAGGCTTCGACGCTATAATTTTTTGTTGTGGCGCAGAAAGAGTTCAAAAATATATGTAAGCACGTAATTTTTGACCCATGCAACTTTTAAAAGTAGTATTTCAAAAAAAAAATATTTACTTATTTTTATTTTAATAGGATTTAGCCTATTTTTCACTTTTAGTCTAATAGTAGAACATGAAAGTCAAAAATACAAAAATATTTTCAATTTTATCTTTTATCTTTCTATTTAAGTTAAGGCCATTAGTCTTTTATAGTAATATTAATCTAAGTTTGCTAGCATTCTAATTAACTTTTCTCTGCTTCCATTTTAATATATAATCTTTGAAAAATGATGGTTTCATATCAATATAAATTTTATGTTAGTTAAAGTCAATTACTAGTATTTTAGTAATCTTTTGCTATTTATTTTTATCTTTGAAAATGTGATTGAATTTTGATTTTACCTTGTCTTATTTTAATTAGAGGAATCCATTTTCAGCTATTTTAGGTTGTCCAGCTTTGAGCCTGACCTAACCCATTATCCCCTTCTTCTTTAACCCTTCCCTAACCCTTCTTCTTCAGCTAGACTACCAAGACCTGAAACCCTAGACAAAAAACTCCACCGCCCAGCAGCACTCTCTTCACCAACGCCTCCAGCCGCTGAAAATTTGCCAAGAACGGAACAGCCACCCCTGCCAAATTCCATCAGCGCCGCACCCATCACTGCTCATCTTCGCCTAACAAACTTACAAAGAAGAACCCTTAATAAAATATTCAGATGCAAGTTACATGTACACAGCCCCATTTGCACATGGTCTAAGGTGGTCCACTCTCCATTGTCTAGCAAACAGAACTTAACTTCCATTCAAACAGAAAATGGCAAAGACATAAGTTTTGTTTTTTTAAAGAATCTAATGAGCAATGAAAGTTAGCACCAAGTCTTGATTCTGCTGCGTCTCGGTTTTCTTCCTTGCGAATTCAGCAAATTTATTTCATCCGTCGTGGTCGAGATCGAGGTTGTTCGTTGAGGTTCCGATCGCGGTCTCAAATTAGATCCGGATTTCTGTTTGGCGAAAACCTTTAAGGTTCATTTCTTACCTTCTTTCTTTTATCTTTTTAATATATTTTGTGTGACTTCATAATTTATTTAAATGAGTTGATGATTTCTTTTAACTTTTGTTTGCTTGAGATCAATCGAAATGAATGTTAAATGAGTTATTTGCAGATTGTACTCAACTCTTGATACTCTTCTGTTATAGTTCAAGTCACATGAGTAGATAGTAAAAATTAGGAAATTAAGAATTAAAAAAGAAAGTAAGGTTTGATAAACTATTTTGGACTACTAAACTATATGGATCGTGGGTTTGTAGGTAAAAATTGAAAGTATATTAGGTTAAAATGATATTGAGTTCAATGATAATTTCAGACGTTTTGATTTGCATATGGTTTAGATCTTGTTTATTTATAGGGTTTTTAAGACGCTAGGAGTATGTTTAGGCCGACCACTTGGGTAGGCAACATTAGGACGTTTCATTAATTTTGAGGCGAGAGGTCGTTCCCTTAGTTAAATTTATCCGGGGAATGCCCGAAGGATTTGTATATATTTTTATCCGGGGTATGCCCCGAAGTATTTGTATTTGGAGGCGAAAAGTAAAACTCTTAGTATTTTTATTTTTATTTTTAATTTTATTTTTGATTTTTCTTATATTAGGTGGGGACGACCTCAAGTCTCTTGTGTGTTTATTTTTCTTTTCTGTGTTTAATTTTACCTCTATTTGAATATTTAAAAATCAACTAGATCAAGTATGCAACTATACTAGTTACGGGACTTGGGGAGTGCCTAACACCTTCTCCCCGAATCAAATGAACCCCCTTACCCGAATCTCTGGTGAAGACTTAGTTTTGGAGTTCCAAGTGTTTTAAAAGGAAAAAATTATTTTTAAAAAAACGGTGACCTGACACACGAAATTAAATGTCAGGTGGCGACTCTGAGTTAATCTTTTTGAACACAATTTTGTCACTTTCAAATTTGAAACCTTTTTGAGCTTCATAAAATCTTTTTATTTATTTTAAGAAGGTTAATGAAGTTGGTTAAAATAGGGGTGTGAGAATATAAAGTTAGAACTAGAGTAGGTTTCATATTCAGTCAGTTTCTTTTTATATGATATGCTTCAGTTTATTTGGATATTAAGTTTTAATGATATTAACTGAAGTTAAAAAATCCTATTACTATTTTGACTTTGTGGAAATCGGTAAATATGGCTTCTATTTTTTTTATGAAATTTGGTATGTATAGTGTTACCAAACATATATAAAATTAAAAGCTTTTTGACATAATGTGAGATCACTAATTTTTATTAATGTCAATATCAGGGATATGATAAGAACTTTTTTGTTTTCATATAAAACAAGTAATTAAGATCGTGATATTGATATCAAGTGTCAATTAAAATTATCAGGATAAATTTCTATTGAAGTATACATTATTTTAAATATGTCGATGCGATATGACAGTTTTTTTTTTATATCAAACAAATAAGTTTCTACTTTTTTACTAAAATTTTTCTTTGATATCGACCGCGCATCGCGCGCAGGGGCGGATTTACCTTGGTGTAAGCAGTATCATCCGACACCACTTTGCTGGAAAAGTTTACTGAATATGTGTAAATTATCAATATGTACAAATAAATGTATTAATAAAAAAATGGACACTGGTTTACACATATATCTCGCTAGCTCTTCTGGTCATGCGCTTCACGTTCTTTGGTGAAGTCTTGGGTTCGAATATCAACAGTTTCTCATGACGTGCTTAAAACTGAGTAACTTTTTTGATGTCTTTTCTGCTTAAGAATGTGGCATCGAAGGTGCAACCCTTGACCCCTTAGCTGGTAAGGATAAACTAAACTAGTGGACCACACTAGAGCTTGGGCCGCATTAACAATAATTTTTCGTAGGTTCTATGCTAAGTTGTCTTACTATTTCTTTTTCTTTTTATCTTTATATTGGGCGGTGATGAAATTGGTTCAAACCAATTTGCAAGTCAAATAATGAAAAAGTTTTAAGTGATTATTTGGTGTTATATATAGAAAAGGTAATATTTAGTATTATTTCTAGTAAGTATATTCTGAATATATTTCAAAAAAATAAAACCTGTCGAGGAGGGTTGTAATAACATAGTTGATTAATTTTTTTAATAAGATTCGAATTTATTATTTTAATGTGTATTGTTACACTGATATATGTTTTATTTGTTCGTTTCTTTAAATGTCGACATCGCTTACGAAAAATCCTGCATACGCCCTTGATCGCGAGGGTACGAATACTAGTTTCTTTTAAAACCCCAACCCGCCCCCATTTCTTTCTTCTCTCTTCTTTCTCCACTGCCCCCCCCAGAAACCCCCCCCCCCCCCAAGCCCCCAGCCGTCGACAGCCGTTGCTCGCAGGGAAAGGTACGTCACTCTTTTCTCTATTCTTCCCCAACCCCATCCTCACCCCTTCCCTATATCAATCTGCCCCCTTCCCTCACAATTGGAGTAGTATTTTTGCGTAATGATTGAAGAAACATGTGTGATTTTTGCATAATGATTGTAGAAACATGTGTGATAATCCATATATGCAAATAGTACATTGTTATGACACTGATTTTGATTGGATTAAATAACTTGTTAGATGCACAACCACCATTCTTGGCGAACTCTTTTTTGCGCTTTAAACTTATAAAATAAAGAGAACCTTCTAATTTGCAAGTAGAACTAAATTGAAGCCTCAAAAAAAAAGGTTTGATATGTGTATTATTTTCAAATAGTTTGATATTTTGCCTTTAGGTTTTAGATACCTTTTAGTTGCCTAATTGAAATAAATTTGAAACTATTTTAGAATTTTCATAGATGTTTATTTAGAATTGCCATAGATGTATTAATATTTAAGCTTGAAACTAAATTCACTTTTTAAATTGAGGTTAGTACCTATATATATATTATATTAAAAGGAGAGTAGTGAATCATGAGGGTAAGCCAAGTGGCAAGCTAAAGAAAAAGTTACTTGGTAATTTTAAGACAACATTAAAAATTTGAATTATAAATGGAAACATAATTAATGGAAGTAGTAGTTCAATAAGAATTATTTTTTAATTATGATACAAATCTCTATTAGTAGTATAATTTAGTTAACATTTTTTTTATATAATTAAGGTAGGGACGAAATAAATTATGGTAGGGACGAATTTTAATTAATTGATCAAGGTTTGTAACTGACCTTATTTTGGTACAATATACATTACATTACTGTAGGTATCTTTAATTAAAATTTTATGTATAATTCAGTTATGGTATGTATCCTTTTTTGAGAAAGAATCAATTAAATTTTCATTTTGTATCTTACACATTAATTTTAAGTTGAAATAATAATTCTTTATTTAGTACAAACTTTGTATCTGACTTTATTTGTGAACAATATATATTACTATATGTATTTTTAATTAAATGTTGTGTATAATTCAGTTATGGTAGGAAAAATAATTAAATAATATATATAATTAATGAGGTTATATTAATGTTGACAATTCGGACAAATAAATATTTCTTAAAATAATAGTAAAAATATTGCAACAATTAGAGTTTTTACGATTAATATTTGAATTGAGTATTGCTATGTTAAGTTTGAAAGTATAAGATGATTTTTGAAAATGTGGTCTAATGGAGAATATAGAAGAATAAGATATATTTGAATTTAAGATGGGACTTTTTTTTTTAAATATGATAAGAAAAATCATATTTAAGAATACGAGCAACAAAGTCAAAGTTACTATTGAAATAATTTTTATTTATTATTTGTATTATATTAAAATGAATGTGATAAAAGTGAATATTAAATTCAAGTAAACTAATAAAAAGCACATGACAACGTTAATAATATTCAGTATTGAATATACAATAGCAAAATAAGAAACAAACAGAGAAAAAATCAAAATTTCTATCATAAAGAACAAAGAAGAATAAAACTTATTTAAATTTGATATAAAAAAGTTCTTTTTAAGTATGATAAAAAGGTCATGATGTGGATAAGGCCACATAACTGAAGTTTAATAGATTAAAAAATTACAAAAATCAAAATATTAATAATTTAGAGATAATGCGAGGTTATTTATACTAAGAATTAGTTTAAAAAATAAAACAAAGTAAATATATAATGCTTAAAGATATTATTAATAAATTTAAACAATTTAATAATTTTGAGTATTAATTTTAAATAAAATAAATATTTATTTCAAGATTAAAAAATCATACATCGATTTATATAATAATATTAAAGGATATAAATGGATTATGATATTAAATAAAGAGGCATGTTAATGAAAGCCATATAAGAAAATAAAATACTATATATTAGGTAATTTAATAGCAATAAACCTAGTCGCTGGTTAACAGGAATGGGTAGTGCACCTATAGTTTTTCATAAACCAGCAAAGGATGGGGGAATTGACGGAACGACAGTGACGCCGGACACATGTATTCAACAGAGATTACTTCCGGTAACTTTTGGTAGTTTTTTGCCACAAAAATTTCAGCCAATTAGGGAAGAAATTGAAGAAAATGAAGCGTAAACTCTGCTGAAGGAAACCACGGAAGCTGCGCAAATCCATTGGCGATTGCAATTTTCAGCACAGGTAAATTCAGGACAGATCCGGCAAGATATGACATGTCTAAGGGAAGTTGAGAGGAAAAAGGAAGCCATGCAGATGAATCGAAGCTCTCAAAAGGGGAAAACATTATGCTATGTACCGCCTGCTATGAGGGATGGTACTTTTGTCGTGCAAATTAAAGACGAGGATACGAAGGAACAGGAGACCTACTGGAGCACAACTTTGATTGGGTTTGTGCTAGGTGACAACCCTTATGAGAAAGAAATGGACAACTATGTCACAAATGTATGGAATTTTGTTGAGAAGCCTCAAATTCTATATCATGAGAATGGATACTATATTTTCAAGTTTGAAAATACTGAAGATAGGGACCTAGTACTCCAAGCAGGACCTTATACATATCACAACAAGCCTTTTGTGCTGTAACAATGGAGAATGGATTTCAAATTTGATCCAGGAAGCGTGAGTGTGATTCCCTTGTGGATCACATTTCCATGTCTACCACTGGGTTTTTGGTCTACAGAAGCACTCAGTAAACTAGCTAGTGTTGTTGGGGAGCCTTTGTACATTGATAAGATCACTACTGAAATGGAAAAGGTGTCTTATGCAAGAGTTTTGGTGGAAACTGACATATCCCAACCACTACCAGATAGTTTTGAAATGCAAACTAAGAGGGGAGTAATAATTCAGCAAATTGAATATGAATGAAAGTCAAAGTATTATTGTGACTGTATTAGATTTGGGCATAATTCAAACGAATGTTGGCTTAAGGAAGTGCAGGAAAAGGCAGTGGAAGTAAAAGTCCAACAAAGGGATGCTGGGAAAAAGAAGCAACACCACAGAGGGACCTTGAAATGGATGCCAAAAGATAAGAGGAAGGATGATGTGATTCAACATACTAGAAATGAAGGGGACATGCAACAAACAAATGACAAATGAGATGATAAGCTTACTGATAATGGAAAAATGAAGGGGAAAAGTGTACAGCAAAGTGCAGTAGTTATGATGCAGTCCACAAACAGGTTCTCATTACTGCAGATAGAAGATGATCCAGGGGACGCTGGCCCATCCAGCTTCACCCAAAAATGGTCCTATGCACCTAGAATATAAGGGGTCTGAACAAGGCCCATAAGCAAAAAGAGTTAAAAATCTTTATGAGGAAACATAAGGTTGAGTTTATAGGCTGTTTAGAAACAAGAGTAAAGGAAATGAAGGCTAACAGGATAATGAATAAAGTATGCAATGATTGGAGATTTTGCTGTAACTACAAGGAACATCCAAATGGAAGGATTTGGCTATTGTGGAAACAAAATGTTGAGGTGCAGATACTGTTGCTTGATGAACAGTTTATGCATTGTGATGTCCAAGAAAGAAGTTCCACTTTCAAGACTTTGATAACTGTGGTGTATGCAAGTAATGAGGTAAACAAAAGGCAACAACTATGGGATAAACTTGTGAATTTATGAGAAACTATTAAGGAGAGTTGGCTACTTAGTGGAGACTTCAATAATGTCCTCCATAGTGATGATAGGATAGGGGCTCCAGTTACACAAAGTGAGATCAAGGGGTTCCAGGATGCAATTATTACCCTGCAACTCACACAATTGAAGAGTTTGGGATGGTTCTATACTTGGTGAAACAAACAACAACTGGAAAAGAGGGTATACAGTAGAATTGACTGGGCACTGGGGAATGTTGAGTGGATGCAGAAGTACAGTCATATTGAAGCAGATTTTCTAAATCGTGAGGTGTCAGACCACTCCCCTATTCTACTACAATGCAAGGTTGTAGATTAAAAAAGGAACCTGCATCATAAACCTTTTAAATTGTATAGCTCTGTAATGGATCATGCTGACTTTGCAGGCATAGTGGAAAAAGTATGGAATCAAAAGGTAAATGGAGGCAACATGCACAGGGTATGGTATAAGCTTAAAGATTTGAAAACTGAACTGAAGGAATTGAACACTTATATGGCTTCATATAGGCTTCAACTCAATAAGGCCAGGCAGAAACTTGAAGCCATTCAGAGTGAACTAAAGCACAAACATATGGATCAAAGGTTGATTGATCAAGAAAAAATAGCTTTGATGGAAGTAGAGAAATGGAGCAGCATAGAGGAACAAATTCTACATCAGAAGAGCACATTGGATAGCTTGTGGAGACTCAAATTCTAAGTATTTCCATGCACAGTTGAAGCTAAGGACAAACACAAATACTATAAACTCTATCTATACTGACTTGGGAGACAAGGTATCTAATCCTATACTGGTGGAGGAAGAGTTTGTCAAGTTCTTCAGGAAGCTACTGGGAGAGAATAACACTACATGTGAATATCCAAACTCTGAGGTCATACGTCAAGGACCTTGTCTTAATATGCAGCAGAAGGAGGACCTAATCAAAGTAGTTACAAGAGATGAAATACTTCAGGCAATAAAAGATATGCCCCATGATAAGGCACCAGGAGTGGATGGGTTTCCAATTGAATTTTTCACAAGACATTGGCAAGTAGTAGGTGATGACATATATGAGGTTGTGAAAGATTTTTTTTGTGACTGGGAGGCTGCATAAAGGAGTGAGCAGTACTACTGTAACACTGATTCCTAAAGTGCAAAATCCTAGTCAAGTTAAAGACTATAGGCTCATAGCATGCTGTACAACACTGTATAAGATCATCACAAAGGTCCTCACAGCAAGACTAAAACCAGTCATTGGAGGTCTAATTGAGAGATCACAGTCAGCATTTATAGAAGGTAGAAGTATTACAGACAACATTTTGTTCACACATGAATTGTTCAAAGGATTTAATATAAAGGGTATCTCCCCATGATGTGTTCTTAAAGTGGATTTGAGGAAAGCTTACGACACAGTAGAATGGTGTTTCTTAGAAAGATTGCTTACTGACATGGGGTTTCCTTACAAATTCACAAGATGGGTAATGGAATGCATTTCATCAGTTACATATTCTCTAAACATAAATGGTGGACTCACAACACCTTTCAAAGGCAAGAGGGGCATAAGGCAAGGAGACCTAATGTCTCCCTATCTCTGTGTCCTGGCCATGGAGTATTTGCAAAGGGAGTTCATGCAATTGGCAAAGATGAAAGACTTCAAATTCCATCCTAGGTGCAAGAAATTGGGTGTGGTACATGTCTGTTTTGCGGATGACTTGCTAATGTTTTGTAAGGCTGATATACAATCTGTCAGGCTATTAAAACAGGCTTTTCATAAATTCTATATGGTATCAGGTCTTCAAGCAAATGTTGACAAGAGTTCTGTCTATATAGCTGGAGTTTCAATTTGAAAAAAAAAAGGAAATTTTACAAGAGATGGGGTTCCCTAAAGGCAGCCTACCTTTCAAGTACCTTAGGGTACCATTGGATTCCAAAAAGCTATCCATTGCTCAGTGCTGGCCATTAGTAGAGAAGGTAACTCAGAAGATAAATTGCTGGACATCGAGATTATTATCATATGCAGGGCGACTTCAATTGATAAGATCAGTTTTATTTGATGTGCAATCGTATTGGACACAAATATTTTTATTACCAAAGAAAGTGATGAAGATGATTGAGGCAATTTGCAGATCATTTTTGTGGACTGGTTCAACTACTGTGTCAAGGAGAGCTTTGTTTTCTTGGGAAACAATATGTTTGCCACAGAGTGCAGGGGGGCTTAATGTAATGAACATGCTATACTGGAATAAAGCTGCTATTGCAAAACATCTATGGGCAGTGGCAAAGAAGAAGGATAGTCTATGGATAAAATAGATGCACATTTACTACATAAAGAACTATATGATTGAAGATATGCCTATACCTAGGAATGCAGCCTGGGTAGTTAGAAAAATTTTGAGGCAAGAAGGATGATAAATGAGCTTCAAGGAATTCAAGGGGATCTGGAAAGCAGATTGCACCAGCTACAGAGGGGTGAATTGTTCAGCATTAAAAATTGTACAAGCTTCAATTCCCTCAACATCAAAAGGTCCGGTGGAAGAGCATTATCTTGCAACCACACCTGCATCCAAGATTCAAATTTATATTGTGGCTTGCATTACATAATAGATTGGCAACAGTGGAGAGGCTACTGAAGTTTGGTATACAAACTCCACATCAATGTATTTTTTGCGAGCAAGCTGTTGAGACTTTTGACCATCTTTTCTTTGAATGCTCGCTGACAAAGGAACTATGGTTGAGGCTGCTAAGATGGTTGGGATATGATAGACCTATTTGTGACTGGCAGAGTGAAGTCGAATGGGTAAGCAAGAATGCTAAAAGGAGAAATGGACAATGTGCAATAGTTACCTGTGTACTTGGCATGCTGGTGAATGCTATATGGAGAGAAAGAAATAAGCTGAGATTCCAAGGAGGTAAACTGATAATCAACAACATCTGCAAAGAAATAACTATCCACATACACCTAAAGGGGGTCTCAATACAAAACTGGAAAGAAGCTCTGCAGAAGATAAACTGCTACCCTTAGTATGCTAGAGTCTTTTACTGATTTCTTGTGTAATAGCATTAGAGTACTAGATGTCATGTATAGTCCTAGCTTAAGAAGGAACCTCGGACTAGAGTTTATAACAAAGGATGAGTAGATAGTCAGCATCTACTAAATGTAATGTATATTCTTTTGATGGAATGAAATAGAAAAGCTGCTTATCAAAAAAAAAATAGCAATAATCAAAAATTTAAAAATATTTAATATTAGAAATAGAAGGAAAAAATGATTTGAACTTGAGATTTAGATTAAAATTATGGTGAAAACCCTCAAACTATGGATAGGACTACAAAATTAAAGTTTTACTAGATAAAAAAATAAAAATTGGATAACAAACTAAAACTAAGGAAATACAAAATAAATATCTCATGTGGTAATTTTATGAACGAAAATTAAAGTCTAATTTGTATCCTAACGTTAAAAGAGAAAGAAAATTTAGTTATACGTGATATAAAAACAATTATAAGAAAATTCAATAGATTTAAAATATAATAGTAAAAAACTTATCTTTTAATATTTTAAACTAATTCAAAGTTATAACTTAAAATAAAATGTGATATTATATATTTTATTTATTGGTAAAATATTAATATAAAAAACTAATTAAAAATTTATAGTAGGGAAGAGGATGTATAAAGAGGAAAATAGAGATAGTGTGAGAATAATTATACTTTGAATTAATTAAGTATAAGTATATTAAATAATTAAATAGTACTCAAAAATATTATTGCAAGATTTAAATGAAAAAAGAGTTCCAAGTAAGAGGATAAAAGTACAAAAATAAATTAAATTTTAGGAATAAAAAAATTTATATTTATATATGTTTATCAAAAGGGTAATAGGCAAGATATCAAGTCAATTGGTAAGCTAATAAAAGATCAGATGAATATAACATTATTAAGTAATAGATAATGCAATAACTATAAACAAAGATTAAAGAGAGAGTTATTTTGGGTGAAAATGTAGAAGGATAAGACTTATTTGAATTTGCGGTGAAACATAAAGTGGTAGTAAGAATTTTGTTGCGGTGAAACATAAAGTGGTAGTAAGAATTTTGTTAACTAATATGCTCAAACAAGACATGTCACAAACGTGATATATTTAGTATTATTTAATATTGACCACAAAATAAAATACAAGTACTAAACCAAGGAGTTGGATTATTACGGATATAAAATAAAAATATAAATAAAAAGAAACATATTATCTGGAAGTTTTAAATTTAAGGTAATTCCAATAACTCAAATTATGATTTGATATTTGTGTTCGCGCAACGCGCAGGTACTAATACTAGTGTGGTTTTAATGATTGCGAAGTTTATGTATATGTGAAATTGTTAACCCGGGTCGAAACCGTACAGGCCAAGGCTGAAGCTGTACAAGCTAAGCCCGAAGTTGAGAAGACGAGGGTTGCGGCTGATAAATCCATTACCATGTACTTAAGGGATCCTGCAGCCGTTCAAGCTGAGTTGAAGGAGGCCTCCGACCGAGGAAAGTGGAGCAATGATTTGGCTAAGTTCCAAGCCCGGAGGGAGACTCTCGAAGAAATTCATGCCCGGGGATTCGATCTTGCTGAGGAGATAGCCAAGGCAAAGGCGCGGGAAACCAATGCCAGGTTTCTTGTCTCCTCCGATGACGAGGACATAGTGAGTGGCTCTGGAGACGGGGACAGTGAAGAAGATGTTCTCGAAGGAGAGGAGGCTCCCGAAGATAGAGCTACTGAAGGTGCAATTTTTTAAGACAACGCTTCCGGGGATGTAGCCTCAAAAATAGATTACGTTTTCATTTTCTTTTTTGTGCAAGGGCCCTTCGAGGGCATTGTAAACATGCTTTGTAAAATACCCTTCATGAATATAAAGTATCTTTTAGCTTTATCCTTAACTTGTGTTGAATTTTATTTTGTTCTCCTTTGCGTAAGACTTTGATAATTCAAATAATCAGTCCGAATCTTGATTCAGATTCAGAACATAATAAATCAATTCGATAAGAACTCGGAATAATGGGACTTTTGAGTCCGAGTTGAGTGAGAGCGAGGTCTTCAACTCCAAATGGTTTGTCCCTTAGGCTCTTTAAGTCGGCCCTTAGACTCTTTAGTTTGGCCCTTGGGCTCTTTAGGATGGTCCGATTCGGCCTTTAAAATGGCTATACTTTTTCCTTGTTTTCGGCTAAAAGACTTAGTAAAATTTTTGTATACCTTAGCATGTGTTTTTTTTATACTTGTTTGGGTTTTTCGGAGGTTCAACGTATCGAAACCTTATTGGTAATTTGCTTGAGTAAACATAACTGAATATCTCTTGAGATATTTCCAAAGGCCAACGTTAACGAACCCCTTGGATTATTCGAGGGCCGAATTTATTGAGGCCCTCAGATTTTTCGGAGGCTGAATTTTTCGAAGCTTTTTATATTTTGCTTTTGCCGAGGATAGCTTGATTCAACCGGTTTTACAAAGTGTTTGAAGGTCTTAAATTTATAGTGGAAGTCGGACGTCTCCGGGCCACTTTATTTTGGCCATAGCCTTTAGTATGGCTGTAGCCTTTAGTGTGGCTGTAGCCTTCAGATATGTCACTTGGACTTGTTTCACAATAATTCTCCGAACTTGTTTGAAAATTTGGTCGCCGAGTACATTGACCTTGGCCTTTATTTCGAGGGGGTTCCTCTTTGAGGTCTTATAAGTCCGAGTTTTTGATGACTACATACTGACTGTCGAAGACAGTCCCCGAATATTCGGGGGTGCTTTATGCTTTGGCTCTTGAGCCGTTTCCCGTAGGATTATGAGTGTAGAATTCGTGTAGCAGTAGACTTCTTTGAGACACTAAGTATTTTTTATATTAACAAAATGCTTCTTCAAATAATTGATACACTTGTACATGTTTTGCCGTCGGGCTTGACTATTCTATATCGACACGATTCATCTGATCGTTTGGTTCATTACAAAGTTTTCCTATTGAGGCCCTCATTGGCGTGAAGTATTTTCCTTGAAAATATAATCTCTAAGGGTGATGCCCCCCAGTATTCGAGGTTGAATAAAAAGAAACCTTGGATATTGTTGAGTTCTCCTTAGGTAGCACATAATTGTTGCCTCGTTAAAAACCTTACTGGTAAAACCCATTTGGGACAAAATCTGATCTAAGGGAAAAAGAGTGCAACACATGCTTTAAAACCTAAGGCCTTCGTGTAGAAATACGATGTACGCCCTTGATCGAAATCCTGTAATGAGTTAGTTTTAAACTCAAATGGACAAAGGATAAGGTCATACATTAGCAATAGTACCGTTTGAGCAGTGATATGTTCCAATTGTTTGGCAGTTGTTGGCCTTCCATTGTGCTGAGTTTGTAAGACCCTTTGCCGACAACTCCGAGGACTCGGTATGGTCCCTCCCAATTCGGGTCAAGTTTCCCTTCATTGGGGTCTCGAGTATTGAGGATGACTTTCCATAGTACTAAGTCCCTGATTCCAAAATGTTGGATGTTTGTTCTTCTATTGTAGTATCTTTCGATCCTTTGCTTCTGTGTGGTCATCCAAACGAGCGCTACTTCTCGATTTTCGTCTAATAACTCGAGGCTAACACTCATAGCCTCGTGATTTGATTCCTCTGATGTATGTCGAAACCTGGCGCTGGGTTCTCCAACTTCAACGAGGATGAGGGCCTCGAAGCCATATACTAGAGAGAACGAAGTAGCCCCCACATTGGATTTTGATGTAGTCCGATATGCCCAAAGGACCTCGGGTAGAACTTCTCTCCATTTCCCCTTTGCATCATCCAGTCTTTTCTTCAAGTTCTAAATGATCGTTTTATTCGTTGACTCGGCCTATTCGTTTCCGGTTGGGTGGTACGGCGTCGATAAAATCCTCTTTATTTTATGTGCTTCGAGGAACTCCGTTACCTTGCTACCGATGAATTGTTTTCCGTTGTCACACACAATCTCAACGGGTATTCCGAATCGACATACGATGTGGTTCCAGATAAAATCAATGACTTCGTTTTCTCGGACCATCTCGAAGGCCTGCGCTTCTACCCACTTAGAGAAATAATCAGTCATAAACATGATAAATTTAGCTTTACCTCGGCCCGTTGGTAGAGGGCTGACTGTATCCATCCCCCATTTTATGGAAGGCCATGGGGACATGACCGAATGAAGTTGTTCTCCGGCTGATGGATCATCGGTGCGAGTTGTTGACACTTATCGCATTTTTCTGAAAAATTCTTTAGTATCCTTTTCCATGTTGTCCCAGTAGTAACCTGCTCTGATAACTTTGTGAACCAAAGACTCGGCGCCGGAGTGTTCCCAAAAGTTCTTTCATGGATCTCTCGAAGGACATAATCGGTGTCTCCTGGCCCCAAACATACCGCCAACGGCCCATGCCGATCGAACGTTCTCCTATACAATGTTCCATCTTCATTTAATGTAAACCTAGCAGCCTTGGCTCATAAGACCCTCGATTCTTTGTGGTCCGTTGGGAGTTTTCCATTCTTCAAATAGTTAATATATTTGTTTCTCCAGTCCCATGTCAGGTTTGTTGAATTTATTTCGGCATGACGCTCTTCAAACACGGACCTTGATAATTGGACAACAGTTCCCGGGATGATATCATCTTCTTCAATCGAAGAGCCCAGATTGGCAAGTGCATCGGCCTCACTATTTTACTCTCAAGGCACATGATCCAGAGTCCACTACTTGAAGCGATGCAAGGTTACCTACATCTTATCCAAGTACCGTTGTATCCTATCTTCTCGAACCTCGAAACTTTTGTTTACTTGGTTCACAACCAATAGGGAATCGCACTTGGCCTCGATGACTTCTGCTCCCAAGCTTCTGGCTAGCTCAAGACCTGCAATCATGGCCTCATACTCGGCCTTATTATTAGTTAATCTTGGAGTTTTGATAGATTGCATAATAATATCACCTGTGGGATGTTTTAAGACAATGCCGACCGGACCCCTTCATATTCGAGGCACCATCCATGAAAAGGGTCCATATCCCCGATGATGTACCCGAGTTTAGCAGGAGTTCCTTATCCACTTCAGGTACGAGGGTCGGCATAAAATCGGCCATGAAGTCAGATAGGATTTGGGACTTGATGGTCGTATGGGGTTGATATTCGATATCGTACCCGCTAAGTTTGATGGCCTATTTGGCCAATCGTCCCGATAGCTCGGGCTTATGCAGAACATTTCAAAGAGGGTAAGTGGTTAATACACATATAGGATGACATTAAAAGTATGGTTTTAACTTTCGAGATGTGCTTATCAATTCAAGTGATAATTTCTCTAAGTGAGGGTAATAGTTTCAGCATCTCTTAGAGTTCGGCTTACGAAGTAAACAGGAAATTGCGTACCTTTCTCTTCTCGAACTAGTACCCCACTTACTGCTATCTCGGACACTGCCATGTATAGATAAAGCCTTTCGTCTTCCTTAGGGGTATAAGCAAAGGCGGGCTCGACAAATATCTCTTTAACTCTTCCAAGGCTTGTTGACATTCCGGGGACCATGCGAAATCATTTTTCTTTTTGAGCAAGGAAAAGAATCGGTGACTCCGGTTCGACGACCTCTAAATGAAGGCAGCTATTCGCCCTGTCAGCCTTTGCATGACCTTCACACATCCTTAATCGTGATATCCTCGATAGCCTTGATCTTATCGGGATTGATTTCGATACCCCGATTTGATACCACGAATCCGAGGAACTTACCCGAGCCAACTCCGAAGGCACATTTCTCCGGGTTAAGCTTCATGTTATATTTCCTTAAAATTGCTAATGTTTCCTGCAAATGTACTAAATGGTCCTCTGCGCACAAGGACTTAACCAACATGTCATCAATATAAACTTCCATTATTTTTCCTATTTGTTCTTTAAACATTTTGTTAACTAGGCACTGGTATGTAGCTCCTGCGTTTTTTTAGTCCGAAGGGCATTACGTTGTAACAATAAGTTCCAAACTTAGTTATAAACAAAGTCTTTTCCTGGTCCTCCGAGTTCATCTGAATTTGATTGTACTCGGAGTAGGCATCGAGAAAAGTTAGGGTCTCGTGGCCAGCCGTGGAATCGATCATTCGGTCGATGTTTGGCAATGAGAAAGAATCTTTCAGACATACTTTGTTCAAGTCCTTTTAATCGACACACATTCTAAGCTTATTTCCTTTTTTAGGAACTACAACTACATTTGCTAACCATTCGGACTACATTACTTCTCGAATGGATCCTATTAAGGAGTTTGGTCACCTCGTCTTTTATGAAGGCATACTTTACCTCGGACTGAGGTCTCCTCTTTTGTTTTATTGGTTTGACCCTAGGATCGGTGCTCAATAGATGCGTGGTAATTTATGGCGGGATCCCTGTCATATCTAAGTGGGACCAAGCAGAGCAATCCATATCGTCAATAAGAAATTGAATGAGTTTTTTCCTGAATTCGGGGGTTAGTCTCGTTCCCAGGTATACCTTTTACTCGGGCATGTATTCGATCAAAATGACCTTCTCCAGTTCCTCGATAGTTGATTTTATCATATCAGATTCTTCGGGAACAACGAAGGTTCGAGGAGTAAGGAAGTCCTCATCTTCGATCACCTATTTCTTTGACTCCATCGAGGCTGGAGGCGGTAATTGCTATTTGGCGGCCTGCTTGTCTTTAAGGCTAGAATTCTTAGAGGTCGGAGGCTTTGTAATCGGTCCTACTTCCTCAATCGCGAACATCTTTTTTGCATCATGTTGCTCCCCGTAGACCGTTTTTATCCCTTCCTCTGTTGGGTACTTCATCATCTAGTGAAGGGTTGAAGGCACTGCCCTCATGTTTTGTATCCATGGTCTCCCGAGGAGTGCGTCATACCTCATATCACCTTTGATGACATGGAACTTCGTATCTTGCATGGTCCTGGCTACGTTTACTGGCAAGATGATCTCTCCCTTTGTCGTTTCGATTGCCATGTTGAAGCCATTTAGTACTCGGGATGCAGGTACCATCTGACCTTGTAGGCCGAGTTATTCTACGACCCTCGACCTGATTATATTTGTCGAGCTACCTAAATCCACTAAAACATGTTTAACTTGAATTTTATTCAAAAGGATAGAGATTACCAGGGCGTCGTTGTTAGGTTGAGATATGCCTTCTGCTTCCTCGTCACAAAATGATAAGATGTCCTCGGGCACATAACCCCGAATCCATTTTTCCCTGGTGATCGATAGTTTGGTACGCTTGAATATAGGTCGTTGAGGGACATCGACTCCGCCAATATTCATGTGGATTACATGTTGTGGTTTTTCTTGCTCAGTTTTCCTTGTATCTCTCTCCCTGAAGTGATTCTTAGCCCGATCACTTAGAAATTCTCGAAGGTGGCCTTCGTTGAACAACCGAGCCACTTCTTCCCTTAGCTGTCTGCTATCTTCTGTCCGATATCCATGTGTACCATGATACTTGCACATCAAGTTCGGGTTCCTTTGGGAAGGATCGGTCTGTATTGGCCTGGGCCGCTTGGTGTCTTTAATTCTCCCAATACCGGAGACAATCCCAGATGCATCGACACTAAAGTTGTATTCTGATAATCGAGGAGCTTCTGTGGGGTCGGAATGTTTTTCAAAACCTCTTTTTCTCATGAGTCCCCGAGAGCTTTGACCTCGATCATTTCTTCGATCACTCCGAGGAATGTTGCGGCTCGGGCCACTGTTCTTTCTATCGGCATATGGCTGATATCGCTCTTTATTGAATCTCGGTTCCTGGTCTGTGTCCCTCGAGGGCTTGACTGCGAATCTGTTAAGATACACTGAACCCGAGGGGGCTCCCAACTGGTCGTTCTCGACTCTGATCTTTGACCGATAACGATTGTGCACATCCGACCATGTCACAGCAGGATATTCAATCAAGTTCTGCTTTAACTGCCGATAAGCGATCGAACTCCTTTCATTCAGAACTTGCATAAAGGCATGCATTGCCCAGTCATCGAAGACCGTAGGTAATTCCATTCTTTCCATCTGAAGTTGGGACACGAACTCCCTCAGCATCTCGCTATGCCTTTGCTTAATTTTGAAGACGTTCAATTTCCTCGGGGCCACCTTTATGGCCCCGACGTGGGCTTTAACGAAGGCGTCAGGTTGATTGTCAATTAGAAGAGCGAGAACAAAACCTAAATAGTCATTAGTCATCTAGATGAAATAAAACTACCACATAGATCCTTGGGCTAGGGATGCGCATATTTCGAGTAAAATCGATAATTCGAATTAAAAAAAATATTTTTATTTTATCGATATTAAGTTATTAGTTTGTGCAGTAACAATTTAACATTATAATGATATGATCCATTTGATTTTCTTGAATTACAAACTTTCGAACATTGTTATCACTAATCATTAGATTATATAGTCAACGTTAGTCTTAGTTACATTATCTTTATACATTTGAGTAAAAAGGATTACTATTATTCTCTTTGTCTTATTCCTACAAAGGTTAGATTGATGATTTATTTTTTAGTCTATTTCAAAAAATAATAATTTTTTTAAATTTAATAAGTAATATTTAATTTATAAGTAGGAAAAGTAAAATACTTGCCTTTGATGTAAGATTCCATTATTCTCACTAAACCATAGTTTTCTTTCAGTAATTCGAATTTCTAGAAAAAGTAAATAAATGAAAACTAGGAAAGAGGTCTTGAGTCGGTTTAGGAGCTTTCCAACTCAATTAAGGATTCTAATTCCTAATTAAGAGGGTTTTTATCTCTATAAATACACTCATTATATTCTTCTCCCAAATTCTCACATCAATTCACATAATTTCCTTCTCCTTCTACTTTTGCTCTTCTTTTTCAAAAAGAATTTGTTTAATTTTTTTTTTCAAGTATGGCAATTCTCTCTGAGTATACTGAAGAAAATCAAGAACAACCTATGAAGTCTATCGAAAAAGAACAAGAAAAATCTTCTTCTTCAGCACCAAAAGAAGAAGAAAATTCATCTTCACGCCCAAAAGAAGGAGAAAACAAGAAACTAAAGCCAAACAAGTCCAATGGTCTTGACATGAAGAATTATTCATGGGGACAATCTCTTCAAGAAGTTACCATCAATGTCCCAGTTCCCCCTGGTAAGATTTTTCAATAGTTTATACATTAAATTTTTTTGTATTTACTGTTTTTTATTCAAAACTTGAATTTAAATATAAAAAAAGTTTACATTTGTAACCGTTTCTTTGGATGGTTGTTGCGTATTATATCATATTGTATTGTTATTTTAAATATAATATTTGTTTTGATTGTTATTTTAGTTTTATTGTATCATATCTTACATCCGTTGTTACATAAGAATATTGTTACCTTACTTTTGCTTTGTCCTAAGTTCTTTTACCCTTCATCCTAACTTTTAATGATTACGCTACCAGATACTTTACTTTTTCTTTATAATATTGTACGCCTATTTTTTAAATGTTGGAGTGTGAATTTATGAGACGATAAAAAAGGATACAATCTATTCAAACATTATATAGATTAAAACAATACAATATAATACGATACAATACATTAAGAAACGATACATAACAACCATCCAAACAAAATGTAAGTTATTGTAGGTCTTTTAATCTTACCTTGTGTTATTTTACTTTTTATCAGGTACAAAATCAAGATTCTTGGTTGTTGAAATCAAGAATAATTCCCTCAAAGTTGGACTCAAAGGTCAACCATTAATAATAGATGGTGAATATTTCAAATCAGTGAAAGCTGATGAATGTTATTGGAGTTTAGAAGATCAGCAAGAAATTTCAATTCTTCTAACTAAACAAAACAAATCTGATTGGTGGAAAAGTTTATTCAAAGGTGGACCAGAAATTGACACACAAAAAGTAGAACCAGAACCTAGTAAATTGTCTGATTTGGACACAGAGACAAGGGCAGCAGTTGAAAAAATGATGTTTGATCAAAGACAAAAGCAGATGGGACTTCCAACAAGTGAGGAAATTACAAATCAAGATATGCTTAAGAAATTTATGGAACAAAATCCTGATATGGCTAAAAATTTTGCTAATGCTAAGATGATGGGCATGGGCTAATTGCATGGAAATTCACTACTAAAAATCAGGAATTAGAGACGGACAAATTCTGCAGTCTAACAAAAAAATTCGTCCGAGCGATTTAGCGACAAAATTCATAGCTAATTCTATTTTTTGGTAGTGATTTTATTTTTGCTGATTTTTTTTTAATCTCTAGTTGATTTAGTTTTTATTTTATTTTATTATTGTAGTATGAGAGATTGGAATTATGGCTGGAGTGTGTCTTTGGATTTCCTAGGGCTTTATTACTTGGTCAATGCTTAAATTAATTAATCTTAATTTTTTTCCCTATTGATTCATTTTAGTTTTGGAATTTGATCCTATGATGAATTTATTTCGACTATTTCTCTTGCTTGATTTTCTTCTTAATGTCTATTAGATTCATATTTTTTTATACTAGTATGAGAGATTGGAACTATTGTTGGAATTTTTCTTTGGATTTGGTGTGGCTTTATTGTTTGGTCAATGCATAAATCAATTACTCTTAATTTCTTCGATGATTCATATGATTAGTTTTGGAATTTAATCTTGCGGTAATGTTAGTATTAACTTTTCTTTTGCTGAATTGTTTTTTCATCTCTACTAGGTTTAGATTTTTTTTCTTCATACTAGGGTAGGGTAAGAACTTGGAATTGAATGGTAACCTTGGAGCAACGGTAGTTATCTCTAAATGATATATCGGTCACGGGTTCGAGCCGTGAAATCTATCATATGTTTCCATCAAGTTAAGATAGATCTGATAAAACATCATCTTTATAAACAATGCATAGCGAGGAAAACAAATAAAAAGAAGTGGTTACTATAATTTATTCAACGCATACATATTTCAAAATTCTACTAAGGCATCTTGCATATTTTCCCATAAAACCAAAATCATGAGATTTGAAGCTGATAACTCATTAAGCATAAAATTAAGAAGAATAACTCAAATAGCCGTCCACCTAATCGTTTAAGCCGCATACCTAATCGCTTAAATTAAAAATAGCCCGCGGATATATCATATATGTATAATTCATGTATCATATGTGTATAACTATGTATAATCATTATATCTAGCCAATTAGTGTTAAAATCCCTACAATTATAGCACATTCACTAAGGAAGAAGAAGCAAAATAACCAACACCATATTTTATACTCAATCCATGAAATCTCATAAAGCATGTATAGAACCTCATATCTTGAAAATTCTACAATTTCATGAATTCCCCAAGGATTTACTATATATCTTACTGGTTCACTTGCAGTAATTATTATATAATCTATCTATGCCGGCTAAAAAAAAAAATATTAAATATGGCCGATTACTTGTGTTAAAATCCCTAAAATTAAAGCACATTCACTAAGGAAGACGAAGCAAAATAACCATAGCACCATATTTTATACTCAATCCATGAAATTTCATAAAGAATACAACATCATATATATCATGAAAATGCTACAATTTCATGAACTCGCTAAGGATTTGCAATATATCTTACTGGCTCACTTGCAACATATTTTACTGGCTCACTTGCAATATATCTCACCGGCTCACTTGCAACATATCTTACTGGCTCACTTGCAATATATCTCGTTGGTTCACTTGCGACATGTCTACTTGAGTCATCGTCCCATACGAAGAGCTCACATTTACCTGCAAGCAACATACACATTCCTTCTTCATGTACTCTCCAATTACATACCTCATTAGTGTGACATATTTCAGTGTCATTAAAATTAAACAAGTCGAAAAACCCGTGTTTATTCCCTAATTTAATGGCACAAGAAAGAGTGTTATTTCCTCCTTGAACAATAGGTATATAGAATTTATCAGTCCATCCTGGTTTCATCGAGTAGTCGCCACGATCTTCTCCATATATATAACATCTTGCTTCTGCTGTATTTGGAGTTTCATTTTTTATAATAACAACAAAATCACTAGTTGAGTTTTGTGAATTAACAGATGAAATTGCTAAAAAATTAAGTAGGAAAAGGCAAAGTATCAAGTGATGTAATGAGGAAGACATGGTTATTTTTCTTCCTTCTTATATTTGGTTTAGTTTTTTTTTTTAATGTGACCAAATTTATAGTGATTTATGTGAGATATATGAATATTGGATCAACTACTTCATTAAATGTAATAATGATAATATTTATCTTTTTATTGATACTGTTTGACACGGTCTTACCAACAAGTCTTACCAACTTGGAGATTTTCTATGACTAGCTTCAATTTAAGTAAAGGATTTTTAATAAATTTTGTCGTTTTCTTTCTGTTAAAATAATGCAGAAGGAAGAAGAAATCAAAATTTTTATAAGTAAAATCCGAGTGATAGATCATGTATTTATATTCGAAAGGTTGGGTGATACCGAAGAGTTGCAACTCTTTCTTATAAAGGCTGTAACTTAAAGTGGTTGTTTTATAAAAAGGCTAATCATGCAAACCGTCAATTTCAAATTTTAACAAGAAAATCAAAACGGAGGAAAGTCAAATTACTGTTACGGAAACGGTTAATTTGGATTACAAAATATTAATTTAATTTTAAATATATTTTCAAATACAGATTACTAATAATTTTTATACTATCAGTAAATTTTAACATATATTAGCAGATAATTTACTTAATTTTCATGTTTTAATCTATTTATTATGGGCCATTATTTGTAGTAATATTTAAGTGACCTGATATTGTAAAAATTCTTTCATATTGTCAATGTATAGAAGTTTAATTTGAATATAAGAAAAAGTTCAACTAACTATTAGTGTTGGCTTATTAATTTACGCACTTTATTCGGAAACTAGAAATTATATTATGCTAAAGGAGGGGAAACTTTGTCGAATTTAATTAACATTTTGTTGTTCGGTTTAATAAAGCAAAAACACAAAAGGAGATTCGTAGTGGCATAAAGACAAATCTAAGAGTTATTCTTCAGCTAACAGCCAAAAAAATAAGCAATTAATTTATAAAGAGTGAAGAGTGAATTTTGGCCGTGTAGAATTATAAATGGATGGGAAAAGATGAGAAGAGGGTTAACTATTATTTTTACTAATATAAGTTTTATACATCGATAGTCGTAAAAAAATTTATATTATCAATAAATTTTAATCCTATATATGATAGCGCGTTAACTAATTATATTATGAAACTTATCATAAAATTTTACCTATAATTTTAAGAAATGTCATTTGTGAAATATGTCACTCAAATTGAAACGGATATATGGAGTAGGATTTATTATGGAATATTTATTTTTGTTTAGTCAAACAAATACATACATATAGAGGTGGAGCCAAAATTTAAAGTTTATGGGGTCTAAATTTTTTTTTACAGAACTCATAGCTCGTGTTAGTTAATAGATTCATAATTAAATATTTATATATATTTAATAATTTTTTTTAATATAAATATAATGTTTAAGCAAAAAAAAACTGAGTTCGACCGAACCCACACCCAATAGGCTAGCTCTCCCCATAGTTGATTATATGTATTAGTCTAGTGTCAAATCTATTGTTTTCTATCGAGCTTAAGTTTACTGATTGTGTGAAAATTTGTTTATATTATCAGGTCAAAGTGACTCACAATAACAAATTGAATAGCAAGTTTGATAAGGTAATGTGAAAAAATAGAGTAATTATAACCTATTTTAAGCAGTTAATTAAATTACTTTGATAATGTAAATTTTCTTTTAAAGTTGTCCGCATATATAACTTAAATTGTTTTCTTAGTTTTTTGGGACTTTTGTGATGTTAGGGTAATTTGATCTTTCCCTCCTATTTCCTTGAAGTAAATAAATAACCAAACACATGAGTCATTTCGAAGAACTAATAGAAAGAATCAAATTAAATTTATATCTTTATCTTAAAAAAAAAGGTAGTATAAGTCTTAAGATTCTTGCCCAACCAATAAGGGTTGTGGTAGATTGGAAAGTACTCCTTCATCTTTAATTAGAGGTTTAGGGTCCGAGCTTAGAGGCGGACCTACACTATAAGTTGAGGGGTCACGGATACCTGGAAACTTCGGCAAAAACTCCATATATACTTACAAATGTCTTAAAAAAATAGTAAGATATTAGCATAGGCCCCGTACCAATTGAATGTCATAGTATTCCCGCGACCGCCAAATTTTGGGTTCGCCTCAGTATATGCAGTGGCGTACGCAGAATTTTTCATAAGTAGTGTCACTATTTCTAGTAAAAGGGCTTTGTTGCAAGTGGTGTTACTTTTAATAGTTTTATCTTGTATTTCTGTTTTACTAATTATTTTTATATATATAAATAGTAAAAATTTCGACGAAGCGATCTCCTGTGACACCGCTTGCCACCATGTAAATCCGCCCCTGTGCATATGCACAATTCAATTGAGCAAGACTTTTAAGTTTGTTTTGTTTCTCTAGTTAGGAAGGTTAGTATTCGGGCAACAACTTTTTTTTTTTTTGGTTTCTTAAGTTGTTCGATACTTACATTGAAATCTGATTAAATTCGAATACTCGTTGGGAAATTCCATATTGGCGATAAAACGTTCACTAATAAAGATAACTATATACCCAAGCATATGTATGCAAAAGAGTTTCATTTCACAATCAGAGAAATTAAAAAAATAGAACTAATTGAATAAAGTGCTACCTTCTGTGATTTCACATGCATGCATATATATTTTATGCAAAATGTTGAATTCCAAGAAGCCTATTATGATTCCACATCCTGTGTAGTAAAATGGTAATTAATTTTTTTTTCCTCTCAATATTTTCTCATACATAATTCAATGTTGTGTATAAATTATGGCCATATTTTGTTGCCAAGGTTCTTTGAGATTGCCCATGTCAAATGAAAAATAATCTCATGCTTAATCGGGCCAAAGAAACTCTAGCAGATCCATACCTCGCAGCACACTTTAATTGCCTTCTAGATTTCTTAACATATTATTATTTGACCAAAAAATATAGATCTTGGTTCAAATAATTATTTTATGTAAAGAAGGATTAATCTTAGCGAACAATAATATCACTAAGATTGAGTTCCACAATAAAGCAACAGTTATTATGGAGATATATTCTAATGGCTGCGGCAGTATGCAATAACTATTCCAGAGATCAAAGGCAATAATACAATATTCAATATTAATGAATAGTAATTAATGGCATTTAAGTAAATAAAATGAAAGAGTCACCCAAGAAAGGATTAAATTAGTGAATGTTCTTTCTGACAATGACGAGTGATGGACAATCCTTTGAATATTTGAGAATCTCAGTGAAAAGGTGATGTTTGTATATTAGCAATGAGATCCGATTCTTTTTCTCAAGTCAAAGTATACTTTTACAAAAAAATATCACATGTCCCCTATCATTATGTTTTTTCTAGGGAACATGTTCCTAAAAAAAAAACCTAATAGTACAAGTACAAAGAATATCCATTAGAATATTCTCTCTAATGTCCTATCTCGAAAACTAGTCGTTATAATTTTGTCAAGAGTCCTCAACCTCGATCCTAGTCCTTGTTGACTCTCAACCACGGTCTTTGCTGATAATTAGGTTACTTCGATATGCAATGTCCCAAGAATGCCTTACTAACACTGTTTTTAACTAAAAATGGATTTTGACCCATACAATTACAATAGGTGTAATTCTAAGATGTTCTTGATGAATGAATTCAATGGTTTCACAGACCACCATCTAGCAAAATAATCATAACAGAGGAAGCCTCCCATCTAACACCAAGAGGAATACAAAAGAATTCTAAAGCTTGACTGCCAACTCACCTGAAGAGTAAGTATGTTGGCACATCTTGATTAGTTTTTTTCTTTTCAATGGTGGTATTAATATTTTATTGTGCTTATCCATACGGGGAAGGAAGACTAAGAAAGATATTGCCATATTTTTTAATGCTATAATAAAATTATAATGCATTACTTTGAATATCTCTTTACAATATTTTTATCTTTAAATTTGAATTAAAAAATTTAGGTCACAACTCTATAATAAAATTTACAAGGTATTGCCTTAAATATTTTTTTAACATCTTTTTGTCTCTAATTTTTATTTAATTTTAAAAAAAATTAGCCAGTGGCCCCACTTAGCCCGCGAGTCTGGCCCGTTTAGCCCGGGACCATGAGTTCGTGGAATCAATTCCTACAAAAAATTGTTTGACCCGAAACCGTTAGGCCCATTTATTTTGGGACAGGCCCACTTGCCAGCGCTAGTGGGACTCTACAACAAGTGCACAAAGAAGCATTTTGTTGTACCAAAAAGATGTTTAACTATTCATTGTCGTTGAAAGAAATTATCCACTCAAGTTCAAAATTCTATCACAATCCATTTGAATTATTGGGTCTGAAATTTATTATTTGTACTTAATTTATTGATTTTTAATACATATACAGGACGCATAACTTCTACACAACATGCACCCGCGGGTAGGTGTCACACCCCTTTTTTACAAACCTCACTATCCTTCTTAAAAAATAATAAAAGGATTATGTGAAGCTCGAAAGGGTTTTTCAATCTTGAAAGTGACAAAAATAGTGTTCAAAAGGATTAACTCAGAGTCGCCACCTGACATTTGATTTTTTTTTTTTTTTGGCAATCCGCTAGGCAAGCGCCTAGGGCTAGTTTTATATTAATAAAAGAAAAAAGAAAAATACAACAATTAGGAAAAGCACAAATAAGGGGGACAATAGCACCGGTAGTGTTACCCATATGTCTTGGCTATATAATCACTCCTCTGCGCCTCACACTGCCTTATGATGACAACCTCATGTAGAGGATTCATGGTGTAGCTGTCGGCAATGTCTCACGAGGGCATATAATCTCATAGTCGTGTGGATAATTTCCAAAAGCATAAGACTAAGGCAACACAACTCGGGCTAAACCTTACCTTACTAATCCTATTGAGGCAAAGAAAAGGCCTCACCTACTAGCAAGCATGTAAAAAATAAGAACTTGAACGGACCAAATATTCAATGATCATCATAGAGTTTATAACATACTCTGTGATGATATTACAAATGAGAATACTAAGAAAGTGGTAAAATAGAATGTAGTACCAATTTGATTCTTGTCCCTTCTTTTTCAAACTTGTAAAATCTTCAATTTGTAATTCTTTGTTGTTTTCCTGTCAGGTCACCGTTTTTTTTTTATAGAAAATATTTTTTTCTTTAAAACACTTGGACTCAGAACTATGTCCGCACCAGAGGTTTGGGTAAGGGGATTCATTTAACTCGGGGAGAAGGTGTTAGGCACTCCCCAAGTCCCGTAACTACTACGGTTGCATACTTGATCTAGTCGGCTTTTAAAATATTCAAGTTGAGGTAAAATCACAGAAAAGAAAAATAAACACAAAAGAGGCTCGATGTTGTCCCCACCTAAATGATAGAAAATTAAAAAAAGAAAAAAACTAAAGTTCTAAATTATCCTATACTATTTCTTCTATGATGTACGTCATGACCTCCAATTACATAGTACTACGGGGCATTCCCGGAATAAAATATATACAAATCCTTCAGGGCATTCCCCATATAAATTTAACTAAAGAAACGACCTCTCGCCTCAGAACCAATAAAAATCCTAAGGCTTGTCTACCCAAATGTTGTCGGCCTAAGCATGCTCCTGGCGGAAGATGTAATAAAAGTAACAAAATAAAACTAAAAGAAATAGAAATGAATTTCATGCTCATTCCCTTTTGAGTTTCTTCTTTCATGCATTTGTCCGGCCAGCCCAACTTCCCGCAGCCCGTGCGTGAACCAAACATTCATCCAATCAACCAAAACAAGCACATACAAATAGACGTCTAAGGCAGTAAGCATTCAGCATTGAAAAAGTAATAAAAATAGTAAAAGCCTATCCCAATATAACGTTCCAATACACACAGAAAGAAGAGGACAACGTGAGTTAAGTCCTATACGAACAGTTTAGGAATTAGTATGCCATTTTCCTAGATATTGTTACTACGTGAACTTTAAAAAACCATTTAAGCTAATTTGAACAATTCTAGAAGTGAACATGGATGAAATGTAATGCAAATAATGACCAGGCTTCTGCCAAATACTTAAACTATTCTAAGAGGACAAAAGTAAACCCAGAACACAACTAGCTTAGACAATGTTCAGAAAACATGTTTAACTATATATCAGCACAGAGAACGGGTCTACAAACAAGAACAAGAAACTCATCTCGTGAGAAAATTGATTTTTGATTTTTTCTTTGGCTTCAAGGATCGATTATGTCCCAAACTGTTCGAGACGACAAGATAATCCAGTGACTCACTTAACATATGAGGGGAATATCATTTAGAGACAGTAGACAAAACAAAGAGTTGCACTTTCAGATCATTATCCAGGAAAGATAAGAGTTGTCAATTCAATCCCAAGGTAAAAGGAAATCAAGTTGGTTTAAGTTCAAAGGCGAATCCGCTAAACTTCAACAAAACTTTAATTATTTAGTCATGAATTGAAACTGAGCTAATCGAGATTAGTAACATCGAAGCATAGGCGAACAAAACCAACCATCAACTAGCTGAGCAGACAAATCAGCTGGAATTTAAGCAAGAAGGCCAACTAAATACACTGCCTATTTATGTAAAACTCGACGCAATCGAGTACCAAATCAGCGATTACAAAGTTAAGTCATATTGCCGTCCAATGTGTCCAAACTAAACAGGTTCGAAACCATAAACATTTAAACACAGAAGTAAAGCAGAACGCAAGTAACGAAAGGGGATCAAATCTAACTAAAATCAAACGTGACAGGGGAGACAGAAATGAACCTAGATATTCAGAATTTCAATTAATTCCAGAAGCGAGGACAGGAAAAGTTCAGCGACAGGGAACTGAAGTGAATCGTAAACAAGAACAAGAACTTCGAATAAGAACCCGAACGACAAATGAACTTCAACTCCGACGAGCTTCAACCAACCTCAATCAAGGTCCATATTTGAAGCGAAATCCAAAAATGAATTAAGATTTTTAATATGTTTCTGATTTTTCGAAATGAAACAAAACTCAGAATAAAAATCAAACTTAAACTTCTTTTTTTTTGTTTTTCTGGAACGTAAAGCAAACACTAAAAAAAATCTCAAGACTCAAAGAACCCTAGACCTTTTTTTCCGCCTTTTTTCTTTTTTTTTCCTCCTCTCCAAGACTGTCCGAAAACTTCCAAATATATATCCCCTCCCGAATCTTCTTTCCCTCTTCTCCAAGAAAACCGATTTTATATTTCCGAAATCTGAAAAATCCCCTAAAAATCCCAAAGCCTTTTTCGTGTAAACGAGTTTTAGGCAAATGGACGCTTAGGATCAAAAGATCTCGATCTTATGGCTCCCATTTAACTATCATCCATTTATGAATGGCTCGGATTCTTCAAAGAAATTGACAAGAGCGCGTGAGATGAGAAGAAAACGCGTTAAAATCAGATGCTAATGATGATAGGGGACCATGTGAGTTAACTCGCCTAGTTTGGATGAGTTCCGGCGAGTTTGGGGTGGTAGGCGCGCGGGTAGAGGTGTGTTGGAGAGGGGTCAGGAGCTGTTTGGTTGAAGTGATTTAGGGTTGGGAAATATTATCAGGAGCTTTTATATGGGGCTAAGGTTTAATTAGGGCCATTGGATTAAAAAGGGGTGAAGGGCTAGGATTTAGCAAGAAAATGGGGCGGGTCATTGGGTAGTCCGGCGGGTCAAAGGTTTAGATGGTTGGGTTGAAAGGGTTATGGGATTGGGCTGCCCAGATTTGGGCCTCTTTTAGCATCCGAATTGGGCCTATATTTGGGACTTTAACCCTTTGAACTCTATCAATTAAGAGTACTTAAATATTTTCTTTATAAAAATAATTTAAAATTAATTATGATTAATTAAAGTAAAATATATCATACTATGAAACTATATTTTTATATATCATTTTTTATATAAATTATCATATTCAAAAATAAAAGTGAAAATCATGGTAAAAACAAAAATATATTGCTATAAAAATATCAATAACCTAAACTAAATAAAACATAAAATTATTTTTGTATTTTTCAATTTTTGTGCCTTAAAAATAGAATTAAAAATAGTAATAAAGTAAAATCCTATAGAAATAAACTCCAATAAATATCCTAAAAATACTAGGACTATTAAAAGTAATTCTAATGCGCGGGTCAAAAATTGCACGTCTACAGTAGGGATGAGTGGTGGCAAAATGAATAAAAAAAATAATTATTATCTACTAAAAATAGGTCGGATAATAAACTTTTTACTTATGGTTCAAATATGAATAAGATCCAAATTATCCACGTAATTCGAAAAATAGATAATCAATGGATAACCAATGAATTTAACTTTTACATTTGCGAAGATTCAAATTTGGGATTCTTCAAATTTGGGAGACTAAGAATTATCGTAAGAGTGATCATATTTAAGAAGCTATAGCTAATATGGATATTCGTATTATCCACCGATTAACTTATTTTTATCATATTAAATATGAATCCGATCAGATAATTTATCTATTTTTTTATATTACCCGTTGTCGACCCGTCATCTTTATCCTGACCGACCCGTTTGCCACTGCCAGTAGGGATGTTAGCTTTTATCTAATAGGTGCGAGATTTAATACTCCCTTTCAAGACTACGAAACCAAAATGATGCAAAAAAAACTAAGCTAGCGACCAAAGTAATGTGCAAAGAAAAAGAAGAGAAATAGGGATTATATACACAACAACCAAAGCATGCATATGACAAACACATTCTATATTTGGAAAAAAAGGTTTGCTATTGTCTATGATAGTTGGACCACTCACCAAAGAAGGAAACAATTCCAAAGTAGCACAAATGATTTAAGAACAATAACTACATATGGGACCTTAATAATATATCCTTGACCTTATTCAAAGTACCTACATTCCTCAACTAGGAAATGATAATGACTATTTTTATTAACGGATAAGGGTAAAAAATACCTTCTATTACGTGAAAAGGATCACATATACCCTCCGTTATACTATTGATCTATTACAGCCCCTGGCACTATAAAATTGGTGCAAAAATATCCTTAGTCCGTTAAAACTTTCACCATGTCCAACATCATCACACATGGCCTGAATTTTAGATGATGTAGATGCCACGTGGCAATGCCACTTCACCACCCCAACCCCATTTTACCTCCTCCTACCACTTCGTCCTCTCCATAATTGCATAAACCCTTCAGGATCTATAACAAAGAAATTCCAAAAAATAAATTTGCTAAACATGAATATCAATTTTCTTTATTTATCTCAATTTACCTTAAATATCTCTTAAATATTTATTAAAAACACAAAGACGCAACCTTTTAACCATATCAGTAGCAACTTGTTTGATGATGAACAAGTCTTGTAAAATAATTAGGCTCAACAGTACAACCATATGGAGAAGGCATAAATACATGAGATAAATTTGAGTTGAGGGTGCACAAATGTGTGATTGACCTTTTAATTGATTCTGCAGAGGTCAAGGCTCAAGCAGATCACCTCAATCATCATTGAACTTGTTGTTGAGATTGAGGTTACCATTGTTGATTCTTAGATTCTTCTTTGTTTTCATTAGGTTGTTTAATTACTCATTATTTGTTCAAGTAATCATGGTTTGGAGTACCTTTCTTGGCCATCTAAATTATGGGCTTGAGGTTTTGAGATGCAAATGGATTAAGGTTTTCTTTATTCCTATTACAGTTTTGCTACTAAACCAGATATTACTATTTGATATGGAAAAAAGGATTTGTCTGTTATTTGATAATAATAATAATAATAATAATAATAATAATAAAGCTATATTTTGGGCTTTCCATCAAATCCCAGATTCACATTTGGATCATCAATTTTCAAGCTTTCGGAATCTCTTTGTTTTGAGTCTCCTTTTGGAGGTTTCAGCCATGGCTTTTTGCTCCTTGGCGTCAAGCATGAGCTGCTCGAGCTTATTTGCATCGTTATTGTCACACCCCTTTTCTCCCTCCAAGAAATATGTGTGCAAAATGTAACGGATTGTGGGTTAAAGAGTCTTTCCAATTAAAGTGATAAATTTGAAGTAGGGATTATTTTATTTACAGAGCCGCCACTTGGAATTGATTTTTACTGGTGTTCCAAGTCACCTTTTATTCGAATCCCTATTCAAAGGAAGGTTTGACTCTATTATTATTGGTCTGCAAAAATAAAGTCCGGGTAAGGAATTCTGTTGACCGGGGAGAAGGTGTAAGGCATTCCCTGAGTCCCGTGGTTCTAGTACAGTCGCTTTATTGACTACATTTGGCTTGAATTAAACTTGGATAAACTGTGATTTATTTGATTTTTATGCTTTTCTTATGTCCGTTTTTATTTATTTTAAAAAAAATTAAAGAAAAGATTTGAATAATAATCTATAACTTAACTAATGAGAGAAAATTATTGTTATGAGTACTAATTTAAAAGATGAGAGTAATGAGAGAAAATTATGAATTGACATTGCTTAAAACTAGTAAGATGTGGGTTTGTCTTGACATTGAATGAGGCAGCCCACTATTGGGTTGATGGAGTCAAATGGGCTCATGTCCAAGACAAAATCCAAAAGCTCATATGCTTTTGTACTTTAAAATCTGCAGATATGGCCTTTTAAAGTTATGTTACAGATTTGGCCATATCTTGCTATTTGCAATCCGTAGCCAACTATTTACAAAAATAAGTTTACAGATTGTCTTTCTAATCTACAACTTAACTACCTTACTAAATAAGTATTTTTTAAGATATAAAAAAAGATTATTGGGACTCTAAAATAATAATAATAATAATAATAATAATAATAATAATAATAATAATAATAATAATAATAATAATAATAAATAATAATAATAATAATAATAATAATAATAATAATAATAATAATAATAATAATAATAAAAACTTAGCTTGGTGACAACAAAGGGACAAACATAGCTACAAGGGTTCAAATTTTAATATATATGCTCCTTTCAGACAACCAAATACCAGTGAAATTATATCTAATGCTTTGCAAAAATAAAAATAATTAAAGATGCTTAACACAATTTAATTAACTAACATATCATTATAACATTATCAAACATTTAAGAGCATATAAAAATGAATTACAATAGAAGGATAAAGCTACTAATATTTTCCAGCGTCATTATCTTTCATTCCAACTCGATTTTATGAGTTTACATGGTCCGAAAATTACCTGGACAACAGAAAGAAGAACAAATACAGCCGAGTCAGCTCTTTCCAAAATCAACAAAAAAATAATTAAACGGGCAGCAACACCAGCAAAAGACAGCAACAACTGGCAGATTCAAACCCAAGAAAATAAACTAGAAATACCCCAGCAAAACAGTACAATTATGTAACTCCAGAAAAATCTTTCAAGACTACTCTATTTTCCTTAAACAAGTTTTTCACTTAAGAATCAACTCACAAAAGCTACTAAGGGATATTATAGCTACTAATTTTTTCTCTTTTTTGTGTGTCTAGAGCTCCCTCAGTAAGATGGAGTGTCCTCCTTTTATATCAAAACAATCAGCTATTTCAAAAAAATTAAAAATCACTCTTTTTGACAGATTTTTCTACAAAATTTGCTCTTAAATTCAAAATGCCAGACTTTCTGGTTCAAATCTTGTCAAGTATTTCAAACAAAATCTGCTCTCCACTATTCAAAGACAGACTTTTATTCAAACATTGTCCAAAGGTCTACATTTTCTTACCAAACAATTTGACTTTTGAGTGTTGTACTCAAAGAGTCTTGAAGTAGTAAATAAACAATCAAACAAGTACCATATACTCTTAAGTATTTTTCACTACCTTACTTTTATCAACACAAAGTTATTTTACTACTTCAACAAGTGCAAAAACAGAAAATTTGACATTTCAAACTTTAAAAACTAATGCTAAAATAATTAATAATAGACAAAAATAAGTTCTGAAAAAATAAAAATAAAATAAAAAATCAACCACGAAAAATAATAGGATTTTTACCATTTTATAATTCAAGTGGTCGAAAAAATGGTGGTATGCCAAAAGAAGGTGTTCGGGGAGGTCGCCGGAATTTGGCCGGATTTTGATCGCCGGATTTTCATGGTGAAATTGGCATCAATAGCTAGGTCTTGAGGAGCTCTATCAATTGATATAAGTATTGTGAGGTGGTAGTGGTTGGAGCTTCAAAAATTTGGGCAAAAAAGTGACGGGAAAGTTTCCTAGATCTAAGATTCAAGGAGTTTGAGAGGTTTTTGAAGGATTTGGTTTGGAGATATGGTAGGAGGAAGTTGTGGAGATTACATGGTGTGAATTTGGAGGTGGACAGCCGGCGGCGGCGATTTCCGGCCAGTGGCGGTGGGCGGAGCTGGGGCGGCGTTGAGAGAATGAAGAGAGAGAGAAGAGAGAAGAAGGAGAAAAGAATTATGGGTGAAAATGAGGACAATTTTCAGATTTTTAAGGCTTTAAATACCTAAGCCAAGAGTGAATGAGATCCATTGGATCAAGATGGAATGAATGAGTATGATTTGATCTTGTTTCATTTAGTGAAACGATGTAGTTTTGAGGCAAAACTACGTAGTTTCAGACCCTTTCAATGACAACCCTTTATCTTGCACTATTAGACACTTTTTCTTTCAAATTTGGCCAAATTTCTTCCTTAATCCTACTTATTAAACTAATTTTACACAAATAAATTAATTAAATAACTTATTCTAATGATCAGTTAACTAGATTAATTCACCAACTGAACAACTAGTTAATTCTTAAAATGCACAAATGAAGAAAGAACTATTTTTTTTAGTATTTTATGATAGGAAATATGCAATTAAAATCACAAAAATTGAGAAAAATAATTAAAATAACAAAACACTAATAATTTTAGGAGGTTTTAAATAGTGCAAAAATTAGGTGTTCACAGTTGCCCCTCTTTGCTCGAGAACATGAAAAGTTTTCGTGCAAAGAAAAATAAATGTCATAGCTAATTTTTGCTCACATGTCACTCCAATGAAAGCAATTTTTTATTTTTTTTTAAAAAAGGTGACCGAACCTTACTTTCGAGGCTGCCTACATATCCTTGGCTATAAAGGAATCAGGTCAGTGTAGTTCTGGAAAAATTTGGTAGCTGGGACTACTGGACACTAGAGTTAAGACTGTTTCTGTTGTTGCTGTCGCTGTTGCTATTGTTGTTACTCGCTTCTTACATCAAAAAAGAAAAAGAGAAGAGTACTATATATGTCTGCAAACTAAGAGTACAAAATTCCTATCTATGCGTTTTCTGGAGTCAAATCTTTATTCTTGACCTGCTTGCTTGCGTTGACCTTAGATTGAATTTTGATACTCTTTGAAGAAACGATTATGACTCAATTTCAGTTGCTTGCTTTCCTGATCTGAAATTGAGAAGATGAATCTTGAGAAGCTGGGTTACTGACACATTGTCAAAGTTAACTCCAACTATCCTGTGATCGAAAGACTTCTTCCTTCTGATGAGAAACTGAAACTGCAAGCTTTAATCTTCACTTGTGCTATACGGCCGAGCCTGCAAAACCATCAAACACAAACAAAAACGAACAAAAAATTTTCTTCCCTAATCTGGCACTAGAAAAAGTTTGTGAGTTATTAGAGAAATTTGTAAATTATCTAATTTATTGAAAAGGCAGACAGAAATAGTAGTATAAACTAGCTAAAAGAGATAAAATTTGGTAATGAATGAATGTGTAACAAGGGATCGGTATCCCGTACTACTGAAAGGAAATGTAACCAGGGCCGGTACCCTATCTTACTGGAAGGAAATAGAATCAGGTGTTAGCACCATGTATTATTGATAAAGTGTTGAATCCTTCTAGGTGAAAAAAGGTTCGATCTGAGTTAAATTGTATTAAACAACCAGAGTGAAGATTACTTCTACCCGAAAACTATGAGCTGGATCCCCCTAGGCGAAACGGTTCTACCTGGGTTAAGCTACGTAAAACACCCTGAGCGAAAATTACTTCTACTCGGAACTACGAACTGGATCCCCCTAGGCGAAACGGTTCTACCTGGGTTAAGCTACGTAAAACACCCTGAGCGAAGAGTACTTCTACCCGGAAACTAGGAGCTGGATCCCCCTAGGCGAAACGATTCTAGCTGAGTTAAGCTACGTAAAACACCCTGAGCGAAGAATACTTCTACCCGAAAACTATGAGCTGGATCCCTCTAGGCAAAACGGTTCTACCTGGGTTAAGCTACGTAAAACACCCTGAGCGAAGAGTACTTCTACTCGGAAATTATGAGCTGGATCCCCCTAGGCGAAACGGTTCTACCTGGGTTAAGCTACGTAAAACACCCTGAGCAAAGAGTACTTCTACCCGGAAACTATGAGCTGGATCTTCCTAGGAGAAACGGTTCTACCTGGGTTAAGCTACGTAAAACAACCTGAGTGAAGAGTACTTCTACCCGGAAATATGAGCTGGATCCCCGTAGGCGAAAAGGTTCTACCTGGGTTAAGCTACGTAAACATAACCTGAGCGAAGAGTACTTCTACCTAGAACTATGAGCTGGATCTCCTAGGCAAAAAGGTTCTACCTGGGTTAAGCTAATGTAAAACAACCTGAGCGAAGAGTACTTCTACCCGAAAATATGAGCTGGATCCCCCTAGACGAAAAGGTTCTACCTGGGTTAAGCTATGTAAAACAACCTGAGTGAAGAGTACTTCTACCCGGAAATATGAGCTGGATCCCCCTAGGCGAAAAGGTTCTACCTGGGTTAAACTACGTAAAAACAACCTGAGCGAAGAGTAGTGCTACCCGGAACTATGAGCTGGATCCCCTAGGAGAAAAAGGTTCTACCTGGGTTAAGCTGCGTAAAAATAACCTGAGCGAAGAGTACTTCTACCCGGAACTATGAGCTGGATCCCCCTAGGAGAAAAAGGTTCTACCTGGGTTAAGCTACGTAAAAATAACCTGAGCGAAGAGTACTTCTACCCGGACACTAGGAGATGGATCCCCATAGGCGAAACGGTTCTACCTGTGTTAAGCTACATAAAAATAGTAGGTGTGAACAATAGTGATGTATGCCAAAAGTAAAAGAAAAATGGAGATTTTAAGGAGCTTACGTTTGGTGACATTCCTTCTTTTAGAATCACCATTCTGCATGCTTTATTCCTGCTTCAAACAAAGAATAATTTGTGAGTTTTCAAAGTGGTGGTGGTTTTGTGGCCTTGATTGTTTTGATCACTTGATCTCAGCCCTTTCAACTGAAACTGGTTGCTTCCTGAATACCGATTTCCTTTCTGACTCTGGAGAAACTCTAGCTTATCTAGACTTTGTCATGATGATTGGTTGGTGGAACTCAACCTTTTCGACTTTATCTTGACTTCGTAGGTCTTTTCCTTCTGATTTCTCTTCTTTTTTTCATCATTTTTTTTCTTTTCTTTTCTTCGGAGCATTGGGGAACTTTCGGCTCCTCAAACTTTGCTGCAATGGCTAGTCGTGTAGGACTTAACCTTTTCCAATTTTATTTCGCCTTCGTTGGCCTTTCTTTTCTGGCTTCTTTCTCCCAACTTCAAATTCAGAGCATTTGGGATGCCTTGGCTTTTTTCAACTCTTTGCCGAGACGGTTAGCCACGTGGGACTTAACCTTTTCAACTTTATTTGCCTTTATAGGCGCTCCATTTGATTTTCTCTTTCCAAGAGTTTTGATTTTGAAGCATCGGCCGCCATGGCTAGTCGGGGTCGACTTGACGCCCGTACGAGGCTGGGTGCCTTTCTGCATATTAGCTCGCGCCAAATGAGAACCCTATAAATCAGTCTTATCATCCTTTCTTTGTCTTAGTTTCGAAATAGTGTTAGACCGAAAGGGATTCAAAGAAAACAAATAATAAAATGGAGAATGAGTTTAAAACAAGAAGTGTCCCTTTCGGGGAAAGGAAAGAAGCACTTATCTGGAGTACATGCGGACTTCAATGAACATGACATGCCTTTTGGACTGGATGCTTGATCTGTGTAAACCGTCCGACTCTCAGAAATTCATCACGATTTTTTCTTCAAAATCGAGAAACCTTGCCAGGACTCTGTCGGTGCCGATGGCTGTAAGGATCCTCTTTTCGATCAGGGGCGCCCTTTAAGGGTTTTCACGAGCTGACCTCTCTTATTTTTCTTCTCGCCTTATAGTGCTCTTTACGAGTTTTCACTAACAAGACTCTCTTATTTTTCATTTCTCTTCTTACCATCGCCTCATGGTGCCCGTGTGAGTTTTCACCAATAAGACTCTCTCATTTTATTTCTCTTATTTTTATTGCATCGAATCCAAGTAGTCGTATTTTATGATCCTTGAACATTCTCACCGATTGATCGGAAGGACTTGAAAGGATTTGGGTAAAAATGATTTGGATCGAATTACAACTTTGGAACCATTCAGGCGGGATCATCGCCGGGCCATTACAACATCTGCCCCAGTTTTACTTTTGGGGGAATTTGAATTTTTATTTTGGCGTGACTGAACCTCAGAGAGAGGTTGCCTACGTATCCTTTCGGAATCAAGTTGAATGTAGTTCAGGGAACTTTTTTTCTTTCGTTTTCCTGTTTTGTTTTGTTTGCTCTTTCTTTTTCCTTTCCTTTTCCTCTTTTGTTTTTCTTTTTCTTTGTCTTTTCTTCCACTTTTTTTGTACATTTTTTTTCTTTTTCTTCTTCTTTTTTTTTCATTTCATTTTTCAATAACACTTTCAGGTTCCAAAGAGGGTGATCAAAGAATGGGAGCCGGCTTAAAGGGTTTGCAAAGGGTTGATAGTGTTTGGTTAGCGAGAATGAAAGTCTTTGTCATCCCAATTGGAGAATATTAATACTACATGGAGGATCCAACATAGCACCTTTTGACTGCATTTGCATTGACAGTTATTTCAGGGACATTTCCTTCGATGTGTCCCAAGTGCAACACACTCTTTTGGTAGTACTCTTGTTGTAATGTACGGACTTTTCCAATCCGGGAACCAATTTTCCTTCAGTTGTTCCAACTCTTTGTTTTATTTCCTTAAACTTTATCTTCATTTCGATCTAATCCTTGATTCATTATTTCGAGGCCTGACAGCTTTCAGGATCTGGGCATGAAGTTCGCAAGCATGTCATGTTACTGAAATCTGCATTTAACAAAACTAAAAAGAGAATTAGAAAATGACAAGATTAAGAAAAGAGACAATCCTAGACAATGAAATATTAATTTCATTTGATTTTTGATTTTTGTTTTGGTTTTTTTTATATAAGGGTTTATATCGGAAAATAAGACAATAAAGTAAAACACTCGGATTACACCCTGAGATAATTCGGACGCAGAAAGGATAGCAAGACTGGCTACTAAGACTCCCGTCTGATAGGAAACTTTCATGCTTGGTGGCCATTTTTTAGCTTTTCTTCTGTCTCGGCAATGGCTACAATGGCCTTCAGTGTCAGATCAAATTCCTCAGTTTCACAAATCATTCCGACCATTGGCCTGATATTGTGGGCAGGCAACAAATTGTTCATCACATCAGGAGCTTCTTCATCCCGAAAAATGATTCTTTCAGCTTCAATTAAATATTCAACTGCCTTTTTGAGGGTCCAACAGTCCTTTGTACTATGTCCCACTGCTCCAGAGTGGTATTCATACCTAGCGTCAGCTCGGTGCAAGGGGGACTAGGGGTTCGGCCATTTTGGGGCCACTGTCTGCAATAGATCTAGCCTGATTAGCTTTTGGAACAAGCTTGAAAACGATTCACCAATAGGGGTAAACTGATTCTTTCTGAAAGGCTCTCTTGGGCGAGGATTGTTTCAGAGATCATTTGGTGGGGGATTATATGGAGCTGGGTAAGGATGTGCATTTTTGGGAGGTAGAGCTCGGTTTTGTGTATAATGTTGTGGCCCCGTGCAAGGTTGCGCGTTCATCACTGCATACCAACAAAACCAACCACCTGAACAGAACCTGACTAATTTGCTCACACCACAACCTGGTTAGTTTAACATATAGGAAATCACACGTTGGGGATGCAATGCACCTAATAGTTAAACATTTCTACCATGTGTTTGAATGGTTGCATGTTTCATCCCGGCCATAACTAACCCTTTAAGTATGTACCTCTTTTATTTCTACCTCTATTTAATCACTCTTGATTTTTTTCGTCTCTGTTACTTTTTATTTTTTTGGCATTCTCCTTTCTTTTTTTTGGTCACTCTTTTATTTTTTGTCACTCTCTTTTTTTTCTTTTTTTTTAGTTTATTTTTACCTCAGTTAATTCTATGGTTATGATCGAATCCGATGGGGATTGCCTACGTATCATGACGCCGCATGAATCAGATCATTACGTAGTTCAGACAAAATCAGAAATAAAGTACACAAACTAACTCTCGTTTTTTACTCATATACAAAACGAAAGCTCCTAACAAGGAAAATAATTTTGGATTTTTTTTTGGTAGAAAGAAAGGATTCAAAAGAAGAAAGATTTTTTTTTAGATTTCAATTTTTTATTGAATTGTTGAAAGTGAGACTTCGAAAGAAGAGGGATTTTTTTTTTTGAAATTAATTTTTTTTTTCATTTTGTTTTTGGAATTGTTGAAAGAAAAAATAAAAAAAAAAAGATTTTATTTTTATTTATTTTTTTTGGAATTTTTTTAAATAAACACTTCTAAAGAAGAAATAAAATATTTTTGAATTTCAAATATTTTTTTTTCAATTTTTGAAAGAAAAACTTCTAAAGAAGAAAAAAAATATTTTGGAATTCAACAATTTTTTTTTGGAATTTTCAATTTTTTCTTTCATTTATTATTTTTTTGTGATTTTTGAAGAAAAAAAAATCCGATTTTGATTTTTTTTTTTGTGGAAGAAAGACTTATAAAAGAAAAAAGAAGAAAATAATTTTGAATTTTTGTTTTTATTTTTTTTAAAATTGGGGTCTCTAATAAATTATTTTCTAAAGAAGGAAGTAAAGGGAAATATATTTGAATTTTTTTTTTGAAAATTGGGGGCCGGATCCGATGAGGTTTGCCTACGTATCTCATATCCGATGAGAATCAGACCCGCGTAGGTCGGTAAAATTGGGTACCTTTTTTTTAATAATTCTGCTACACTAATTTTCTAAAGCCGGTCGACAATGCAAGTAAGCCTTCCAAATGATGTATCATGTTGCACATACGTGAACATGATGGTCTCAAATAGGATACCTGTCTTATACGGACCCGTCTCCTGTGCCAAGTTTCGCTAAGTCAAATGCATGTGATGCACATAGAGCGAACCTACTAGGAAAATCCGGTATGAGGTTTGTTCTCCTAGGTTTAAATCTTGGCGGAAAAGGTATCTAGATTGGCTTACTCGATCGGACACCTCGAGCCGAGGAGGGTCGGTGTACCGATATCATTGCTTTCCAGCTTAACTGGTGGTGCTCCCCGCCTAAAATAGGTGTGACTAAAATCCTTCACAGGGTGACAAACACCTCGGCTATCTCAAAGAAAGTGGGTTATGTCAAGCAAATGCCCAATTTTAATTCAAGAAGACTCGGAGGGGGAGCGGGAGAAGACAGTTTATATGTACCGCTCAAAAATATCAAAGCGGTAAAAAGCAAACAAGTAGCACATTATACCCAAATAAATCACAGTATATACAAAATTAATAAAGCCAAATAAAAGTCAACATGTACAAGCTCGAATTATGGTTTTCCCCAGCGGAGTCGCCAGAGTTGTCACACCCCTTTTCTCCCTCCAAGAAATATGTGTGCAAAATGTAACAGATTGTGGGTTAAAGAACTTTTCCAATTAAAGTGACAAATTTGAAGTAGGGATTATTTTATTTACAGAGTCACCACTTGGAATTGATTTTTACTGGTGTTCCAAATCACCTTTTATTCGAATCCCTATTCAAAGGAAGGTTTGACTCTATTATTATTGGTCTGCGAAAATAAAGTCCGGGTAAGAAATTCTGTTGACCGGGAAGAAGGTGTAAGGCATTCCCTGAGTCCCGTGGTTCCAGCACGGTCGCTTTATTGACTACATTTGGCTTGAATTAAACTTGGATAAACTGTGATTTATTTGATTTTTATGCTTTTCTTATCCATTTTTATTTATTTTAAAAAAATTAAAGAAAAGAATTGAATAATAATCTACAACTTAACTAATGAGAGAAAATTATTGTTATGAGTACTAATTTAAAAGATGAGAGTAATGAGAGAAAATTATCAATTGACATTGCTTAAAACTAGTAAGATGTGGGCTTGTCTTGACATTGAATGAGGCAGCCCACTATTGGGTTGATGGAGTCAAATAGGCTCATGTCCAAGACAAAATCCAAAAGCCCATATGCTTTTGGACTTTAAATCTGCAGATATGGCCTTTTAAAGCTATGTTACAGATTTGGCCATATCTTGTTATTTGCAATCCGTAGCCAACTATTTACAAAAATAAGTTTACAGATTGTCTTTCTAATCTACAACTTAACTACCTTACTAAATAAGTATTTTTTAAGATATAAAAAAAGATTATTGGGACTCTAAAATATAATAATAATAATAATAATAATAATAATAATAATAATAATAATAATAATAATAATAATAATAATAATAATAACTTAGCTTGGTGATAACAAAGGGACAAACATGGCTACAAGGGTTCAAATTTTAATATATATGCTCCTTTCAGACAACCAAATGCCAGTGGAATTATATCTAATGCTTTGCAAAAATAAAAATAATTAAAGATGCTTAACACAATTTAATTAACTAACATATCGTTGTAACATTATCAAACATTTAAGAGCATATAAAAATGAATTATAATAGAAGGATAAAGCTACTAATATTTCCCAGCGTCATTATCTTTCATTCCAACTCGATTTTATGAGTTTACATGGTCCGAAAATTACCTGGACAACAGAAAGAAGAACAAATACAGCAGAGTCAGCTCTTTCCAAAATCATCAAAAAAATAATTAAACGGGCAGCAACACCAGCAAAAGACAGCGACAACCGGCAGATTCAAACCCAAGAAAATAAACTAGAAATACCCCAGCAAAACAGTACAATTATGTAACTCCAGAAAAATCTTTCAAGACTACTCTATTTTCCTTAAATAAGTTTTTCACTTAAGAATCAACTTACAAAAGCTACTAAGGGATATTATAGCAACTGATTTTTCTCTTTTTTGTGTGTCTAGAGCTCCCTCAGTAAGATGGAGTGTCCTCCTTTTATATCAAAACAATCAGCTATTTCAAAAAAATTAAAGGTCACTCTTTTTGACAGATTTTTCTACAAAATCTGCTCTTAAATTCAAAATGTCATACTTTCTGGTTCAAATCTTGTCAAGTATTTCAAACAAAATCTGCTCTCCACTATTCAAAGATAGACTTTTATTCAAACACTGTCCAAAGGTCTACATTTTCTTACCAAACAATTTGACTTTTGAGTGTTGTACTCAAAGAGTCTTGAAGTAGTAAATAAACAATCAAACAAGTACCATATACTCTTAAGTATTTTTCACTACCTCACTTTTATCAACACAAAACTATTTTACTACTTCAACAAGTGCAAAAACAGAAAATTTGACATTTCAAACTTTAAAAACTAATGCTAAAATAATTAATAATAGACAAAAATCAGATCTAAAAAATAAAAATAAAATAAAAAATCAACCACGAAAAATAATAGAATTTTTACCATTTTATAATTCAAGTGGCCGAAAAATGGTGGTATGCCAAAAGAGGGTGTTCGGGGAGGCCGCGGGAATTTGGCCGGATTTTGATCGCCGGATTTTCATGGTAAAATTGGCATCAATAGCTAGGTCTTGAGGAGCTCTATCCATTGATATAAGTATTGTGGGGTGGTAGTGGTTGGAGCTTCAAGAATTTGGGCAAAAAAGTGACGGGAAAGTTTCCTAGATCTAAGATTCAAGGAGTTTGAGGGATTTTTGAAGGATTTGGTTTGGAGATATGGAAGGAGGAAGTTGTGGAGATTACATTGTGTGAATTTGGAGGTGGTCCGTCGGCGGCGGTGATTTCCGGCCAGCGGCGGTGGGCGGAGCTGGAGCGGCGTAGAGAGAGTGAAGAGAGAGAGAGAGAAAGAGAGAGAGTGAAGAGAGAGAGAGAGAAAGAGAGAGAGAGAGAGAGAGAGAGAGAGAGAGAGAGAGAGAGAGAGAGAGAAGAAGGAGAAAAGAATTATGGGTGAAAATGAGGACAATTTTCAGATTTTTGAGGCTTTAAATACCTAAGCCAAGAGTGAATGAGATCCATTGGTCAAGATGGAATGGATGAGTATGATTTGATCTTGTTTCATTTAGTGAAACGATGTAATTTTGAGGCAAAACTATGTAGTTTCAGACCCTTTCAATGGCAGCCCTTTATCTTGCACTCTTGGACACTTTTTCTTTCAAATTTGGCCAAATTTCTTCCTTAATCCTACTTATTAAACTAATTTTACACAAATAAATTAATTAAATAACTTATTCTAATGATCAATTAACTAGATTAATTCACCAACTGAATAGCTAGTTAATTCTTAAAATGCACAAATGAAGAAAGAACTATTTTTTTTAGTATTTTATGATAGGAAATATGCAATTAAAATCACAAAAATTGAGAAAAAAAATTAAAATAACAAAACACTAATAACTTTAGGAGGTGTTAAATAGTGCAAAAATTAGGTGTTCACAGTTATTAAAAGTGATGGTAGTGATTACAGTGGTTAGATAATGTTGGCAATGGTGTTGGGTGGAGAGGAAGGTGGTGGTAAAGGAACAAGTAGTGAGAGGGGTAAACAAGATTGAAGGTGGTGAAGTGGCATTGCCACATGGCATCTACATCAACAAAAAGTCAAGCCATGTGTAATGATGTTGGACATGGTGGAGAATTTAACGGACGAAGGGTATTTTTGCACCAATCTTATAACGTCAGGGGTTGTAGTAGACCAATAGTATAACGGAAGGTATATATAATCCTTTTCACATAGTAAAGGAATATTTTTGATCATATTCCGTTTTATTAATTGGGGTTATACGGGCAATGAGCCATATAGAAATTTCGTGTTTTTCTATTCTTTCTCTTTACTCCTCTTGGGTTTAAAGAAAAGAAGATCATAATGTAAAGATATAATAAGACGTGAAAATAGCACGGGCTAGCCAGTTTTCGGATTGGTAATTAAAAAATAGTCAGCGTTTGCAAAGTCATTAAAAAATAGCCACTATTTTGCTGCAACACGAATAGTTCCAGCATAATATATTGGAGATTGATGTACCTGTACATAGCTCGGTATAGCCAGTTTTCGGACTGGTCATTCAAAAATAGCCAGCGTTTACCAAGTCAATAAAAAATAGCCACTATTTTGCTGCAACAGAGACCGGTCCAGTATACTGGAGTTCGGTGCACCTGTGTATGAACTCCAACATATTATGCTGGACTGGTATACTTTGTTAGCTCCAGTATAATATACTGGAGACTGAAGCTCCAATGCTCCAAACTCCAGTATATTATGCTGGACCAGTATACTTACTGAAAATCCAGTATAATATGTTGGAGTTCAAGTATACTTATGATGGAACTCCAGTATAATATATTGGCGTATTTTTCAGGTTTTGAACAGTGTTTTCGCTCAGATTTATCTTTACATGAAAAGTGGCTAAATTTTGATTACTTTTGAAATTGGGCTATTTTTGAACGACCAGTTATAAATCTAGCTATTTTTGAATTTTTTCCATGTGAATGAACTTTCAGTATATTATACTGGAAGTCCAGTATATTATGCTGGAACTCCACTATATTATGCTAGAAGTTTACTGGAATATATTTCGGATTTTGAACAGTGTTTTCATTCAGATTTATCTTTAGATAAAAAGTGGTTAAATTTCGATTACTTTTGAAACTGTGACATTTTTCAATTACCACTTGTAAATTTTGCTATTTTTGAATTTCACCCTAACGGGAAGAAAGTAAATCCATTATTAATTTAACAATATAGTACCTACTATATGTACCTTATGAGTATCATATATGCATTTGATGTTTAATATTATATTATTTTTAATCATATGTTGCAATAAAAATAATTAATCAGCTTCATGGTATAAGGTTTCGCAACACGCGATCCATGCTACAATTTTTTATATATAAACAAAGGTTAAATACAGAAATATTTATATATACTTATGCATATCATTACAAAACAAAGTACTCCTAGTAGCTACTAGTAAGTACTGACAAGAGCCATTAATTACTAGCATTACGATTATCCAAATTAAACTACATACAAACATTAACTGGTCTAGTTTACGCCAAGCAAAAGAAGTTCCTAATGCGTCTGCTTCAATAAATATCTATAGCAAACAATTAGTAGATACACAAAATCATTAAAGTTTTGCAGCCTTGCTCATTTGTCCGCTACTTGGTTCTGCTCCCTGAATAATAATGCTGGATTAATGGACCGTCCAAGTACTGGTCCAACAGTTCCCTACAATATAATCATTTATTATATTAGTAAACGCCATTACATTACCATAAATATAATATAACCACCAACAAAGGTTGTGGTGGTATGGTATGGTCTCGGGTTCGAGCCTTGTGTATAGAGTCTCTTTTATTAGGGAGTACTTTACCTCCAAATATGGGACTTCTCGGGGCGAATTCGAACACCGGGTGGAAAAAAAAAAGTATAATATAAGAAAATTAAAGGCCGTACCATTGTAGTCCCTACTCAAGTTTTTATGATAGCAGAATTGAGACCCCTTCTAATTATGTAGGGTGGATGAGGACGACCAACTGGTAATTCGTCAAATATGTTAATACTAGTAGGGTTGTTCGTGCAACGACGGATATATATGGAGAGACATGCTAAGAATATGATGGCACAAACGAGTATTATTACAGCTGATTTTAAGCTGATTTCATCGGCTGAGTCCTGTGGGTTTGCTAACGCTGTTGGAGCCAAACAGCGACGACGGCGTCGCTGACACGGTGCGACCATTTGCTATGATGCAAATTAGTAAGCACAAGAAGAAACCCATGATATATGAATAGAATAAGAAGTACTGATGAGTAGTAAGCGAATGAAGAAAAAGAAAGAAATTGGTCAATCAAAAGGTGATCAGCCAACAAAGTGGTCAATTTGAGAGAGAGAAAAAGTGATGAAAGGAAAGAATATTATGAATAGAGGAGATATATATATATATATATATATATATATATATATATAAAGGGCAGAAAATGGAGAAAGAAATACGTAAATGAAAAAATGCATGTATTTGATATTCTGATTCGGCAAATCCATGTACTGTACTTGTTATGTTTGGTTTAATTTCTTGTTAATGCAGGACAAATTTATAGGATTTTTGTTTATCATATGGTCTTACCAAGAAGTCATACCAACTTTGGATATTTACTGTTGACTAGTTTTTTTTTTATAATCATAAACTAAAAATAACAGCAGATGTATAATATATATATATATATATATATATATATATATATATATATATATATATAATTGTGTAACAATCCCAATGGAAAAATTAAATTCAACTAATTTTTGGTGTGGGCTTATTCCTTATGAAATTTTGCCCCTTATTGGAAACTAGGAAAATTGTGCAAAAAAGGAGGGAATTATTTAGGCGTTTGGACATAAAAATTATAATTTTCAAAAAAAATAGTATTTGAAGTTAAGTTAAAAAATAATATTTGAAATTTAAAATTTAAAATTTGAAATTATGTTTGTACATGTATTTCGCTTGAAAAAATATTACAGTTTTGTGAGTGAGGAAAAAAATTCAAAAATTTTGAAAAATAGTCAAAACCCACTTTTTGGTTTTTGCAAAACTCATTTTCAAAAAGTTTCAAAAACTTATGAACTTATCCATTAGAATATTCTCTCTCTTGTCCTATCTCAAAAACTAGCCGTTACAATTCTGTCAAGAGTCCTTGACCTCGGCTCTGGTCCTTGTTGACTCCTCAACCACTGCCTTTGCTGATAATTAGGTTATTTCGGCATATAGCATCCCAGGAATTCTAAGAAGTTCTTGATGAATTAATTCATGTTAGGACCGAAGAAAGTCAGGTGTCATGCGAAAACTAGTAAAGCAAACCTTCAACGACGATAAATCAGATAATAAAAGAGAAATATACCAAAAGAGACACAAACATAAAACGTGGTTCGGTCAACTGACCTACATCCACAACGGAGATGAGCAATCCACTATATAAAAAAAGAGTATAAAATATCGATAGAACAACCTCACAAAGAGGCAAACACAAGTGACACACTAACACTTATCCCGTAAAGTTCTCCCCCTAATACGACTCGCAAACCTCATATGGCTACATTGTAGGTGCTACTGAATGAGAAGGACGGATCTTCAATTTATAGAACTCCAAACCTTTTCCTACAAGAAAAAGGACTAGCCAAATATGAGAGATTTGTAATTTCCTTCTACAAGAAGGAAAATCCAATTAAGGTAAGCATATTGCCCTTTCCTTCAACAAATAAGAAAACCAAATCTAGTAAGAAAATTATGGCAAACACCTAACCATTCTCCCCCTTGGCCTGAATTTTTTGACAAAATAAACTAGATCCACCTTCTTCACATAGCCTTCAACAGGTCGCATCTCCAAATCTCCACCACGAAGTTTATCTCAACGTGCGTAGCATACCGGTCAAATTTCTCAGACAAAAATTACGATTATCGTCAAATATGTTGCGGCTAGAATTGAACCCGCCAAGATGAACATGTCTTGAACAAAATCATGATTATCGTCAAATATATTGCAGCTAGAACTGAACCCGCCAAGATGAACATGTCTTGGACCTCGCTCTGAAACCACTTATTAAGACCAAAAAAGTCAGGTGTCATGCGGAATCTAGTAAAGCAAATCTTCAACGATGATAAATCAGATAACAAAAGAGAAATATACCAAAAGAGACACAAACATATAACGTGGTTCGGCCAACTGACCTACATCCACAGCGGAGATGAGCAATACACTATATAAAAAAAGAGTACAAAATATCGATAGAACAACCTTATAAAGAGGCAAACACAAGTGACACACTAACACTTATCCCGTAAAGTTCTTCCCTTAAACACGACTCTCAAACCTTATATGGCTACATTGTGGATGCTATTGAATGAGAAGGATGGATCTTGAATTTATAGAACTCCAAATATTTTCCTACAAGAAAAAAAACTAGCCAAATATAGGAGATTTGTAATTTTCTTCTATAAGAAGGAAAACCCATTTAAGGTAAACTTGTTGCCCTTTCCTTTAACAAATAGAAAAATTAAATATGATAAGAAAATTATGGCAAACACCTAACAATTCAATGGCCTTCAACAGGTCACCATCTAGCAAAAATAATCATAACGGGGGAAGCCTCCTTTCAAACACCAAGAGGAATACCGAAGAATTTCTAAAGCTTGATTGCAACTCACCTGAAGAGAAAGTATATTAGGATGGTTTCTACTTGTGGGACTCTACAACAAGTGCACAAAGAAGTATTTTGTTGTACAAAGAAGATGAAGTTTAAATATTCATTGTCGTTGAAAGAAATTATCCCACTCGAGTTCAAAATTCTATCACAATCCATTTGAGTTATGTTGGGCTTTTAAGCTTGTGTAGCTTAAAGAGGGTGAAGGGAAAATGGAGGGAAAATAAAATATTTGAGTTTCCATCCTTGGCAAAGGAACATTGTCCCATATTGGAGAAATAAAAGACTTTTGATGGGTATATATATACAATTGCTCTTCTTCTAGCTCTTAAAGACTTAAGAAGAAGGCAAGCCTCGCGTCGTCGTCGTCGTTGCTCGCTCGGCTTCGGCTTCAAATTTGGTCAAAGATTGATTGATTAATCTTTTTGGACAAAATTTCTTTCAATTATTTAATTAATTAACGATTCAATCCATAATAACCCATGACCCGCGACCCGGTTCGGCCCATTTTCTTTCCCGGATTATTTTAAATCTGTTTGTTGTTTCTCGTAATATTTCTGTTTCACACCTGTTCCAACAGCTATGATTGTTTCTGAAAGATTTTAAACCTTTTCAGAAATAGTGCCAAATAGTTTATAAATATTCCTTGAATCCCAGAATCTTAACTTACGAAATTTTCTAATCTTCTTCTTCTTTTTCTGCACATAAAAATTTCAGTGTGTTTTACAGCCTTCGAGTAGTTTGTTGTTCATCGGCATTTTTAGTACCAACACTCCGGTGAGTTAAATTGTTCTATCCAGGGAGGATATATTCCAGCACCTCGGGTACTTGAGGGGAATAATTTCCTTAAGGACACACTGTATATTCAGTAGGCTCGATTTGTTCCTATATTATTTTCCAAAATTTATTTTGTCATTCTGGTTCTACTAACTTTTTGTTTCTGTTTTTTCCGGAAAGTTTAGTGTTATATTTTTTATTATAGCAATACAGTTTCAATAACAATCTTAAAGAAATTATTTTATTATATTTTGTATTATGTTTGTGGAGATTAAAATCGGTGTGGTTTTCTACTCCTTCTGAATTTTTACTATTCTGATTTGAATATATAAAAACTTCATCAGAATATTGAAATTCAGAAAACGATTTGAAGAACATAAAAACTTCATCGTTTTCTATGAAACAATATATATATATATATATATATATATATATAAACTTCAGTTTTTATTTATCATACGTACTGTTTATTGTTAATTACAGTATTATTTACTGTTCTAGTTTTGCCATTAATTTAACTCTTCTATTGTTGACAGTGAGAAATGGAAATTGATAACGGAAATTCTTCTTCGACTGTTGCGGCAAGGATGATAGCCTCGTCAAGCCGGACTGTTGTTCCACCGGCCGAGAAATCGGGGAAATTTTCTGAAGCCAACTTCAAAGGATGGCAGCAAAGGATGTTCTTCTGGCTTACCACACTTGGTATGCAGAAATTCACCAGTGAAGAACCTCTAATGCTTGCTGCGGACATGCCGGACAATGAAAAATTCATGATTGTTGAGGCGTGGAAACAGACAGATTTTCTATGCAAAGGCTATATCTTAAGCGCTTTAGAAGATGACTTGTACAATGTGTACAGCACGGTGAAAACTTCGAAAGAATTATGGGACGTACTTGAGAAGAAGTGAAAGGCTGAAGATGCATACTTGAAAAAGTTCGTGGTTGTCAAGTTTCTAGACTATAAAATGATAGACAACACTGTTGGAACCCAAGTTTAGGAGCTTTAACTTATTTTTCACGACCTTAATGCTGAAGGTATTGTCATGAATGAAGCATTTCAAGTGGCTGCAATGATTGAAAAATTACCTCCTTCGTGGAGAGATTTTAAGAATTATCTTAAGCACAAGCGCAAAGAAATGAAGTTGGAAGATCTTGTGATCCGTCTCAAGATTGAGGAAGACAACAAAACAGCCGAGAAGAAGTCTTGTGGAAATTCAACGATCATGGGAGCTAATATCATTGAGGAGACTACTCCAAAAAGTAAGAAGAGGAAGGGGTCTTCTAGATAGACTAAGCGGAAGAACAAAAAGAAATTCAAGGGCAACTGCTACAATTGTGGAAAAGTTGATCACAAAGACCTTGATTGTCGTCTCCTGAAAAGGGATAAAAAGAAGGGACATGCCAACATAGTGGAGAAGAATGATGACATTGATGATCTGTGCACAATGCTTTCGGAATGCAACCTAGTTGGAAATTCGAAGGAGTGGTGGATTAACTCTGGAGCCACTCACATGTTTGTGCTGTCAAAGAAGCATTTGTGACTTACTCTACTGCTGGTCCCGAAGATGAGCTTTCCATGGAAAATAATGCAACAACCAAGATTGAAGGTTATGGAAAGATATTCCTGAAGATGACTTCCGGCAATGTGTTAACGCTCAACAACGTTCTTCATGTTCCTACTATTATGAAGAATTTAGTTTCTATTTCTTTACTTGTGAAGAATGGATTCAAATATGCATTTGTTTCTGATAAAGTTGTTGTAAGCAAGAATGAAATGTATGTTGGAAAAGGCTACCTCACAGAGGGCCTTTTTAAACTCAATGTGATGGTTGCTGACAGTATGAATAAAATTTCATCTTCTTCTTATCTATTGGAGTCAAATAATTTATGGCATATTCATTTAGGACATGTCAATTACAAAACCTTGCGAAAATTAATTAATTTAGAAGTATTGCCTAAATTTGAGTGTAATAAATCAAAATATCAAATATGTGCTGAATATAAGTTTGTAACGTATCCTTATAAGTCTGTTGAAAGGAATTCAAGTTCTTTAGACTTAATTCATACTATCATTCGTGATATGAAGTCGACACCATCTCGAGGTGACAAAAAGTATTTTATTACTTTTATTGACGATTGCACTCGATATTGTTATGTTTATTTGCTTAATAGTAGAGATGAAGCAATTAAAGCATTTAAGCAATACAAGAATGAAGTGGAGAATCAATTGACTATAAGAATATCAAAATGATTATAAGGGATATGAGTGGAGAATATGAAACTTCGTTTAAAGAAATATGTCAGGAATATGGAATTATCCATCAAACTACTAACGAACAAATCTAGTTCTGCTTCTGTGTTGCTTTTATATTGTTTTTTCTTTTTACCCTTCTTACACCTTACACACCTCAATCCAATGGAATTGCGGAAAGGAAAAATTGGACATTAAAGGAAATGATGAATTCTTTATTAATAAGTTCCGGATTACCACAGAGTTTGTGGAGGACAGGTATCCTTATAGCTAACCAAATACTTAACAGAGTACCCCACAGCAAAACGCAATCTATTCCATATGAAAAATGGAAAGAAAGAAAACTCAACTTGAAATATTTCAAAGTGTGGGGGTGTCTAGCAAAGGTACAAGTTCCTTTACTTAAAAGGGTTAAAATCAGACCAAAATGGTAGATTGTGTTTTTATTAGATATGCTACAAACAGTAATGCATGTCGGTTTTTGGTTCATAAATTCGATAATCACGATATTCATGTTAATACAATAATGGAATTAGATAATGCTGAATTCTTTGAAAGCATCGATCCATATAAAACTGAATGTGAGTCATTAAGTGAAAGACCTAAACGGCCTCAGGAAGAACCAAAGAAAAATACTCCAAGTGTAGAAGATCCAAGACGTAGCAAACGTTAAAGAACATCTACTTTTTTTGGACCAGATTTTGTGACATTCTTTCTTAAAAATGAGCCTCAAACTTTTAAAGTAATTATGTCATCTTCTGATTCAGCGTTTTGGAAAGAAGCAGTCAATAGTGAGATTCAATCAATTTTGAATAACCATACATGGGAATTGGTTGATCCTCCTTTAGGAAATAAACCTTTAGGTTCGAAATGGATCTTGAAATGAAAAATGAAAGTTGATGGCACTATTAACAAATATAAGGCAAGACTTGTTGTCAAAGATTATAGACAAAAGGAAGGCCTTGGTTACTTTGACACTTACTCGCCAGTAACGAGGATAACATCTATTAGGGTGTTAGTGGCACTAGCGGCCGTGTATGGTCTTGAAATCCATCAAATGGATGTTAAAACAACTTTCTTAAATGAAGAATTGGCGGAAGAGATTTACATGGAACAACCTGCGGGTTTTGTGGTTCCTAGTAAAGAAAAGAAAGTGTGCAAACTTGTTAAGTCATTTTATGGACTTAAACAAGCACCCAAATAATGGTATGCCAAATTTGACCAAACAATGCTGGCACGTGGGTTTAAAATCAACGAGTGTGACAAATGTGTTTACATTAAAAACACTCCAGGTCATGAAGTTATTGTTTGTTTATATGTTGATAACATGCTGATAATGAGTAAAAGTATGGCAGATATAAATGATACTAAGCTCATGTTGGCTAGCAAATTCGACATGAAAGACTTATGAGCTGCTGACGTGATCTTAGGAGTCAGAATTCATAAGACTCCACATGGTCTAGCATTATCACAGTCTCTCTACATTGAAAAAGTACTTGACAAGTTCAAGTATTTGGATTTCATGATTGCCAAGACTCCAATTGACGTGAGTTATGCACTTTAAAAGAATGAAGGTGAAAGTGACTTACAACTCGACTATGCAAGAGTATTGGGAAGTTTGATGTATATCATGAATTATACGCGACCACATATAGCATGTGCTATTAGCAAACTGAGTCAGTTTACAAGTAATCCCAATCAAATATATTGGATGGCAATAAAACGTGTTTTGGGGCATCTGAAACATACCCAAAATTATGCTTTGCATTATAACAAATATCCCTCCGTGATCGAGGGATATAGTGATGCAAATTGGATCACCGGATCATCTGAAGTTAAATCCACGAGTGGATATGTTTTCACAATTGGGGGTGGAGCAGTGTCTTGAAAATCATCCAAACAAACGTGCATCGCCTGTTCTACAATGGAATCTGAATTCATAGCTTTAGATAAGGCCGGTGATGAAGATGAATGGCTTTGAAATTTCTTGAAGGATATTCCATTTTGGCCCAAACATTTGGTACCTATTTGTATACATTGTGATAGTCAAGCAGTAATAGGCAGGGCATGGAGCGTTATGTATAATGAAAAATCTCGTCATATACGACAGAGACACAATAGCATTAGACAACTACTCTCTAGTGGTGTTATCACGATTGACTATGTAATGTCAAGTGATAACGTGTCGGATCCATTTACAAAAGGCCTTTCTAGAGAGGCAGTTGAAAAATTATCAAACGGAATGGGGTTAGGGTCTAGGACAAGTCATCATGGCGGTAACTCTACCTAGCAGACTGGAGATCCCACGAGCTAGGTTCAAAGAGATCAAACAAAGTTATGAATGACGGTTCAATATTGTCGAACAAATCAATTCATTCTCGTGATGAAGACAATGTTCATAAATCGAGGTAAAGCATTAAGGCTTTTTGATGAGTCAATAAAGCTTAAAGTTTTTTAATGATTTGCTAAGTCTGGCAGGATATGACCAGATAGTGTGTCAATAGGATTACACGTTTAGAAATCACCTATGTGGGTGTGAAGTGTAAGCCGCTTCAAGGGGAATTAAAGTAAAGGCCCATTCTCTAAGCACTCATGAAACCAGGCGGTGTTCATGGATGAAACGAACGCAACCGTGAGAACCATAAATGGTTAAGGATTGATTGTGTGACTTATGTGGTCTAGGTATACAATAAAGCTCGACGGTTCAAAGATATCAAATCTACCGATTGACCGAGTATATCCGATATGAGTTCCCAACGGAAAGTTCAAAGGGAAACCTACTTATCCAGATGCAATTAATTATTGCATGTAAAATACACACGCATCCGTACATTCCTTTACTTTATAGTCATTCCCCATTCATGTAGGGGATTGTTGGGCTTTTAAGCTTGTGTATCTTAAAGAGGGTGAACGGAAAATAGAGAAAAAATAAAATATTTGAGTTTTTCCCTCCTTGGCAAAGGGACATTGCCCCATATTGGAGGAAGAAAAGACTTTTGATAGGTATATATACAATTACTCTTTTTCTAGCTCCTAAATAGTTAACAAGAAGGCAAGCCTCGCGCCGTCGTCGCTCGCTCGACTCGACTCGGCTTCGGCTTCGGATTTGGTTTGAATTTGATAAAAGATCGATTGATTGATTAATCTTTTTGGACAAAATTCCTTTCAATTATTTTATTAATTAACAAAAATTCAATCCAGAATAACCCATGACCTGTGACCCGGTCCGATAATCCGTTTCCTTTCAAATATTATTTCCCGCAATATTTTTGTTTCGCACCTGTTCCAACAGCCATGGTTGTTTCTGAAAGGTTGCAAACCTTTTCAGAAACAGTGCCAAATGGTCTATAAATATTTCTTGAATCCCAAAATCATAACTTACGAAATTTTCTGATCTTCTTCTTCTTCTTCTTCTTCACATAAAAATTCCAATGTGTTTTACCGTCTTCGAGTGGTTCGTTGTTCATCGGCGTTTTTGGTACCAACACTCCGGTGAGTTAAATCATTCTATTCTAGGAGGATATATTCCAGCACCTCGGGTACTTCAGGGAAATAATTTCCTTAAGGACTCACTGTGTATTCAGTGGGCTTGATTTGTTCCTATATTATTTTCCAGAATTTATTTTGTCGTTCTGGTTCTACTAACTTATTGTTTCCGTTTTTCTAGAAAGTTTACTGTTTTATTGTTTATTATAGCAATACAGATTGGATAACAAGTTATTGGGTCTAAAATTTATTATTTGTACTTAATTTGTTGATCTTTTAATACATATACAGAACGTATAACGTCTATACAACATGCATCAGTGGGTAGGGATGAGTGGTGGCAAAATGGATAGAAAAATAATTATTATTATCCACTATAAAATAGGTTGGATAATAAATTTTTTACTTATGGTTCAAATATGGATAAGATTCATACTCTCTCGATATTTTGTACTCTCTTTTATATAGTGGATTGCTTATCTTTATATGTGAACATAGGTCAATTGACCGAACCACATTAAATGTTTGTGTCTCTTTTGGTAGATTTCTCTTTTGTTGTGTAATTTAACGTCGTTCAAATATTATTTTACTAGTTTCCGCATGACACCTATTTTTTCGATCCTAACAGTAACTTCTACACAGCATGCACCCGAGGGTAGGAATGAGTGGTGGCAAAATGGATAAAAAAAATTATTACTATTCACTAAAAAATAGGTCTGATAATAAATTTTTTAATTATGGTTCAAATATGGATAAGATTCATATTATCCACATAATTTGAAAAAGATATAGATAACCAATGAGCTTAACTTTTACATTTGTAAAGATTCAAATTAGGGGATCTTCAAAGTTTAGGAGACTAAGAATTATCGTAAGAGTGATCATATTTAAGAAGCTATATCCACCGGTTAACTCATTTTTATTCGTATTAAATATAAGTTTGGTCAGATAATTTATCTATTTTTTTATATTACCCATTTTCGACCCATCATATCTAACCCGACCCATCCATTTGCCACGAGACGTTAGCTTTTATATAATAGGTGCGAGATTTTAATATTCCCTTTCAAGACTACGAAACCAAAATAATGCAAAAAAACTAAGCTAGCGACCAAAGTAATGTGCGAAGAAAAAGATCAGAAATAGGGATCATATACACATCAACCAAAGCATGCATATGACACACACATCATATATTTGGAAAAAAAAAGTTTGCTAGTCTATGATAGTAGGAACACTCACCAAAGAAGGCAACAATTCCAAAGTAGCACAAATGATTTAAGAACAATAACTGCATAAGGGACCTTAATAATATATCCTTTGTTATAAATATTTTGTATATTGGATACTACATTGGATGCTCATGTTATGAATAACTTAAAGATTAAATTTTCTACTTTATGTCCATCATCTTTACTTTTTATGTCTATAAAAGGTCATGTAATTGCAATGGAAAAATACATCAAAGTGAAAGAAGAAAACACTTCTCCTTTCTTTCTATCTCTTCTTATTTACATTTTACTACATTACTTTTATTTTATAACATGTTATCAGCACGAAGCTCTAATTTTATTCTTAACTCTCGCTAAGTTGAGCCATATTTTATTAAGATATGTATCATTATAATCATCTTATTTATGGCAGTACATATCATATGCTCACTGTTTGCAGATTACTTGTGCGCTTGGGCATCTTAAATAGTTTAAGTACATTGCAGTGATTAAATAACTATTTTCTTCCGTGCCCAACTCTTAGAGGACCTCAAAGTCATCAAACTAGCTATGCACTAATGTCATGGACTCCCTGGATCAAAACATATCTTTAAGGCATTTTGAAGAATTGTGAGAAATGAATTGACAAGCAATATTTTTTTAATTACTTTATATTTATTGGAACATATAAATAATGTTAGTCATGTTCAATTTTATTAACACATATATATCAATAATATAAAGTGAAATGAAACAAGTATGTAATTTCTACTTTATGGCAAGAATAAAATAAAATAGTAGATTGTTAACATGATATAGCTCTATTTTCATTTCTTTTACCTTAATCGTTTTGTTTTCATTAATTGTTTATTATTATAATTATTTCTCTAACTTATTCATCTTTTATGATAGTTTTCACTATGTCAAATTTATCAAAACTTGAATTTGTGGCACTTGACATCACCGGAAGGAACTATTTATCATGGGTTCTTGATGCTGAAATTCACCTTGACGCTAAAGGTCTTGGAAATACTATTATACAAGGAAATGAAGCATCAAATCAGGATAAAGCGAAGGCCATGATTTTCCTTCGTCATCATCTACATGAAGGGTTAAAAACTGAATATTTAACCGTAAAAGATCCACTTGAATTATGGATTAATTTGAAGGATCGATATGACCACCTAAAACTTACGGTATTACCGAAAGCTCGGTATGAGTGGATACATTTAAGGTTGCAAGACTTTAAAACCGTAAGTGAGTATAATTCTGCTATCTTTAAAGTAAGTTCTCTATTAAAATTATGTGGAGACACTATCACAGATGAGGACTTATTGGAAAAAATATTTTCTACTTTTCACGCTTCAAATGTGGTGCTACAACAACAATACCGTGAAAAAGGTTTTAAGAAATATTCTGAGTTAATCACATGCCTACTTGTGGCTGAGCAGAATAATACTCTATTAATGAAAAATCATGAAGCTCGTCCCACCGGGTCAGCTCCATTTTCGGAAGTGAATGTTGTAGCAACATATGATAAGTTTGAAAGAAAATAAAATAATTACCGTAGTCGTGGACATGGTCGTAAACGTGGACTTGGCAGGGGGCGAAACAATTATCGTCATTATGGTGGAAATAAATTGGAGAACAATAAGGGTTCTCAAATTAATCATTCAAAAGGTAAAGCTAGTATGTATCACCGATGTGGTATGAGAGGTCATTGGGCACGCATTTGTCGTACGCCAGAACATTTTGTCAAACTTTATCAAGCCTCCCTCAAGAAAAAAGAAAATAATGTGGAGGCACACTTGACCTTTCAAAATAATGATGATGAAGCAGGTCCCTCAAATAAATATGATTCTAAGGCACATCTTGCATATAAAGATGATGATTTTGAAGGCCTAACAAATATTACTCATTTAGAAGTTGGAGACTTCTTTGAGGATATTGACTGAAGAACTAATCATCTTACTGGGGAATGAAGCTATAAAAGTTGTTATTTTTATGTTTGCAACTAGTTTATTTTTCTTGAGTGTATTTTCCTAATGCATCATGTGTTGCTAGTTTCTACATTCCTAATGTATTTCTTAATGTTTTTTTTCGCTTGTCTTTCATATTTATTATGATGTATTATTTGTTTTTATTATGAAGAATATTAAAATTTCTCAGTCTTCAGTTGCACTCAAGATTAATAAAGATGATATATGTCTTCTGGAAAGTGCTACAACACACACTATTTTAAAAGATAAGAGATATTTCTCTTATTTGGTAATGAAAGAAGCGAATGTTAATACAATATCCGGTAGTACAAGATTAATTGAAGGTTCTGGAAGAGCCAATTTATTACTACCAGGAGGAACAAATTTGGCTATTGATGAAGCACTATATTGTAGTAAATCTCAAAGAAACTTATTAAGTTTCAAAGATATTCGCCAAAATGGCTATCATATTGAGACTACAAATGATGAAAAGATTGAATATCTTTATATTACTACAATAATGTCCGGTAAGAAATATGTGCTTGAAATGTTACCTGCTCTTTCCTCCGGCTTATACTACACAAGTATTAGCAGGATTGAAACACATGCCATAGTAAACGAGAAGTTTACTAATCAAGATAATTTTATTATTTGGCATGACCGGTTGGGCCATCCTGGTTCTAATATGATGCGTAAAATAATTGAGAATTCACATGGACATGCAATGAAGAATCAGAAGATTCTTCAATTTAAGGAATTCTCTTGTGCTGCATGTTCTCAAGGAAAATTAATTATTAGACCATCAACTATTAAAGTTAGGATGGAATCCCCTGCATTTCTGGAACGTATACAAGGTGATATATGTGGGCCCATTCACCCTCCATGTGGACCATTCAAATATTATATGGTTTTGATAGATGCATCTACAAGATGGTCACATGTGTGCTTACTATCAACTCGCAATATGGCATTTGCGAGATTGTTGGCTCAAATAATAAAGCTAAGAGCACAATTTCCAGATTATGCAATTAAGACAATTCGTCTTGATAATGCTGGTGAGTTTACATCCCAAGCCTTTAATGATTATTGTATTTCAACTGGGATAACAATTGAGCATCCGGTTGCTCATGTTCATACACAAAATGGTCTAGCAGAATCATTGATCAAACGCCTCCAATTAATTGCTAGACCAATGCTTATGAGAACAAAACTTCCCATTTCAGTATGGGGTCATGCTATTTTGCACGCAGCAGCACTTGTGCGGATAAGGCCCACAAGTTATCATAAAGTCTCCCCATTGTAATTGGCTTTTGGTCAGGAGCCAAATATTTCCCATCTTAGGATCTTTGGTTGTGCGATATATGTTCCAATTGCTCCACCACAACGCACAAAGATGGCTCCTCAAATAAGGTTGGGGATATATGTTGGATATGAATCTCCTTCTATTATAAAATATCTAGAGTCGATGACTGGAGATTTATTTACGGCAAGATTTTCTGATTGCCATTTTGATGAATCAGTATATCCAACATTAGGGGGAGAAAATAAGCAGCTGAAAAAGAATATAGATTGGAATGCATTATCACTATCTCATTTAAATCCTCGAACAAATCAATGTGAATAAGAAGTTCAAAAAATTATTCATTTACAAAATATTGCAAATCAATTGTCAGATGCATTCACTGACCTACCAAGGGTGACTAAGTCACATATTCCAGCTGCTAATGCTCCAATTCGAGTTGATATCCCGGCAGGATAATTAATTAAAGCAAATGAGTCTAAGCCATGCCTCAAATGTGGTAGACCAATCGGTTCTAAAGATAAAAATCTTCGAAGAAGAAAAGGAGCAAGTGGTCAAAGTGAACATAACACAGAGGTAGTGGCTCAAGAAGAGCCCCAAGACGTAACAAATGATAAGACCTTAGGAGAGGTCCAGGTACCTGAAATAATGAAAATGAAGAGATATCAATAAGTTATGTCTCAACCGGAAAAAGATGGAACTGAAATAATATTGTTATCGATAACATTTTTGCTTATAATGTTGCTGTTAAAATAATGCAACAAGATGAGGATCTTGAACCAAAATCTGTCAATGAATGTAGACAGAGAAATGATTGGCCAAAATGGAAAGACGCTATCCAAGCAGAGTTAACTTCACTTGGAAAACGTGAAGTCTTCGGACCCATAGTTCGAACAACTGAGGGCATAAGGCCAGTAGGGTATAAATGGATTGTTGTGCGAAAACGAAATGATAAAAATGAAGTCATTAGATATAAAGCGCGACTTGTGGCACAAGGGTTTTTCCAAAGGCCTGGAATTGATTATATGGAGACATATTCTCCTGTAGTGGATGCTATCACCTTCAGGTATCTCATAAATATGGCAGTGCAAGAAAAACTTGATATGCATCTAATGGATGTTGTTACAGCTTATTTGTATGTATCATTAGACAACAAAATTTTTATGAAAGTACCTGAGGGATTTAAAGTGCCAGAAGCATATAAAAGTTTTCGAGAAACTTGTTCAATAAAGCTTCAGAAATCTTTATACGGATTGAAACAATTAGGTCGTATGTGGTACAATCGCCTGAGTGAATACCTATTGAAAGAATGGTACAAGAATGATCCAATTTGTCCTTGTGTCTTTATAAAAAGGTCTGGATCTGAATTTATTATAATCATCGTGTATGTTGATGATTTAAATATCATTGGAACTCCTGGGGAGCTTCCAAAAACAGTAGACTGTTTGAAGAAAGAATTTGAAATGAAAGATCTTGGAAAGACAAAATTTTGTCTTGGTCTACAAATTGAGTATATGAAAGATGGAATATTTGTCCATCAATCAACATACACCAAAAAGATTTTAAAGCGATTCTATATGGATAAAGCATATCTATTGAGTACCCCGATGGTTGTGAGATCACTTGATATAAAGAAAGATCCATTCCGACCTCATGAAAATGGTGCCGAAGTACCATATCTTAGTGCAATTGGGGCATTAATGTATCTTGCCAATAATTCCCGACCAGATATAGCTTTTTCAGTAAGCTTATCGGCAAGATTTAGTACTTTGCCAACACAAAGACACTAGAATGGTATTAAACATATATTCAGATACATCCAAGGGACCATTGATATGGGTTTATTTTATTCAAATGAATCCAAGCCATCATTGATCGGTTATGCAGATGCAGGATATTTGTCTGATCGACACAAAGGTCGATCTCAAACAGGCTTATTTACAAGTGGAGGTACAGCCATATCATAGCGTTCGACAAAACAAACTATGGTTGCTACTTCTTCAAATCATGCAGAGATAATAGCCATTCACGAAGCAAGTCGAGAATGCATTTGGTTAAGATCTATAACTCAACACATTCAGCAAACATGTGGTCTTTCTTCGAAAGAGAATATTCCAACAATATTGTATGAAGACAATGCTGCATGCATAGCTCAATTGAAAGGAGGATATATCAAAGGAGATAGAACAAAACACATTTCACCGAAATTCTTTTTCACTCATGATCTTCAGAAGAATGGTGAAATAGATGTACAACAAGTTCGTTCAAGTGATAATTTGGCTGATCTGTTCACTAAGGCGTTACCAACGTCAATATTTGAAAAGTTGATATATAAGATTGGTATGCGTCGTCTTCGAGACATTAAGTGATTTTTCATCAGGGGAGTAACTACACGATGCACTCTTTTCCTTAACCAAGGTTTTGTCCCACTGGGTTTTCCTGATAAGGATTTTAATGAGGCAGCAAGCAATGCATATTATAAATAACTATTTACATCCCAATATTTTTTTTTGTAAGTTTTTAATGAGGCACATTATCTTACATGGACATCCAAGGGGGAGTGTTATGAATAGTTTGTACATTGGATACTACTTTGGATGCTACATTGGATGCTCATGTTGTGAATAACTTAAAGATTAAATTTCCTACTTTATGTCCATCATCTTTACTTTTTATGCCTATAAAAGACTATGTAATTGCAATGGAAAAATACACTAAAGTAAAAGAAGAAAACATTTCTCCCTTCTTTCTATCTCTTCTTATTTACATTTTACTGCGTTACTTTTATTTTATAACATCCTTGACCTTATTCAAAGTACCTACATTCCTCAACAAGGAAATGATAATGACTATTTTTATTAATTAGGATTATACGTCCAACGGGCCATATAGAAATTTTTTGTTTTTCTATTCTTTCTCTTTACTCTTCTTCGGTTTAAAGAAAATACTATCATAATGTAAAGATATAGTAAGACATGAAAATAGCACGGGCTAGCTAGTTTTTGAATTGTTAATTAAAAAATAGTCAGTATTTATAAAGTAATAGCCACTATTTTCCTGCAACACGGAAAGTTCCAGCATAATATATTGGAGATTGGTGTATCTATATATAAACTTCCAGAATATTAACTGGAACTCCAGTATATTATGCTGGAAGTCTAGTATATTATATTGGAACTCTTGTATATTATGCTGGAAGTTTACATGTAAAAAATTCGAACTCCAGTATATTAAACACTGGAATATTTTTCGGATTTTAAACAGTATTTTCATTCAAATTTATCTTTAAATAAAAAGTGACTAAATTTCGATTACTTTTGAAACTTTGGCATTTTTCAATTACTACTTGTACATCTTGCTATTTTTGAATTTAACCCTAACGGGAAGAAAGAAAATCCATTATTAATTTAACAATTTAGTACCTACTATATGTACCTTATGAGTTATGAGTATCATATATGCATTTGATGTTTAATATTATAAATTATTTTTAATCATATGTTGCAATAAAGATAATTAATCAGTTTCATGGTATAAGGTTGCGCAACACGCTATCCATAACTACAATTCTTTTTATATAAACAAAGGTTAAATACAGAAATATTTATATATACTTATGCATATCATTACAGAACAAAGTACTCCTAGTAGCTACAAGTAAGTACTGACAGGCGCCATTAGTAGCATTACAATTATCCAAATTAAAACTACATACAAACATTAACTGGTCTAATTTGCCTAGCAATTAAAAGAAGTTCCTAATGCGTCTGCTTCAATAATATCTATAGAAAAAAATTAGTAGATACACAAACTGATTAAAGTTTTGCAGCCTTGCTCCTTCTTTAGCTAATTGGTCCGCTACTTGATTCGGCTCCTATATAGGTCCAAATTTGGTGACCACGGTAACGGACACGTAAGACAAGGAACGGGGTCGACCATGATATAACGACTGAAGGTTGTTCTCACAAAAGCTGAAATCAAAAGCAAACAGCCGAGATGAAATAGTAAAGGGAGTATAGGTCCATAAGTGGGCATAATGATATTTCAAAAGAATATTTTTTATGTTGTACCTTTTAGGGTTTTGGGGGAATACCCCTTATAAATAAGAGGAGATAGGAAAGAAAATGGGATCTTCTTCTTCTTTTTCGGAACTTGGAGAAAGAAAAGACATTGTAAGAGTTGACAACATAGAATATCCAAGTGTTGTCTTATTTGTCGGTAATATTATTGAAGCACATGTTGTTCCATCTTGATCCAAAAACCTAGAGATTTCATATACATCCCAACTTCATATTTCTCCAGGTTGCAGACATTCCAATCATATGATAGTTGGGTGACTGATCCCTTTTCATCATATTTATTGTCATTGCCTACATTTATTGCATATTTACACCATTACATTTATTGTCTATCATAGGGTATCAAATCCGTCACTTGTTAATATTCTATTTTATCCGATCTAGAATTTATTAAGTTTAACTAAAACTCGCCCGTTTTAATTCATCATTAATTGGTTTAGCTATTATTTGCTCAAACAACTCCATAAAACAATAATGCTTGAATTAAGGGATCGTCCAAGTGGTCCAACAGTTCCCTACAATATAATCATTTGTTATATTATTAAACGTCATTACATTACCATAAGTATATATAACTACCAACGAAGGTTGTGGTGGAGTGGTAAATACTCCTTCATCCTTAATCAAAGGTTTCGGGTTTGAGTCTTGGGTATAAAGTCTCCTTTGTTAGGGAACGGTTTACCCCATGGGACTTCCCGACGCGAATCCAAATTTAGTCGAGCTCCAATGTGGATACCAGACATCGGATGGAATACCAAAAAGATATCCTTTGGCTTTTCCTCAAGAAGTACTGAGTAGTAAGCGAATGAAGAAAAAGAAAGAAATACGATTACAACTTAACTCGAATGAAAGTAGTAGAATTGTAGATACAGGAAATATTGATAGAGAGAAGAAGGGGTATGTGGATATATTAAGCTGAGAAAATAAGAATGAAGAGAGACTCTAGAATGCATGCTTACATATAAGTGATATGACATGATATTTTTAGGAATTTTTAATATCTTATTTATTTTAAATAAATATTCTTTTAAAAAATTATATTTTATAATTACTTTTTGATTTTTATAGCTAAATATTTATTTGTGTTTATTTTCTACCCTTAAGCCATAAAATACTCTTTATATTATTTTTCTCTCTTATTCTTTCACTCTTTCTCAACACAAGTCTTTCTCCGTGAATACAACTACTGCCGCAGCATAAATAGAAGGGTAAGCCGTACAATCTGAAACATTCCCAACAGAAGGTTCATTGAGGTAAGAAGCAAGGCCAGAGAAGCTGGTGGTACACGTGGCACAAGGGGAATTATTCTCTAAAGACTGATTACACGAAGAAACCATGTTGGAAAGTGCTGAAACAGAGACATTAGACTCAACTCGAAACGGGTTGTTATATTCAAACAACCCTGAGACACGAAGAGTTTGTACGGCGGAGATATTCAGATTGGACAAGACGTAAGCCCTGACGAATGTATTGACACTGTGTGGTGGAATTTCTTTTGTTTTTGATCCAATTTTGGAGAGTTTCCGGTCAGATTCGAGGCTCTCTTCACGAGACAACGTTAGAATGAACAAAGACGATAAAATTTGGGGTTGAGCGACTTGAAGAGTCTGTAACTTTTTTTTTAATTGTATTTCAATATATCTCATTGTATTCTATGTATTTCATTGTATTCATTATTTTTTTTATCATTATATTTCAATGTATTATTCCATGTATTTCATTGTATTCACTGTCTCGCTATATTTCATGAATGTATTCATATATGTTTTTTAATTAATATAATTTATGTATTCAGATGTATATATGTATTCAAATATATCTGCAGTATGTATTCATATGTTTTTGCACTATAGATGATCTGATATACTTCATGTATTCAATGTATTTTTATGTATTTAACTGTATTCAATGTAATTATATAATTTCTCTGAAGATTGCTTTGTTTTGGGTTATTTTTCGATTGAGAATCTTTTTTATACCTGGAAATATAAATTTTGTGTGTTATAATTGAGTTTGAGTTATATTAGGAGTCTATTATGTTAATTGATTCAGATGACCATGAATTGCGCTATTTACATTACTGTATTCACAAATACATATCGTGAATACAGTCAAATACAATAATTTGTCTAGCTGTAATCTCCTGTTTCACGCTGTGAATACAGTCGAATACAATAATCTATTTAACTGTAATTCCCTGTTTCATGCCGAGAAATGTTATTGTATTCATGAATACATTAGCTTAAATACATTGAATACACTCTAAAAAACCTGAAAACATAGTTATAATAAGTAATATAGTAAATGGTAGTTACAGGTAGCTAATAACCACTAAACAATAGTGGTTTATGAAAATTTCTCATATTTTTATATGAATCATCGATTTTTAGTGGGCAGTTGGACATAAGAATAGTAAAATTTCAAAAAAAAAAGTGAATTTTTTTAAAAGTGAAAATGGTATTTGAATATTAGAGTTGTGTTTGGACATGAATATTTTTTGGTTCTTCTTGAAATTTTGTTAGTGAGCTGAGTAAAATTTTGAAAAATAGCTTTTTGGAGTTTTTCACATTTTCAAGTGAAAATTAAAAATTTTATGACCAAATGCTTGTTTCAAGTGAAAATATTAAGTCTCTTTCTATTTTTCAATTTTTTTCGTTTGATTTCCCATAGAAATGATAAAATTCATACTATTAGATAGAGTACTTGATTAAATAGAACTCATTTTTGTAAGGCCATGAAGATAGTATTGCTGCATGATATATGAATACAACAGCATATTATTCTATTATGTTTCTACTATAAAAATAGATGTACAACTCATGTATCAAAGTTATGATTAGGCATTAGTATATTTTGTTATGACATTTTATTTTTTAAATTTTAAGCAGGCTTAGCTGAATCAATATTTATCATTTTCAAGAGTTTATGTTTTTTAATATTTTGTAATTCATTTACACAGTCTAATAATAATTTCTTGATTTTTAAAATTTTATACTCACCCACAAAGAAAGGAAGATATCAATACAATTATTTTATTATAAGTAGATCTAGAATAGTCTATATTTTATTGTTCGTTTGAAGATCGAAAGAAATAGAAGGCAACCACCAAAGGATGTGGTGCAGTGGATGGGAGTGCTCTTCCCTTAACCAGAGGTCTGGGGTTCGAGCCTTGGGTATGGAAAAATCCTTGGTAGGGAGCGTTTCTCCCCGAATGGAGCCCTACGCGACGCGAATTCGGATATAGTCGGGCTCCAATGCGGATACCGAACACCGGGTGGAAAATCAAAAAAAAAAGAAAGAAATAAAAGGCAAAGTGCGAAAAGAAAAACAGAACATATTGTTTGACTATTAGGATTGGTTACAACACAAAATGTCACGACCCATTTCTATTATAGGTCATGATGGCGCCCAATACCATTATCGGGCAAGCCAACGCGAAAATATAAATAAGTTCTCATTTTTACTTTTACCAAAATAGGTACAGGAATTTCTAAGTTAAAGTTAAAACAAGTAATAATCAGTAATGTACCAAAAATAATTATACAATTCCCAAAAGAATAGGCTACTAATGTGTGTGCCAAGACCTAGTGTCACAAGTTGTGGCAACTAATAGAATATACAAAATAATAAATCTATCCTACTATCCGAAATAGAATAGACAGCAAAAAAGTAAAGAGAGACTCCATCAAGCTGCTGAACGGCACAGGAAGGGAGCAGCTCACCGTTGAAGTCTCGAACTATGATCATGGATGCGCACCAGACTGATAGTCAGATGTACCTGCCTTAGATCCTGTACAATTAAGTACACAAGTATAATATGAGTACATAAATAATATATACCCAGTAAGTATCCCGTCTAATCTCGAAGAAGTAGAGACGAGAGGTCGACTTGATACTTACTAGGGTCAAATAATATAGTAAAGTGTATTGCTAAGCATGACAGTCACAAGTAAATAACAGTTTGTAGCAAGAAGCAATAAGTCATGTCCTTAATAATATCACAGTTAGTTGTTTGCATTTCAAAGCATTTAACAAAGTAAGTCATGAATACGATTTCACATAGATATCATGCGCACATCATACCGAGGGCGACGACCCGATCCAACAGAAAAGAATTTGTGCACTGCCAGAATGTCGAATGGCGCGAACCATAGATGCATCTATTTCTACCGAGGTGATCGGCCCGATCCACAAATATCAATTATCATCAGGAAAACACATGAAGGCGCATTTATATTTAAGTAAATTCATACAAGTGTTCAACAAGTATATACGTTCACTTATGTTCCTTTCCAATTCTCTAGCATATCCTAAGTGATCACATTAGCAAGAAAATATATAGACATTCGCAAATATGGCATGATACATGTTCTAAACTACCCAAACAATTAACATAATAGTAGCTACGCACAGACTCTCATCACTTAGTGCGTACGTAGCCCCCGCATTTAGTAGCAAATTATTCAATTATTACACCTATGGGGACAATTCCCTCTTACATGGTTAGAAAGGAGACTTATACCGCTCCAAAGTGTACATCCAATACCAAGAACGAGCTCAAATCCTCAATTTGGAGCCGAACGATCCAAAACTAGTTAAATGAGGTAGGAACTAGTCAATACAAGCTCACAAGATCGCATTCTAACTATTTAAGCAATTTCTCAACCTTAAACACAAGTTTCCTAAAATCCAACCCCGGGCCCACGTGCCCCGATCCCGAAAGTTTTCGAAGAAAATTGCTCTTTATAACCTAAGGATCCATAATACATGATTTCTACTTCATTTCATAACCAATTTCGTGGTAAAATCTAAGTTTGATCAAAACCCTAGGTTTTGTTCTAACCCCTTGATTTTCCTAATCTTTAAGTGTTAATCTCAAGAGCTCCAAAATCGCCCAATACACGAGTGCAAAATGGGCAAAAATGGTTGGAGCCCGTATTAAATGAAGTTCTCTGCTTTATTGATTTCCGCATTTGCGGTCCTGGGCCGCACCTACGCCCATTGCATCTGCGAAAAGGAGCCCGCTTCTGCGGAATCTCAACTGGGCCGTTTGGCCGCATCTGCAAGATGCAAGCAGCATTTGCGCTCCGCTTCTGCGGAAAGACAACCGCTTTTGTGGCTTTGGGCCTGGCCTGGCTTGGCCGCATTTGCGAGAGGTTGACCGCTTCTACGGTCTCGCACCTGCGACTGACCAACCGCAGGTGCGGTTATGACAGATAGTTGGAGCTTCAGCTCCTTCCCAAAATTTTCAACTTCACTCGAGCCTCGCCTGATTGACGCTGGGGGCACCCGGGCCCCGCCCGAACATAGCGACAAGTTTGAAATCATGAAACGGAATAGCTCGAACCCTCGGAACGCCCGAAACAACGCTAAAACTAAGAATCACCCCCTAAACCAATTGATTCAAACTTATGAACTTCAAGTTCTTAAATTCACTTCTAACGTGCCGAAACGTACTTATACTACTTGGATTGACACCAAATTTTGTGGGCAAGTCTTAAATATTATATTGGACCTGTACCGGGTTCCGGAACCAACATACGGGCCCGATAACAACATGATCAATCATTATTTAATTTCTTTAAATCCTTAGAATTTCAGTTTAACAATTTCTAACAAAAATTCACTACTCGGGTTAGGGACCTTGGAATTTGATTCCGGGCATATGCCCAGGTCCCATATTTTTCTACGGACTTTCCGGATCCGTTTGCTAAAAATGTTAACCAAAGTCAAACATAGCTTTTTAAGAAAATCTTAAGGAATCAAATGAGCCTATTTCAACCCAAACTCTTCCAAATCCCGAACCAACCATCCCCGCAGGTCGTAAATTAGTTTAAGCAAGCGCGAAAGTTTTATTTAAGGGAACGGGGTTCTAAAAAGCAAAACAACCAGTCGGGTCGTTACACAAAATGACATGTTTTTATTTGTTCATCATATGCATTAAAAAAAAGAGATTGCAAACGAGAAAGAAAAAACAATGAAAGAGAATGCAAAAATATAAATATATTGAAGTTAAATATATACTCTATTTATTTTAAAATTAAGAGTTTTTTGTGCCCTTAAAGAAAATGTCATTCACCACAAAAGGATGTGGTGCAGCGGACGGAGTTGCTCCTCCCTTAATTAGAAGTCTTGGGCTCGAGCCTGAGTATGGAAAAATTCTTGATAGGGAGTGCTTCCCCTGAATGGGGCTCTACCCGGAGCGAATCCGGATATAGCGGGGCTCCAATACAGGTACCGAATACCCGGTAGAAAACCAAAAAAAAAAAGAATAACAGTCATCATTTTTACCTTTTAAATATGTTACACTAGACAAAATAGTTATTTTTTAATATTTAGGATAGTGATTAAAATATTTCCTAATCTTTAGGATTTCAAATTTTATTTATTGAATCCTTCCTTGTTTAAACTGGGAAGACAACATATTTGTAAGAGAAACATAACACCCCAAAAAAATAAACTAGGAAAGTTTCGTCCAAGAACTCTTTTTAGATTTAGGAGTATCTATCTTTGTATAAAATTATAACAGATTAATTTTTTATAATTTTATTATTTTAGTAAAAGGAAAAAAAAAAGTTTATTGAAAGATAATAAACTGAACGCTAAAAATAAAGTCTTGTGCACTTAAAACTCCTTTTAGGTTTGAGAATTCTTATTCTAATGTGATAGTATAATAAAATATGCATTGCTTTTTTTGTGTGAATATTTCAAAGATTTTCTCCCCATCCACGGTCCTTCCTCACCAACTCAAGGTGCTCCTTTCCTATTAAAGAAATGAAATTCGAGGCATAATCCTGATAACCTTGAACGTTGGGAGTCTCTTCTGATGGGAGATTTCCTCCTGAATCAAGGTGCCCACAGGCGGAGCTCCCTTCTCCTTGCCAAGCAGATTCGGGCATAGCAGTTATGGCTATGGTAAAACGAAGAATGGGGAAATGAATACTTGGGCAAAAGCTTTGAGTTAAAGGCAAATTGGCGCAAGAAAGGAGAACTACTCAGAATAGCGGAATCTACAAGAGGGCGAAGCAACCCTATATATGGGAAAAGCAGCGATCACTTGCCTGCCTCAAAGGCCGATAAAAAATATTGGCTAAAGCTTTTAATGCTTTGGAAAGATATTCCAGCGGAATAACCTCGGTCATTTCGTAACCGTATCATACCCTCGACACCGCCATATGACGTTTCGGGGTTGAAAACCCCGTATCAACCAAGTCCCGAGATGGTACCCGATCTTGAGGATATTCACCAAGAATAAGATAGGCTCTAGAAAGCCATTGGCATCATTGCAAGTCCGGATATGGTACCCGATTTCGAGGACCTCCATAAAAAAGAAACAGGCTCCAGGAAATCAATGCCCTCACTATACGTCCCGTGATGGTACCCGATCTCGAGGACCTCCACCGAGAAGAAGATATACTCCAAGGGGCCATTGATATCATTACAATACTCGAGATGGTCCCTGATCTAGAGGGCTTCTCAAGAAGCAAATAAGTGCTTAAACTCTACTCATATGGGCTCGACCTCGAGGTATCATCTAAACTTGGGCAAGCCCTCATCCGAAATTTATCTGCAACTCCTTAAAGCTATCTACACTGAGTTCAAAACAAGTCCCCAAATAGCCCGAGCTTCAGCGAACCCCCACTCGGGAACTGCTCCCGAAAGCCTAAAGGCTATCTTTATTCTTAGGCATCCAAGCAAATCCCCCCATCAGAGACTATCATGAGGTCTAACAGGTTAAGTCTCGTTCTGAAAGTTCAAATCCCTATTCCCATTCAACTCAGAGTCGGGGATCCCGATAGCCCGAGTTTATCAAACCAATCCGGGCTCGATCCAAAGTATGCCAAAGGGTTTTGCGGGGAATCGAGTTAATCGATCAAGAGCCAGAGGGAATGCTCACACTCGGGCTCAATACTCGTACCAATTGGTGGAGTTGTGCATTAAAATTCTCCACAAATGCAGATAAAAATAAATATAGCATAATTCAGAGGCAAATTGAAGAAAAATCTTTGTATTCATAAGCATATGATTACAAAAGACCACGAAAGGTCCTTACATATGATTACAAAAGCCCACGAGGGGTCCTTACACAAAAGCAAAGAAGCAAAAAGGTACATATATAAGAAAATCCTAGAGTCAAATCTATTCTCGGAGGTACATCCTCGGCGGCAATATCTTCAAGCGCCACCTTCTCGGGGGTCTTATCTTGGTCCTCCAAAATGGTATCTCTAAGGGAGAATATGAAGAAGAGGAAAGTGAGAATATGGAGAAGAAAGTGAAGAAGCGGAAAAAGATGAAGAAAAAGTCATAGCCCGCTAAAGAGCAAAATCTCTACAAGGCCAAGAAGATCACGACCCGATAGAAGACTTAGGGAGCGTCGGCCTTACCTACACGGCTACTTTGAGTTCACTTCTTGGGATATTATGCCGTGTAATTTACCGGCTAGAGGTGCCACTTCACCCCATGAAAAGCAAAAGGGATGAAGTGCCATACCAGGCCGGGGTAGGAAGGTGAGCAGCGGTGTATAGACCGAACACCCTCGTGAACAGCAGTGTATAGTCCAAATATCTTCCCAAGTCGGAAGAAATCGGCCCCCTATCTCATCATCTCAAGCCAACAACGACAGCAATAACTACAACAATAACAACAAAAACGACAAGTCAGTGTAATCTCACTCGGCAAGGGAAAGCCCAGGAAAAAGGCCATGGCGTGGCTGAAGAGAACGCCGCCATGTAACCCTAAGGCCGCGGGCCTCAAATATAAGGGATAACCACAGATAAAGATGAGGAAAGAGAAGTGTGAAAGGATAATTTAAGAATGCTTGAAGAAAGAGTTGGTTCCAGAAAACTCTCATTTATAGAGAAAGGGCAGAGTAACCGACAGGCACAATCAATACTCTTTGAAAAACGTAACTGACGGTGCCATCAATGTCTTTGAAAGACATATCGGTAGGCGCAATCAATGCTTTTTTAGAACTCAATTGACAGCTATATTATCGCTTAGAAAGACGAGAATCAGCAGTACATTGAATGGCGCTGAAAAAACGAGTCAGCGGGATGCCTCGGTTGTCACAAAGGCTTATATCATAAGTATGACCTCATCAGTATAACATTATCGCAGGAAATTTGTAGAGATGGTTATCAAGGTCGTTTCTTATCGTTCTACTCTAAGAAACGCGGGAACTATCTAAATGGGGTAAAATCAGAGGGTCCAATTTTCCATCGTTACGACACCTCGAAGGCGTGTCTCGAAGGCTCAAAACAACGGTCGAGTTTCATCCCTCAAGGGCCATTGATGCTCGACCTCGGAGTAGTACGGACTAACGGTTACAGAGAAAAAGTGGGGAGTTCCCAAGGCGTGTAGCCAGAGCCGACAAAGTCTATTAGGCTAGTCTAAGCTCGCATCATGGCATTAACTAGCTGTCCCATCTCCATATCTTTATAATAAATGTATTTGTATTATGTTGGGATTTCCCCTCCTATATAAAGGAGATCCCCATAATTTTGTAAACACTTGTTGCTCAATACTAAATAAACAAGAGCATTCTCTCTGCTCTCTAACATATTCTCTCGATATTATTGCTTCCATTTAGTGCCTATATTTATTGTGTTCTATTTATTGTTCTTCATCTATTGTTCTTCATTTATTACTTATTATTTGTCATAAAGAGCCATCATTGATTTTATTATAACTGTTAGTCACCCATCGATTATCCTCAATAGCTCCCAGCCGAGCATCAGACTCGACCCCGAGGCCCTCGAATAGGCAAGCCCGAGGCGCATATTATTAATCATTCGTCTTGGTTATCAGCTTTCTCTCAAGCTCTTATCTCATTTCTAAGCCTTTCACATAGCATCAACTGCCTAACAACAAGCATAAAAATAGAACACATATTTTTAGAACCACAAAATTAAATTTAATTGTTATTACCATTTTCACGGTAAACAATAATGTTTACTCGGATGATGTTCGCAACATTCTCCTTCTTTACTTCCTTGAGGGAAACAACTTCCACCTATTTTGAGAAGTAATTAGTTGTATCCAAGATGTACAAATGTCCAACATAAGATTTTGGTAGCGGTCCAACAACATTAAATTTCCACGCATCAAATGGCCAAGATGCAACAATTGGATATAGCACTTATCTGTACATAGAAAAATCAGAACACTTGATTTCTCGCTGTCAAGTCATTTCAGAAGCATGCCTCGGGACCCCGAGGACGGGAGGCCACGACCGAGTTCCCATCCTCGGGGATTGTCGAAGCCTGACTCAGAAAAAATGGAGATCGAAGCCAGGACAAATGGGGGAGCTCCCAAGGTACACGGCTAAGCCTGACAGGGCCGGCCTATCCAGAGCCTATGCTGAGGCATCACGTCAAGCCATCCCATCTCCATATTTTGTAATTAATCTCCACATACTTGTAGCCGAGTCCCGCCTCCTATATAAATGGGACTCGCCCTACCTTGTAAGGGATGGATGTCTATCGTCCTCTTACTTGTTCTTCACTACATTGCTCAATATTGGTCATAAAGAGCCTTGCTTAATCGTATCCTCAATTGTTATCCCATTCTCGGCTGACCCCAATAGCTCGAGCTCGACCCGAACCTGGACCCCGAGGTCCCCATCGATCAACCCCGTATACGGGCAACAGGCCCCTTAGTTTGACTACTACCTCGTTTTAACGTGCATTTCATCTTCGAACTCCATATTGTTAGCATCAACTGCTTTGACAACTAGCTCGGGAATAGATCATGTATTTTTAGAAACTCATCTACAAATTTAATTGTCGTTACCATTTTCACGGTAAACAGTTTGGCACCCACCGTGGGGCTAAAAATAATAGTGATTATTTTCTTGCTGGTTTCATTGCACAAATACACATTATCTTTCACGCTTTTTCTTGTCCAAGATCCTTTGACTTCAGGTTAAAATCTCCGGCTCGGTAAGCAAAGTCGAGAATGACTACCCTGAAAATCACGACGGAAACGGTGTGGCTATTCCAGCGACTGGCGCGATACCGCAGGACCCCGATAACGCATCTGGATCGATTCAAGCGAATGCAGACTTGCAAGGTGCGCAACAGGTCGACGAAGCCTCACGCACCGATGGTAGCATACAACATATCGACCAATAGGAAGCTCAAAAAACAACGGCCCGGGAAGAATAGGAAGTTAGTCTTCATGTTATTTTTGAAATGTTGCAGGCATAGCAGATGGCTATCACTCAGCCGCAAAGTTACCCAGAGACTCCTAGCGCCGTAGCGCCGGATACATCTCATCAAAATCCACCTTAAAACAAAGAACTCTATGAAATAACTCTATATACGCGTACATTTGACTTTTATTAATAAAATTTAAGTTTTAATTTATGTCTAATGTATTGAAGTTTATTATATATCGTATACCGAACCTATAAATACTTATGAGTAAAATAATATCTTAAGTAAATTTACAAATGACATGATTACGATTTGAATTAGAATTTACAATTATAAACAATAATATAATGTACATTAATTTTTTGTTATAAACTTATACATAATAAAGCACAAACTGAATTAGATAAATAAAACAAAGATAAGATTCTAAAATTTATATATAAGAACTAATAGTAATAAATTGTATGAATTTCTTTATAAGAAATTTAAGGTAATTATATGCTTTTGTTCAATTAGTTATATGACTTTTAGCACAAATAATATTATTTGTACTTTAGATATTAGTAAATCAATATATTCTGTTATTTTAGATAAACGTCATTATAAGAAACATATAAGTTGGATGAGTCCATGGTCCAACAATCAGACATATTATGAGTTATCTCCTATCCAAATTTTTTCTTATCACATATTATGACTTATTTCCTATCCTAATTTTTTCTTTGTCAATGCATTTATTATTTTCTTTCAAGCGCCTATTGTGATGACCCAAAAGGTCATCTTATGTTTAACTCGATTCCGTATTCCGAGGCCTTCAAAACCTCATTTTTATTCCTCCTCGATTTGCGTGCACGGTCCAGACGCATTTCCGAAAATCTTTTATGTGAAAATTTGATAAAATAATAATTTTTGGCCTAAAAAGTTGATTTCTGTTTACTTCGTTCAACGTTTTAAGTAAACGAATCCGGACCTGTATATTGACGGTCCCAGTGGGTCAGTATTAAAATATGGGACCTGGGCGTATGACCGTAATTGAATAGCGAGGTCCCTAGCTCGAGATATGATTTTTATTAAAATTGAAAGACTAAAATTATAATGGTTTAAAGAAATTTGGTAATGTTTGATCTTGTTGGTATCGGATCCGTATTTTGGTTCCAGAGCCCGGTACATGTCTGTTATGTTATTTATACCCTATTTGTGAAATTTGGTAAGAAACGGAACTGATTTGACATGGTTCGGACGTCCGGTTGAGAAGTTAGAAGTTTTAAAACTTTCTTAAAAATTTCATTCAATTTGATGTTAAATTCGTAGTTCTAGGTGTTATTTTAGCGATTTGATCGCACGAGCAAGTCCGTATGATATTTTTAGACTTGTGTGCATGTTTGGTTTGGAGCTCCGAAGGCTCAGGTGACTTTCGGATAGACTTGGGGATGTTTTAGACTTAGGAAAATCTTTAGTTTTCTGCAGCTTCAGCACTTGCTGGTTTCCTTCTTTGCGCTCGCGAAGCTTCTGACGCGAACGCAAAGTGTAAGCTGGGCTAGGGATGGATTTGTTCTACGCGAACACGAGGCTTCGGTCGCGAACGCGGAGCACTGGGGGTTTGTTCTTCGTGAACGCAATCGGCTTGATACGAACTCGTAGTGTATTGGAAGTGGGCTAGGAATCATCGAGTTGTTCTACGCGAACGCGGGCCTAGGCTCGCGAACACGAAGGTAAGGGGGGACAGACTATCGTGAACGCGTGCAACTCTTCGCGAATGCGAAGGCCTTTCTGGCTGTTGTGCATCGCGATCGCAACAGGTCTCTCGCGAACGCGGTGAAAACCTGTCCAGTGATTTTCAAAACCAAACAAAAATGGAACTTCTTCCCAAATTTCATATTTCATCACTAGAACTCGACCTAGGGGCGATTTTTGAGGAGGGAATTCAACACTAAATCATAGGTTTGCACTCTTTAACTTGTTTTCTTCAATTTTCATCATCACCCATTGATATCCTAGTCCTAAATCTTGTTCTTTAAGGGTAGAAAATTAGGGATTTGGGGAGAATTGGAGATTTTGCAAATTTGGGGATTTAGACCTCGATTTGGAGTCAGCTTCCGGAACTAATTACATATTTGGGCTCGGGCTGAATGGGCGAATGTGTTTTGGTCCAAATCTCGAGTTTTGACCAAGCGGGTCCGGGGTCAGTTTTTGATTTTTTGGGGTAAATGTTAGGAAACTTATAATTATGTATTGGAATTGATTTCTTTAGCGATAATATTAAGTTAATTATGACTAGATACGAGTGGTTCGGAAGTGGAAACTAGAGGAAAAGCGGTAATTGAATAGTGAGTGGCATGTAGATCGAGGTAAGTGTTGTGCCTAACTTTGACTCGACGGACTAGGGATCCCCGACTTAATTGCTATGTGAAAATGCATGTGTGTGGCGTATAGGTAAGGTGACGAGTACCTATGCGCCGCCAATTTATCTGTTTTGTCTGTTTTCTTCATGTTCACAATACATTATTTCCTTCCTTAACTGTTACATGTTTCACTGGTATTTCCATGCTCAATTGCTACTTGTTAGACCTTGTTTTCATTGTTGAAGGTATTAGTTATTCCGTAGTTTCATTGTCTCATGTTATTGGCTCAAGTCGGTTATCGATATTTCATGGTATATTTTGGATTGGTTTCGCTGAATAGTACAATTTGAGTGAAGTTTTCTAATTGTACAGCTTTCTGTTCGCTTTAGTTTAAGGTTTAAATATTGTGGAGAGTTTTGAGCTAAATTATAAAATTCCTGTTCTTATTGTGTGATTGGTACTGATATGGTGGGATCGGGTTGCATCCCGCACCAGGAGGAATAAGGGTGATATATTGAGGAGGAATAAGGGTGAAATGCTAATATATGGAGGGATTAGGTTGTGCGCCGCAACAAGAGTAATAAGGGTGGTATATTGAGGAGGAATAAGGGTGAATCACTATTTTATGGTGGGATCGGGTTGCACGCCGCAACAGAAGGAATAAGGGTGGATTGATATGGAGTAATAAGGGTGTATAGTCATATTGATTATAAGGTGGGATCGGGATGCGTGCCGCATCAGTTTATGTGTTTATGTATTTTTCTTCTACTGTGTAGTTATTCTGTAGTTTTGCATTTCACTTAAAGATTGGCTATAGTTGGGTTCTGATGAGATAATTGAGTTCTATATTCGTTCCTTGCAATTACAGTTTTATTTTGTTCCTTTCCTCTTTCTGCGTTTATTATACATTGTATGCAGGTTTTATTATAATTTCCCCGATGTAGCTCGTCACTACCTCGCCGAGGTTAGACTTGGCACTTACTAGTACATGGGGTCGGTTCTACCCATATTGCACGCTGCACTTTCTGTGCAGATTTCGGAGCAGGCAGTGGCTGATTGAGAGGTTGGCTTCAGGTTACACGGTGTGGAGGCCCAAGGTAATCCTACTAGCGTCCGCAGTCCCCTAGCATCCCCTTCTACCTCTCTACATTACTGGTTTACTTTATTTCCAAAACGGTTGTACTTTCTTTCAGATTGATGTTTGTAGAAAAATCATAGTATGTTCGTGGATTGTGACACCGGATTCTGGGTAGTAGTAGCAAATTAGTAATAGTATATAAACAAAGAGGTTGTTTACTTACTTCCACAATTATTTATACCTGTTTTAGCTTGTTTACATTTAATCATTGAAATGTAACGAAAATTGGTTAATAATACTCTAACGTTGGCTTGCCTAGCAAGTGTGATGTTAGGCGCCATCACGGTCCCGATGGTGGAAATTCCGGATCGTGACACCTATACTTTCTTAGTTTTATATATCTATCGATCTTATTATATAATAACTATAAAAGATAAAACTCCAACGCAAAATGTTGATAGATCGTTTTACCTTTTAAATTAATTTTCCGTTTAATAAAAAAAATCATTTAATTTGTTTTAATATTTAAAACTGTCAAATCAACTAATACTTGTAGTTCATAATGTAGTGTTGTATTCTATTTTTATTATGGTAATTTATTCTTTTTTAATCTGACGGAAACGCAATGGTAATTTATTCTTTTTAATTTGATGAAAACAATTTGTATAATAATTGATTAAAGAAATAGAACAACTTGAATTTTGCTTGTTAGAAAGAAAAAAAAACTATCTTATGTTAGTGGCTAACTGTGATGTATTTTTTAGAATGAACTTGAAAATGAAAGAAAAAATAAACTTGAAAATAGCTTTTCGAAAGAGATTCAAGAAGCTTTTAAATCTTCAAAGGCTATGTGTTCTTGCTCTTAATATTTATGTAATTTTTTCAAAATAATTTTCTCATTAAATAGATGCACGCGAATTGCACGAGGAAACAAAATTCCCGGAAATCCCCCCTCGTTGTAGTGATCTAAAGATATAAATTATTACTATTACTACCGTGTAAACACGTATACATTCAACCATTATGTTCAATTAATTGTTTAACTAAAAAATAGAATTTTAGTCAAAGCTAGAATTTAGAAGAACGCGGGTTACTGATAATCAAAAGAATATGTAGAAGAGAATAATTTGGAATAACCAGAATGTAATCAGGAGAAAAACAAGTGAATCAGAGTGTATTTCAATTGTGTTCCCTGTCCTTACAAAAGCATTCTCCCTTTTATAATGGTTTTTTTGGAGATATGTGTATTGCCTTTGTCTTAATAAGGCAATTATGGGTAATCAATGACAATAAAAGAAACGTTACTCAATCATTTATATTAAATACAAATTCTCTAACGTACTCAGTATTTAATATATGTTAAATACTGAATTTGGACTCTCATGCGTTGTCAGATTCATTTCTTTGATTCTTCTTGATCTTTGAACTCTAAATGACTTAAATAGATACGGGCGCCGAACTATTTGAATAACTGCCCGTGCCTCTTTCATCACCTTCTCTCGTATCTGTTATTGCTCGTGCCTCTTGGTTAATTATAACTCTTTGACTATTTGACTAATCCACGTGTCATGACACGTCACCTCCAATATGCAAACTCAATTTTTCCCAATACATTAATCATTTGGGAAGTATGAACATGAAACAACAAACCAGGCATTATGGCATCAGATGTGTGGTTTGCGTGTGTGTATGTATTATGCGTGTATTGATAATTTGTGGCAATGCCACATAAAATTGCATGTAGTAGAAATATTCTGTTAAGTGTCTTAATTTTCTAGGATAATTACTCTTTCTTTCAATCAAAATCTGTTAAAAAAAAAGAGTAATTAACCTTTTCTGAAAACAACCAGAAACTTCTAGGAGAAAAAATCTCTTTTTTGTTTTTCAGAAAAAAAAAAATTAGTGTATCAATGGGGAAATCCTGAATAATTTGGGATCTTTTTAAATTTATGAGTGATCTAAAGTGAAAAATAATTTTTTTGAATTTTTTAAATTTTCGAGATTAATTTTTAAGTGAAAATTGAAATTTCATGACCAAATACTAATTTAAAAAAAAAAAGTGAAATTTCATTAGTCGTTTCTTTTCAAATCCAGTTGTAACCTTCCCAAAATGATACAACTACATGACTTGACAGACAATATTTACAGCGTGCTTTTTCCATAAGATGGAGACAAAATCCTTCCACTTTTACATGAATTAATGTCATGGACCTAACTTATTAATTAGGAATGTTGCCTTATTAATATAAAGTACATTTATAATATATTCATATGCATGCATTTTAGATTTGTCAACAAGAGTTTTACCGATCAAAAGTAAAGAAAAAGATTCATTCATTTGATATTAAACAAAGCTTTCACTATCATGTATATATAAGGATTATTCGAGATAAGGTCCTACAACATAAAATAAGCTATGCTACAACATGTTATTATATTTCTATTAAGGGAAAAAGGTCATTATTGTCCCGGTACTTTTGAAAATCATCCACGTTCGTCCCTGTTACACTGTAGGTTCAATCTTCACCTTACCGTTAATAAAGTCTATACAATTACCCCTAACCCTAACGCCTGTCCAAGTGGCAGCTGACCCCATCTCTTTTTTCCTACTCAGCTGCCAATTGGGACTTCTACTCACTTATTAGACCCAAACCCAACGGCCATTTAGTCCCTCATAACCCAATTTCAGTCAAATAAATTTGACACATACCCAGCGTCTTCTTCTCCCCCAAAATAAACTCCATTGCTAAAACCTTCCATCCGACTGAAATCTTCCCAAAAATTCTCTTTATTTCATTGTCGTCGTTGCTTTGGTTGTTAAATGTCGCAAGCTAGTTGTTCATCACAGATTAGGTGTCGCTGTGGCATTATAGCCAAACACTTCACTTCGTCTACTCCATATAACCCTGGAAGAAAATTCTACAAATGTTCGAGGCCCAAAGTTACCATATTTTTCAGTTCTCTTCTTCTTTTTTGTTAATAATTTTATTTCAATTTTGAAACTTAAATCTTCTTTTTGATTTATGCTTGACATGCTAATTCATGTGGGTTTTGGGAATGGGAAGACGAAATCTTCCCGCGAAGTGATTGGACTAATATTAAAGATGTAACATCGTCGATTGAGGAGATTAAGATGCAACGGGACAAATTGAATGAAGAAGTAATTGCCATGAAGGTTATACACCAATATGAAGTGGATAAAGTTGTCAAGTTGAAAGATAAACTTGCAAAGACAAGGATGTTGCTTATGATTTCTTGGGGATTGTTTATTGGTTATTTTGTGGTCTCGATGATGAAGTGACTATTTTGCAAATTCAAAGTTGTTGATGTTGAGTTTTATATGTGTAGCCATGTTGTACTAGTATTTGTATGTTCTTTGATTATGATGTTGTAGTAGTATTTGTTATGAAAAGGACTTTTCCTTTATTGTATACTCCATTTCCTAAACATGTTTGTTTTCTTTATAAGATATGTTTGGTTGTTCCTAAACATGTTCTTTGTTTGCTTTCTAAATAACTACACCCAAGTGCAAAATTGAAAAATAAAATAAAACAAACTACAGCAGCAAGCTGCAGATAACTGGATACAAAGCTTTAAAATTTAAACACTTACAAAATGGAAAACTGAAAAACTAAATACCATATTATCTAGATGTAAAAATTGCTAACTACATAACTAGAATTCCATCATTGAAAATGAAACACCAACTGTCAACATTCATAACATTAATAAAATTCACCTATATTCACCAACTATCAACATTCATAAAGTGAGTTTATAAGATAATTGGATACCATATTATAACCCCAAAAATATGTCTAACACCTAGCTATATCATGGCATCCAACTGTCACAACTAAACAACCACAACCAAAATATAAAGTTTACTGACATGGCAGTAATTACAACACATCCAAAAATTTACAAATGTTCAATACTTGAAGCAAAGTCCCATCATTTTTGCTCCTTACCACTACCCTTTCTTGCATTCAACTTCTTCAACCTTTGCTTGTTCAACTGATTTCCAGTGATGGCAGATGTTCCCAGCCATGTTAGGCCTTTTGCTGAGAAAGTAAACTTTGAAGGCTGACTTGCACCACTTGAATCACCAACAAATCCAATTTACTTGGTTGCAATTGGTATACTTTGTTGTCTCAGTTGTAGTCTTGTCCTTGCTTCTGAGATGCTCTTTGGCCTTACAGCTATGTCAGGCTCAGGTTCAAAGTTAGGGATCTCAAAATCTGGATAATTGCTAGTTGGAAGTTGCTGCTGAACAGTAGGGGTTGGCATAAATACAAAGTTGCTAGATTGACTGTTTTGACTTGGCTGGGGTGCTGATAAATGGAAGTCCTCTTCAGTTGGGATATCTGCAGCTGCTGGTGATGTAGGCTGTTTAGTAACAGGTTCATCAACCAAAGTTCTTTGCTTTTTGTTCTGCTTTCTCCTTGAATTTCCGCTCATTGGTTGTTTTCCTTTAGAGTGCTATTATCAAATAGAACACAATAATATGTTAGAACAAGGCAGAAAAAAATAGAACAAGGCACACTTATATTCAACAAACAAGATTAACTTGGCACAACCCCTAGCATTATGTCCAGTTTCTCCACTGTTATTACATGTCATGACTCTCCCTTTTCTGGATTGAGACCATTGCCCTTTCCTATTGGTTGACTCATTTGCCTCTCTTGTTTTTTTTTTACTTTTGGTCTGCCAGCTTGCCTTATAAATTCAGGTGGGTCCATCTTCTGGGAGGGCTCTATCTTCCAGAACTTTTCTCCTATCACAGGTTGCAACTTATGAGAATAAGTCTGGAGATATGCCTCTTTTGAAAGAAACTAGTGAATCTCACTCAAAGGATCTTGCTTCTTGTACAAGAGGGCACGGATTGCATGAGGACATGGGATTCCACAAAGGTCTCATGTTCTACAAGTGCATTTTTTTGCCCCCAGATTGACAATATGCCTATCACTACCTTCTGTCACCTCATAACCTTGGTCAGCACTGCCATTCACATGACACTTTTGTGCAATCCTCATAAATTGGTTATACAAGTTTAGAGTCTTAGGACTGTACTCACCTCCCCACCCCATAACTTCAGTTTCATTATCATTTAACATATTCATAACCTTGATTCTTATCTCCTCTAACATCTTTATAATTGGCTTCTGTCTAGCTTGCAGTATCCATAAATTGAAGGACTCAGTCAAGTTATTATCAACTGACTGGTTCTTGCATGTAGTATCAAAGAAGGCCTACTCTAGCAGGTAGGTGGATACCTTAACAAATCTTCAACAGCAGCTTTACCATCATCATCCACTTGGCTTATACTCTTCAACTGATCTTGGAAGTCCTCCTCATAGGTACTCCAAGCTGCCCACCACAGATATTTTTTGTATTCCCCAGATCCCCATCTCTTACACCAGTTTGCTTCTATGTGTCTAACACAAAATCTGTGTGTCTCAGGAAGCACTCCTAAGATTAAGTCATTAGCCCCTACATATATAGGAAAGAAGAAGTATGAGAATCTATATGTACAGATTGGAAAAATAATAAAATAATAAAGGAAAATAGTGAAGTAAAGTGTTCATACCTTTTGCATATCTAAATCCAGTAGGACCATTGATAGTAAACTGCCGAATAAATTAGTACTAAGAAAATTATGATAGGGAAAAAGAATAAGGACAATTAAAATAAAGATATAAAGATAGTAAAATAAAATCAGCCACAAATTCAATAATGCAAGTCAACATTAAGTAGCCATGAATATGGGGACCATACATTAAAGTATTATACGGAATAAAGTGTCCTAGCCCCACCCTTCAATATTAAAATTCTGATTCACTTCTTTTCTATAAAAAAAACAAAATAATTTGGGACCACAAAATATTATATTCGAAACCCTAAACCACCAAAAGGATTCCAATACCATATGAGGCACATGCAAATAAAAAGAGTAAAGAAAGAGTTTATTACTATAAAACTACATGCAAGTGAATACAAAAGCAAAGCACACACTACCAGCTTGAAATTATCGTCAAAGATAGGAGAAGTGAAAATCATAACCAACAAAGAACTATTCAGTAAACCATAACTTCAATAAATACAAAATCAGAAAAAATTAGAAACCCTATGACAACTACAAACACCTATCAACTTTAAATAATCGAAAAAGAAAAGGGTTTATGAAAACCCTAACCAACAAAGAACAAATCTGAAAGGTATTCGGAAAACTTTCTTCGAAATTTTTTTTGGGATAACTCAAGATAAGAGATTAAACTAACAGAAAAATCAATTTTTGGGAGAAAGATTTCTTACCTTGCTTGAAATCGCCACTGGAAGCAAGGATCCTGATCAGTTTTGATTCTCTTTTTTTCTTTGAAGTACCAGAAGGTTCGAGCAAATGAGTGAATAAGGTTTTGATTTTCAGACGGGTTTAATCTATTTATTTGATGGGTTTTCGGTTACGGGTCAATAAAATTTGGGAGTAGGTTTGGGTTTGGGTATAATAAGTGAGTGGAAGTCCCAATTGGCAGCTTAGTTGGCAGCTTAGTTGAAAAAACGAGATGGGGTCAGCTGCCACTTGGACGAGCATTAGGGTTAGGGGTAATTGTATAGACTTTATTAACTGTAAGGTGGAGATTGAACCTAAAGTGCAACGGGGGATGAATGTGGATGATTTTCAAAAGTACAGGGGTAATAATGGCCTTTTTCCCTTCTATTATATAGATACAAAATCTATTGGGATTTCATTTGTTTTTTAGTTTCTTACTCAGTGTTCGATATCCGCATCAGGGTCTCACTAAATCCAGATTCTTGTCGGAAATCCCACATTGAAAGGTAAGGGCGGAGCCAGAATTTTAACCTTATGGGTTCTGAATTTTGGACCACTTCAAGTATTAATGTTTGAGTTCTAGATTTAATATTTATATATATTTCATGAATTCAAAACACCAAATGCACTATTTGAGCAAAAGTTACTAAGTTCGGAAAATTCGTAGGTCGGGTTGTGTCTTCGCCCATGTTGGGGGTAAAGCACTTCCTAACAAAGACAACTCATATACAAGACTCGAACCCTAGACCTTACCATTCCACCACAACCGTGATTTCATTTGTTGAACTTGCATTAAAATCATTAATTTTAATGTATAGTAAAATGTTAAATCCCTTGTTTAAAAATTGAAACTCGTCAACAATAAATCTCCGGTTGGTATGACTTGTTGGTAAGACCGTGGCAAACACAATTCCAATTAAAGGTGTCAAACCTGACTGTGCCGGATAAATTTTTTTTATCGGTTAATCAGACAGATACGACCCGGTAAGGTCATGTCAGTCAGGAACCGGTTAACCGGACTGGCTCAATGGCTAGTTCAGATTTTTTTTATAATGTTGACTGTTGGCAACGGTCAGCTGTCATTTTGATCGTTGCCTAACGGCTAATTTGCAAGAATAGCCCTTTTTGGGCATTTTTTCAAAAATAATACTTTTATTATTTACTAATTTAGCCCTTTGAAAAACTACAAATAGAAACCCCCCCCCCCCCTTCATTTCTTCACTCATCTCACAATTCTAAAACCCAAATTCTCAATTCAAGTTAAATCATGCCTTGTCTTCTAGAGTGTGCTCATATGTTTTGGAACACTTTGAGGTGGTAGAAGAAAATGAAGAAGTTCGCAAAGTAGAGTGCAAGAACTGTGGTCGAGTCTTAAATGTTTATCGAAAGTGGGAGGGCACAGGCTGTTTAAGGAGGCATATGAAGAGTTGTCTTAAGCGTCCTCCAGAAATTCGTAGTTAAGTTGATTAGACAATTTGTGTTATTTTAAAAAAATTAGATTTATTTAAGCTTAATATTTTAGTTTGTTAGACAAGTTAATTTGAAGTATTATTATGTAATGAAAATATGAAATGAAAGCCTTTGAAGTTTGATCCTTACATATCAAGTTATCAACACTCCAGTATAAGACTTATACTATGAGTTATATTTTTTTCATTTTTATTGTATTATCTTAAATTCGTAATGAATTTTTCAAATATAATGTGTTTAAAGCCTTGAAATTTATTCAAACATTCTTTCTATACATTAGTTTTTAGTTTTTTATATTTTTACTTTATCTTAATATAAATTACAATTGTTATACAAAATACAAAAAAAAAAAAAAAATAGGCCTGGAGGGCCCCACCCATTAGGCCTGGAACTGTCCCGGTTCAATTTAGCATCAGGGAAGCCCAGAACCAGTAACCCTGATAAAAGATAACCGATAACTAGCCCCGTATCGAAACCGGACGATTCCCTTTTCCTCTACCCCCAACCGGTCTGGACCAGACCCTTGTGATATGCTTCTTTTAATTTATTTATTTTTGGGATAGTAAGATGTTAATATATCACTATGATCACAAATGGAGAAGTTGATCCAAAATCACATGAGACACCTATCCCTATAAAATCATTAATATCATTGGTCTACCGAAAATAATTTCTTTGCTTTTAGTAGGGGCAAAGTTTGTGTATACGCTATCCTCCTCATACCCCACTTATGAAAATACACTGAATTTGTTATTGTTGGTGGTCATGTGAAATCTTATTTGCAAGTAGTGCTCTTCCAGATCCGGGCAAGTTTGTTGTGTGTCTCTTTCTTTACAGGAATTTTTTTCTTCTATACAATATTTGAAATTTATTTACCAAAATTACCCTAATTTTATATGGGCATGGCAGTGGAATGGCATATATGATCATGAGGTTCTTTCTCTTGTTCCGAGATTAGAATACAAGATAGTAAGATGGGAGAAACCTAGTCTTAGTTGGGTTAAAGTGAACACTGATGGTAATGTAACAATCTGGTCGGTCGTTTTGAGTATTACAATCCAGTTTTCCCAATTACCGCTTTTTCTCTGTTTAGTTACAATTATGTGACTTGTCGGGAAAGTTTCGCAATGAATTGGAACACTTGGTTCCAAGATTTAAAACTTAAGTTGAAAAGGTTGACCGGATATTGACTTATGAGTAAATGACCCTGAAAAATTTTGCTAAGGAAATTAAGTTTTTGTGGTGCAGAGGTAGATTAATTAGTACAAAGGTAGATTTTGGGTTAAAGAATGCACCAAATTGTTAATAAAAAAATTTGGCAGAAAAAGGCGTTTCTGCTATCCACTTTGTGGCTGCAGAATCATTCTGCGGGCCATAGAATGGCCGCAGAGTAAGGAAGGACTGGGCAGGTTTGGATGCTATTTTGTGGCCGATTCTGCAATCGCAAAACAAGTCAGCGGTCCGCATAGTGACCGCACATCCGGTTAGAAGATGCCCAGCTCCGAGGAATCATTTCACGGGCCTTAGAAGCATTATACGGTCACATATACGATCGCAGAGGATATTTCGGAACTTCATTTTTCTGATTTTATAACCCGACTCAACCTCGATATATATAGCCTTTGAAGCTCATTTTGGAGCAAAAATCTGACATTTTTAAAAGAGAAGGGAGAGTATTCTAGAGAGAGGAAGAAGCTCAAGTGCTTTGTTCATCAAGATCTTGTTCAAGTTTTGAAATCCAACAAGGAGATATCACAAGATCTTCACCCAAGAGGTAAGGTTCTAACCCTAGTCTTCAATTTCAAGTTTGGGTAAAGATGGGTGATTGGGAGTATGATTCTTGGGCGTGAGAGTATTATTTATACATACTAGTACCAATAAGGTTTGTGGGAAGATTGTTGAGTTCAAATGGGTAAAGATTGGGTTGAAAATGGTAGAAACCTTCAAAGATTTTAATTGATTTGAGAGTCGAGTTGATGTCTGAATTTGGTGAAATGTATGGTCGGACTCGTGGTTAGATGGGCATTCATATTCTGTAACTTTTGTTGGGTTCTGAGACGTAATCCCCACAGGCAATTTTTGAGTTAAATTTCAGATTTTGTTGGAAAATTAGTATTTTCTTCTGGAATTAATTCCTATAATTCATATTGATTGAATCGAATTAATTGTGACTAGATTCGAGGCATTTAGAGGCCGATTCGCAAGGCAACGGCATAGTGGAGTAAAGAACTACACGATTTGAGGTAAGTAACATTTCTAAACTTGGTTCTGAGGGTATGAATCCCTGAACTTTGTGTTATATCAATTATTGGAGGTGACACGCATGCTAGGTGACAAGACTGTGGGCGTGCACCATAGAAATTGTTACTTAAATAAATTCTGTAGAGTTGTAAAATTAAAGAATCATGTTGTTATCTGTGTATCATCCACTTTTTATAGAAATGAGCTGAGACTCGTATTAAAGATCATGTTTAGACTACATGCCGATATTTTGGGACCCATAGGGTTGTGTTGTTGTTGAATTAATTGTTTTTACAATGTACATTTCATACTCAGTCATGTTTATCCATTGTGAGGATATTTATGGGATTGGGGATGCCCGCCTACAGCAGGCCATATCGGTTTTATATATTATTATTATTATTATTATTATTATTATTATTATTATTATTATTATTATTATTATTATTATTATGGGATCGGATTGCACGCAGCAGGCCTTATAGGCTTTATTATTCTGGATCAAGGCTGCACGCCGCAGCAGACATTATTGGCTTTATTATTATATGCATCGAGGTTGCTTGCCTTCAGCAGGCCACATTGGCTTTATATCACGCTTGGCTGAAGAAGCCCCTCCAGAGTCTACACCCCACACAATGAGCGTAAATGATTATATATTCGGGATGGACTTCCCAAGGCATGGACTTGCCTTACTTATTTATTTATAATTGTGATGAATTTCCTGGACATGGATCTTGTTCTAATCATTTATATGTTTGGGGATAAATTACCCCAGGGCTTGATTGGCCTTATACAATACTGAGTGACTGACTGTCAGTCGATGTATACATATATATATGGGATGGATTTTCCCTGAGCTGGATTGGTCATATATAATACTGAGTGAACGAATAACTTGTAATCGTGAGTACACGAGGTTATCTACTGAGATGTCATACTCCTCATATCATTCATAATTGATCTGTTTTACTTTTACAGAGTTTAATTATTGAACTTGAAAGTATTCCTACATTTCTGTACTGTTATTTCTATACTAGACTGTACCTGTTGAGCTCGTCACTACTTTTAGCCCAAAGGTTAGTCTTGTTACTTATTGAGTTAGTTGTACTCATACTACACCCTACACCTCGTGTGCAGATCCAGATACTTTTGGATGCAGCTGCTGCTAGAATTCAGATATCTACCTGTTGGAGATTATCGAGGTAGCTGCTTGGCGTCCGCAGACTTTGACTCTCTTCCTTTCAGTAATTGTATTGTTCTATATTTTAGACAGTATTTTTGTCAGTCAGATTTTATTATCATTTAGATGCTCATGTACTCAGTGACACCGAGTTTTGGGAATGTATTTTATGTCAGAAATTGTGAGATTTTTCTATGAAATTCAAATATTATGTTTTAAGTATTTAAAAGAAATGGTGTTTTGTTGAGACTGTCGACTTGCCTAGTATTGAGATAGGCGTCATCACGACAGGTGAATTTTGGGTCGTGACATAGTCAAAATGGGAGTGGTTCTGCTGGTGTAAGTTGATCATGGTGTATGCTCCACCAGTGAGGAGAGGTAGGGACTAACCGGAGGATTTCACATTGTTACAGAGAGGCGAACCAAGTCACTGATGCTCTTGCTAAGCGTGATGTGATAAATGAAGCTAAGTCCCGAAATTCTAAATTATATGCCAAACTGCTGAAGTCGCATTTGCAATCTTGAGTTGGCAAATGTGACCCATTGTCCGCAAAAGCGAACACTGCCAAACCCACCTTGAAGTCTTGGTTAGTTTAAAGTGAACACTATGTATATAGATAAAAATATTACGTTTTAGATGTATATAACACATATTGAATATCCTTTGTCGGAATTTTTTTCACTATTTTCAAATTTAAATATCCTTGGGTAAATTTCTAATTTCGTCATTGATGAGTACTGACTACTATGGGCTGCCATTTTTCTGCTGCTAGTAAGTAGTGCATTTAATTGGGATGCATTAATAGCAGAATTTTGTGAACCGGATTATTATAATTGATTAGACATCATTCATTCTGCAGTTGATGATTATTCAATTTGGCTGATGAGATCAAATATTGTTAACTGAAGTTTGTATACAACAGTCCTAGCCAATGTGCTATATATAGTTTTACTTACTTTTAGACGATTTTATATCGCAAACATGTTACATGTCAAACATATACTACTTCCGTTTACTTTTATTTGTCCATTTTAAACTTTTTACGCCCCTTAAAAAATAATAAATATAGTGTGTATTTTACCTTACAACCCCTAATAATGATAGCCTTTCAAAAAATCTTGGGAAATAAGTTTGAAAATTAATAGATAATGATAAGGTTAAAGTTGGAAAAAAAGATTGTCTTTCTTTTGATTTAGTATAATAGACAAGTAAATGTGAACGGAGAGAGTATTTGTATATCTCGGAAATTTCAATCGTGAATACTGGAGTTTTTCCTTCATATCATGTAAATAATTACTAATATTGTTAGTATTTATAAATTTTTTGTAACGTTAAAATGAGTGCAATTCGTGGAATTTTCTTGAAAGACTATAGCTAAGAAAAAAGTGGCGAGTGAAATTAATTATTATGCGTGCACGCTCATCCTCCCTTAAAATGTGAAGTTTTAACGATTAAATGGGTTTCCCTAATATATTATTCATTTGCAGTAGATAAAATATTTATAGCCTAAAATAGTTTAGTGGGCGTACGAACATAACAATTATAAAATTCCAGAGGAAAGTGAATATTTTTGTTTCAAGTAAAAATGATATTTGAAAATTAGAATTGTGTTTGGACATGAATACAATTTTGAGTTGTTTTTGAATTTTGAGTGATCTGAAGTGCATATTTTGAAAAATAACTTTTTGAAGTTTTTTCAAATTTTTTGAAAAATTCCAAAATTATCTTCAAGTGAAAATAAAAAATTTCATGAACAAACATTGATTTCGAAAAAAAAGTTAAAAATTTTCGGAAAAAAAGTGAATTTTTCTTTATGCCCAGACGGACCCTTAATACATGAAAAGCTCAACCACCACGTTGTGAATACCCTAAATTGCATTTTTGTTTGACGGTTAGTTGTGTTTACTAATTACTTTATATTCAAACAAGATACATTTTTTTTTCTAAGATGTGAAAACTCAGTCAATTAAGAAATTTAATTTCCTTCTTTTAGCACGATTTTCCTAGTTTCCAACAAGGGACAAAAGTTCATAAGGAATAAGCCCACACCAAGAATTAGTTGAATTTTTCCTTTTATTTCCAAAAAAAAAAAAAAAAAAAAAGTCAACAGTAAATATCCAAGTTGGTATGACTTCTTGGTAAGACCATATGATACACAAAAATCCTATAAATTTGGCCTGCATTAACAAGAAATTAAACCAAACATAACAAGAAAGAAATCACCATGTTTTCCTCATCACATCACTTTGTTCTTTGCCTTTTCCTACTTAGTTTTTTAGCAATTTCATCAGTTAATTCTGAAAACTCCCCTATTAATTTTGTTGTTATTATTAAAAATGAAACTCCAAATACAGTGGAAGCAAGATGTTATATATATGGAAATGATAGTGGTGATTACTCAATGAAACCAGGTTGGACTGATCAATTCTACGTACCAATTATTCCAGGAGGAAATAACACTCTTTCTTGTGACATGAAATTAGGGGGAAAATATGGGTTTTTTGAGTTGTTTAACTTGAATCATACTCATATTTGTCATACTACTGAGGTTTGTTTTTGGAAAATACATGAAGATGGACCATGCATGTTGTTTGCAGGCAAATGTGTTCTCTTCAAATGGGGTGCTAACTCAACTAGGGATATTGCAAGTGAACCGGTAAGACATATTGCGAGTGAATCAGTAAAATATGTTGCAAAACCGGTGACACGCGTTGCAAGTCATGAATCAGCTAGATATGTTTCAAGTAAACCAATGAGATATGTTGCAAGTGAACCAATAAGATATGTTGCAAGTGAACCGGTGACACGCGTTACAAGTGAATCAGCGAGATATGTTGCAAGTGAACCAATAAGATATGTTGCAAGTGAACCGGTGACACGCGTTGCAAGTGAATCAGCGAGATATGTTGCAAGTGAACCAATAAGATATGCTACAAGTGAACTAACAAAATATGTTGCAAGTGAACCCGTGACACATATTGCAAGTGAACCAGTGAGACATGTTGTAAGTGTAAGAACAAGACATGTTGCAAGCGAACCAATAAGACATGTTGCAAGCGAACCAACGAGATATATTACAAGTGAATCAATGACATATGTTGCAAGTGAACCAGTGAGATATATTGCAAATCCTTAGTAAATCCATAAAAATGTAGGATTTCTTTTCATGATATGAAGTTTTATGAAATTAATGAGAAAATTGATAGATTGAGTATAAAGATATGATACTTGTTATTTTGCTTGTTATTCCCAAGCTTCAAATCTCATTGGGGTTTATCTGAAAATGATTACATTCACATTAAATCATTAGAACCTTGTATATCCTGATCATATAATAATTTCAGAACAAGGCCTCTCTTTTTTTAATTAGGAGAAGGCTTTTATTAACTAAGGGTTGTCTGGTTGGTTTACTCTGTCTTTATATTGACAAGAACAAAGTTACAAGAGAACAATTTTAAATTATAAAGGATCAAAACTGATTAAGAATATATTTAAAGGATCACATTATACCTGCCTTCAAACATAAGAAACATTTTAGTTATTTTCTCTTCTTTTTAATGTGAACCATTTTTGACAGGGAACCCATTTTTTACACGATTTCTTGGATGCTTCAAAAAACAAAAAAAAACAAAAAAAAAAAAAAAAAAAGACAAAATTAGGCCTAACTTGGCAAGTACAGTATACCTTTTTTTGTTGACAATCAATTAAATCACTTCATAAAAATTATTTTGCATAATATATTTTCATTTCTTAAATGCTTGAAACAAAAAGTAAGGGAAATTTAGGCCTTACTTGGCATGTATCACTTTTTTGGCTTTCCTTCTTTCATTTGGTTACTCTGATTTCTCCTATAATTGTTTGATTTATTTTCCTTCACGTGGTTGTCCTTCTCAATGATGGACAAGCAAAAATAATTGTAAGATAAAATTTTAGTACCGCCTTATACTTTATTTAGTAATTAATTTTGGGTAAGCTATTTCAGGATTAAAATAGTATTGGGATAATTTATACGCCTACCAGATGGTGGAATACTAATCTCAAAATAAGTTATCACAAAATAAAGCAGTAAAATTAACAATACCAAGATTAATACAACATACCAAACAATCAATAAGAAATAATAGCAGGATATATAATTAATCTCAGCATAACTAATCCTAGCATAACTTGTCTTCAAACCAAACGAACCCCAAGGAAATTGGAGGCCTAGCTAGGTATTACCAAATTGAGCGAGAATATCACATCTCTCGCTCCTTGTAGTACGAGCGCTATCTGATTTCAATATCCGAACATATCTCTATCGAAGAGAGTCTTGGAGTAATGGTAAAGTTTTCTCTGTATAATTTATAGGTCACGGTTCAAGTCGGGAAGAAAAGCCACTAATGTTTGCATTAAGGTAGGCAGCTTACATTACACCCCTTGGGAGGCAACCCTTCTCTCAACCTCCTGAACATGGAATGCTTTGTGCACCGAGTTATGTTAAAGAGATGATTATGAGACTAGTGCAAACAATATATTGAAATAGTAGATTTAGTAGTGTGCTTTCTGGAGCCAACGACCCACTAAGACTAACCTATCTACAAGGCGTGAATACGAGATGTCAGCAGAATGATTGGCGGGACAGAGGCTAGGGTTGCTTCCTTCCCACCGTGTCCTTCCTTGTGTATCGGAGAAATAATGTCTTAAGTGCATCAATTTTTCGAGAATCATTTTGTATGTTATATACAAAAAATATAATTTTATACACTTTGTGTCTATAAAATATAAATAGTTTTAACTGTGGGCTAAAAGTGAACTTTGCCCAATTATCTTGGCCGTACTAGAGCCATGATCATGGCTCCAGCAATTGTGGCAATTGACCCAAATATTTTCGCATGGCTACGAGGGCTTGTAAGCTTCACCTTATAATCAAGCTTAGGATAAAAAAAATGTGCAAATTAAAAAATATTAGTGTCTCATCATTTGGGAATTCTTAATGATATGAGAATATTTTGGCTTGAATCTTGGTCTAGCAGTGAAGGATATGGATTTGAAGCTAATTAAAAAGGGTTCAACATATAATTTTGACAAGTATTTGGAAATTTCTTCTACTGGCATTGATCTACGAGATCAATTTTTGCCAATATAATCGAATGATTCTATTCGGGGATCCCAAAATATGAAAATATGGTGCTTGTAATTTTGCTTTTTTCTTCCTTGTTGAATATGCCTTAAGCTTTATGCTCAATGAGTAATGATCAGTTTCAAATATCATTCTTTTTGTGTGAATTAGTCAAGATCGATGTCTCGATTTTAATTAGAAATTATGCGTAATTTGTCTCTAACTCAACTATAATGAGCAAATTTATAAATATGGAGAGAAAGTCTTAACCTTTAAAATGCATCGGAAAGAGATACTTCCCATAGACGTGAGTAACATTTATGTTATATGGAGATAAACGAGCAAACGATTTTGTGACATGAGATTGGAAGCTCATTACACATTGAACATACAGCTTGGCATATCCATTCACATAATACCTGAATTTTCTTAATCAATTTCATAGAACATTAGTAAAAATTTCATGAATTTACTTAGGACTTCTCTTCAAAATGAAGGGTCCAGTTGTAGCATATCTCAGTTTTTCAGTTGCAATATGTCTAGTTGAAGGGAGTTTTTCTTTGACTTGGTGACTCAAACTGGGAAGAACTGTAGAGTTAGCATCCCATTTGAAGAGCACACATTTACCTGCAACAAACATGCATAATCCATCTTCATGTGCATTCCAATAACAAAATACATCAAGAGTGACAAATGTTAGTATTATTCAAGTTAAACAACTGGAAAACCCATGTTTCTCCCCTAATTTCACGTCACAAGAAAGGGTGTAATCCCTCCAGGAATAATGCTCCAAATGAATTCAGCAGAATGATCTGGTGTCATTATGATTTCGTCGCGAGTCTCAATTCCATGTATATAACATCTTGCCGATGCTGTACTTGGAGTTTCATTTGTCGCAATAACCTCGAACGGGTAATCAACGGGGATCTGTGAATTAACTGATGAAAATGCTAAGAAACTAAGAAGTAAAGTACTAAGTAGTGTGATGAGGAAGGCATGATGATTTTGTTTCTTGTTATACTTGGTTTTCTTGTTATTGTTGGTCCAAATTATAGTGATTATTGTGTGTTCATATGGTTTTGGACAAAACTTCTTCATTAATGATTACAGAGATAACAACTTCTTATTGAAACTGTTTAACCAGTCCTACCAAGAAGTCTTACCAACTTGGAGATTTTCTGTTGACTAGTTTCAATTTAAATTTACTTTTAGTATGAGCTTAGTAACTTTTGCCCCTTGTTGGAAAGTAGGAAAATTATGCTAAAAGAAGGGAAAACTGGTAGAAATTTGCATATCTTGTTCAGTTTAACAAAGCATAAAAGGAAGGTAATTAGTGTTCCTAATTGACAAAGTTCCATATTTTAGTGACACAAATGCATATTGTTGGAACACAAAGTTAATACCTGTAAGTTTTCAACTAACAGTCAAACAACAAAGCACTACATAATACATATGAACACATAGGCTGAAAAGAACTTATATTAATTGTTTACAAATGAAGTTGCATCACCTTTGTGGAGTTCATTTCTCATTACTGAGTAGTCGAAATGTTCATATATTATACTCTTTAGGCTAAAAACATTTAATCTACTGTAAATGAGACACAACTATATCAGGCAAGCCCATTTAATCTGGCATTTGGGCTAAAAATTTACCTCTTCTTAGTTTTCTTGAAGAGGAAAACCAAAATACCTCTTTGAACCTGCTAAAGTACCTATGCACTAACATAGTTTTTAAATAAATTAGATTCACTTTTGTCTCTTTTGATAAGATTAAATTAGATTCCCAGAAATATGTTTGGGAAGAATAGTGGAGGTAGAACTATGACAGAAACGTAGATTCCGAGCTATATACCTTGATATGAATTAAAATCCTGTTATACATCCATAATGATACTAAGCTCACACAAATAATAATTTGCACTCGAGTTAAGGTTTACATCCAAGTGATACTTTAACACATTTATGAGAAACCTACATCAGCATTATACTAACTCTCCACTTCTGTTCAAATGTCTGAAAAATTCAGTGAGATAAATTAGGACATACTAATTCAAATGTTTTTTATAGAAACCATCTCCATAGCTGGAAAATTTACAGAGTGATTCGGAGAACTAGCAGCTGGCGTACTATTGAATGTAAACAGTATTATGACATTGATAAATCTTACCAAAATGAGTACAGACTACAGACACAAAGCAGGGAAGAAGTCATCTTCTGGAATATTTTCAGTTTGAAGTTACTGCACTCATTTGCTGCATAAGTATCTCTTCAACTCTATCCGCGAAGACTGAGATAGTCTGTCGTGAATTTGTATCCAACGAGTTTGCCACTTCCTAAAAACGTTAAATGAAGCAAAGGTCAGAAGGCCAAAAAACTTGAATCGTACCAAATCTGTCAAATAGTTTTCTAACTTTATGGTTGTACTAGACTCATAACATCATAGAGACAATAGGCCAGCCTTCCCTTTCTTTCCACAAGAAAAACCACATTAGCATGAAATTTTGCATTCATATAAACCCATTCTAACCTTTTTCCTATCAATTGGAAAATGCTATGCGGACCATTTGAATACTTTAACCTATTATGCAGGAAATACCTAATATCAGAAAATTTGGACTTTAGTGAGCTAGCTAGGTCCCAACCAGCAGCACTATGTACTATCAGCACTGCACAATTATGTTTAACTAAAATGACCTTCCATGTGAACAATCTGAATTAAATTCCCTTTTTTTATGGCGTGCTAGGTCCCAATCAGAATTACATAGCATCACTACTGCACAATCATTCAACTGAAATGACCTTTCATGTGAAAACTCAGAATTTAAATTTTTTTTGTTTGATTGCATGCTTAACAAGCTTACTGGAAATCGGTATTGTTAGAGGCACGTGATACGGAAAGAAAGACTTCTCATTCTTTCAAACTAAAAGTTAATAAACTAGCTCAACACAGATGTTGGAGTCAAGCATGACAAGAGCTACATGTCCATATACATCAAAGGTCAAATGTGAAATCGATCTTCCCTTCAAGGCTGTCGCTTCATGGTGCACATTACCTCATTGTTTCCTTCTTTTTTAATTCTTAGAGAGCACTGAGAATTTGTAGTCATATTTTTCATTTCCCTTTAACCCTTACAGACCTTACAAATTCAGGTTAAATTACCATTCACGATGTAAATGTTACATCTATTATTGGTTAACAGTCCAAACCCAATTGAACTTTCAACAGTCAACACAAAACTTTCCAGCACTGATTTGAAACAGCTATAGTCTACCACAGCCCTACCAATGAACAACTTACCGCAACCTTGCAAAGGACGGTCAAAGGTATTTCTTTTGAGGAGTGACTTGAGCTCTTCAGAGACATCAGCGTTAAACCAGAGCTGGTTAGTGGCCAACCTTGAAGTGGCTTTATGAAAGCATCGATTCCACCAATCATATGAGCTACTATCATCTCCTCTCTATCCACGTATTCAAATGAATGCCTGTTTGATTTGAGTAGATATAAGTACATAATCTAAAAGAGATCAAATAAATGCGACATCAGACAACAAGAGAAAAAACACTCAATGCCACTATAAGATATATTTGTGGGGGGTTAATGAACGGCTTTTGTTAACTAGACAATATACGAACATCCAACATTTTAAATCTATTACCGGTGGCGTATCTACACTCCACATAGTGAACTTGGGTTCACGTGAACCCATGCTTACACCCCCAACTTCTATATAGTAGTGTATATAATTTCTGGGAACAAACACAATTGGGAACCATTGTCAAGAATGTGGTGCAATGATTATGAATTGGCAACTTCAGTGGAGCACTGGTTATGTTGGCAGTATGTTTAATTTGCTTTCAGGAGTAGGATCGATCTACCATACAGAACTTGTTCATTTTTAGTTTTATTTTCGTTTCTTTCAGTTCTTTCAAGTAATTTTTTTTCTAATCACTATTTCTTCCCAACCCCTGTCCCAGGAACTATATGTTTGGTAGTGGTGCACTGATCCTTTAGAAATCCCAGATCCACCACTGTCTATTACCTGCCATCAAACACAATCTGTCTTAGAAAGATCTCTAACACATGGGGAAACAACTCAAGATGTCATGTTAAGTGGTATGACCAATTCTTCTGACCAAACATCTCCGCACAGAGTAAATTCTCCATTTAATAGACCATTTATCAACTGGAAAACAACTCAAGATGTCATGTTAAGTGGTATGACCAATTCTTCTGACCAAACATCTCTGCACAGAGTAAATTCTCCATTTAATAGACCATTTATCAACTGGAATTTTGTTCCCCTTATCCCCTGTGTTCTGTGATGGTTCTCTGTGGGCCACTCCTTCATGGCAGCAACCCGGGTATAATTCTGCTTCCTTGTTGATTTTGTATTTGATCTGTTCCTTTCCACACGAACTTCGAAATTTATTGGCAATGTTCTCCATCCCCCATCTTGAAATACTTCTGACTAATGATCGCTAATTTTCTGCTCTCTTGTGTCAGCTTGACGTGTGCATACCCATTGTATCTGTTGAAGTTATTGAAGTTTTCGTATGTATAAATTTTATAGCTTTTCGCCACCTTCTGAAAAATTCTCTGGTCCCTTCTAAAGTCAGGACTAGGATTTTACATGTTCACCCTTATTGAATTTATGAAGCTTCTCCTCCTTTCATCACATTCATACAATTTAGCACATCTTCTTCTACTCCATTAATTTCAAAGCATTCCGCAGCGATAGGAAGAATGACTTCCTTAACATGATATCAATGTAAATATAGACTTTGATCACCTTTCCATAGCTGCAGAGTAGGCTTATATTACTCATTGATCTAATCTATTACTCACATTAAGATTCTGATCAATGATTTCTGGGAGAATATCGTGTATAAACTGAATCTCACTCTCTCTCTCCCTCTCAACACGAATAGAGGAAGACAAGAATATTTAACAGCCAAAGATATAAGAAAATAATTAAGAAATAAAACAGTTGTATTCCATCTACCACTTCAGATTCCATTACATAGTTAAGTCACAGTTATGAACTCCACTTTGAACTCTTAAACAGTTTCATATTCATCCCAATAGCCCACTTACTAAACCACCCATTCAACACAATATTGCAGCGCTGCTCCTAAGCCATAAACCCCTCAACGAGATGCACATGATAAAAATCCATCCCTTGCTTCTTCTCAGATCTCTCACATACCAGCATAACTCACATCTTTTTCAGTAGAGCAGAATTTTCCAACTACTCTTGAGATTTAATTCTGTGACTCACTTGAATTGAGCTGTTTTAGTGTGTTATTAACAAGTTGCATCTTGTGCTGCTCATCTTAAGACTTGTAATTCCTAAGATAGGCCCCATGCCACACTCCTTAATTTTGTCCTTCGGAAGCAACGAAAACCCGTTTGATATGTAATAAAAGCACGGAAAACGAGACGTAGCTCTCCCTCTGTAGCATACAAGCAGTGCATCCGAAGGTACAAATAAATCATCTGTTGAAGGGCGTCTTTTTAATTAGGTGTAACAAACATGATCAATGCACCAGAAACTGATGAATTAAGTGCTAAAATCATGATTAACACAATTGGGGGGGAAGCACAACAACAACTCTGCAGAAAGATCTAACTCAAATTGCATGCATAAAGAATAAAATAAGGACTAACCTTGCATTATTTGCGCTCTTCACCAGAAATTGCCTTAATGTGCAAAGAACAATTCGATCTTGCACCCTTCTAACCAACCACTCCAAAAAACATCTATTTTCAAGAACTGCCACAGAATAGGCCTGTCTGGAAGCAGTGGCACTGTGTGAGTTTTCATAGTAGCAAGATTAATATCGAATAAACCACAGATAGATCAGGCTCTAACTTAAAAGAGTTTTTGGTCCATCTATCTTTCAGGAATTTGAACTTCTCATTCAGTCTTTACTCAGGCCAAGATAAAACTCTTCATATCTAGAGAGCTTCATAACTTATACTTCTAAAATACTTTTTGCAACAGAGGACATTTAACCTAAGGATTTATTGTTAAACATATGAGTGCAAATTAACCAAAACTTGGACAATGATGTCAGACTAGTCTAATCCATTGAAAGAAAGAGCTCGCCACTAGCCAAAACAATGTCAATGAGCATCTTGCCCTAAACATATATCACGTAAAATATTTATTGTATGGAACTCATTGAGCATGCACACTTTAACATAGTGAAACTTGCAAAATCTATCTGTACTCATGCTGAGCTGCTGAGTTCATAGTTGCATCGAACAGGAAATAACCCTGAAAAGTTACATGGGGCCTCACGTACATATTCCAAGATCATGTTACAAATTACTTCCAAAATAAAAAGAGAATATGAATTACTCTGCAAAAATCAACTAAAACTTCGCATCAAATTTTACTTTAAATACTAAAGGATAAATTTTTATGCTCAGGCATCAAACAAATGAATATTTCAGTGCTTTTATATAAATTTACACATGCCAAAAAAGACCACTACAGTGTAAGAGAAATATGAAAAGGAAACACACCTGAAAGATTTTGCAGCATCAGTTATTTCACTTATATATACATCATTTGGGAAAATCTGAAGAGCATCACCAAGAAGTAGATTAAGGTTACAATAGATCAGAAATGGCAGCTTTATATCTTAATGACCAGTAAAAACTACATAAACGGTCAGTTCAACAAAGAAAGAAAATCAAAGCAGCTTGCAGGTAAAGCAATGAGACAGTCGGTTGAGCACTCAAATATACTGGATAACACGAAATGATAGATTTTTCAATTTCTGCACATGGCTTGTTGTATCTCATCTAACATACTCTTCATAAGCACAAAACGAATTGTCTTAGCCTAATTTGTTTCAATACTTCAACACCAGCCATATTTAGTCTTTGACTGTTTGCTACAGAATATCCGTTGCCAATGTATCAAAAAGCGGCCACGTATTTTAATTTGTGGCAGATATGGAGAAGGCTAATAAATCTACTTTGAGCTAATGTCCTGCCATGAGAGGTTAAGTGAAGCTTAGATTTTTTGTCTGTGACATGCTAGCATTTCATGCTTATAAAGTTATGCCACTATGTACTCTTTTGAAATATCATCTCGTCAGTAGAAAGAAAATTGAGTTATTCATAATTTTTATGTCACAAACTGCTGATAAACCATACCTCGGCATGTTTTAGCTCCTTGGTTCCGTCCATCAGTTCAATTAACAACTCATGATTCTTCTCTGGTGTTTCAACAACATCAACTATATTTTGGTTATGCAACAAGCTTTCTAAGTTTGGGATAGAAGTTCTCAAAGATAATCTGATGCAGTTCCCCTCAAATTCAACTATCTTAAGACCAGAACATGCATCTTCAAACTCCTCCGTAGCCTCAAGCCTGATTATATTGTAAAATTAAATGCACCAAAATTAGATAAGAGAGAGCACAGAGAACTATGCAAAGTTTATTTTGGAAAATACCTGTTGAAAGTATTCTCGAGATCTTGCAATGACTTCAAATTCATTTCGCTCTCCTCAAGCTGATTGCCTAATTCTAAGATCTACATATAAACGGAGTAAAACGATGAGCAAAAGGGGTATCCTTCAGTTTTCTTTTAAAGAAATAACGGAGCAACAACAAATATGCTTTGGCAGTTCGCCAGTAGAAAGGTTGTTATACAATGTGATAACTGAGACCACCAATAGATTAAAAAATTATTGATGCATCAGCAACTTCTTTTTTTATACAAGTAATATTAATGTATCAGCAACTGACAGCAAGATAACTGATTTTTCTCAATAAGAACGTGCTCAAATTGTAAGGCCGAAACTGCATTTAGATAATGATATCTAGCTAATCTAAGTTGTCTTGAAATACTGAAAAGCTGTAAGAACCTTAAAGTTATATTCCACAGATGTATTTGACAAGTTTCCATTATCTTCTCCAGTTGTCGAACAAGCAAAATTTGCCAGTACTCTTCCTTGTTCAAGTCCCTAATATATAAAACATAAAATACAATAAGTCTAACAATAACGAGCATTTGAGCAAAGTTAGGAGAACTAAGAAAGAGAGGAAGCATGATAAAATTGACACATTAGACTTGACAAGTAAAAGAGAAGAAGATAGAAAAAGGGCAAGAAATTGTTCACCAAGCAAGAAAAACTCAACTTCTGATAAAAGTGAAACTTTCTCTAAGGCAGTTTGATCAAATTAACTGCTTCAGCAGTATAGCAAAAGTATCCATGCTAATCTTCCACTTAAAAGATTCCATAATTGACAACTTACCATTATTTTTCAAATGGAAAGAGCACACAGTAGAATTATGTAATGATTGCAACTGGAAATAAGTGAGACACATAAAGCTAATGAATTGTCCCTTCCAGACCCCATAAAGAATATGCAAGTTCCAATTATGCAATTCATTAGCTGTTGGTCAAATTTTAAGTTTCTTGCCACAATATTCTTCACATAGAACTTGAAACTGCAGAGGCGACTCACTACCAAATAGAAGGCAAACACAAACTTTCTTTTTCACTCATTTTCTTAAGAACATAAACACAACTTTTGAACTTACTTCCAGCTAAATAAGAGATATTAAACAAAAATCAATGGGCAGGAAAAGCTAAAAATTTAGAAGTCCCTGCTTCTTAACGTTTGTTCCATTTCACATTCATCACTACTAATCATGCCGAGAAAATTGATCCCAAAGCATAAAACAGGCTATCTTCCACAACACCTCCGTGTGTTTTCAGACTTCTCCCATTATTCATAGAATTTATAGGAAGCTAGTGAGGAAAATAATTTATTCATTTCTAAGTATCCCCAGACTCTCGCATTCTGTTGGTATTAGGTTTTTATGACTACTTGTTGTTTCTTTCATATCGGCCATCTTACTATCTTGTTATTATATATGTTGCTTTTACATAGCTTTTCGGTGTTGTCCCTTTTTGTTTTTCTTTTCATTAATCCGGTGCTTATGCGTTCTTGAGCGAAGGGTCTATTGGAAAGAGTCTCTCTATCTCCATCTCTACAAGGCAGGGGGTAATGTCTGCATATACACTATACACTACCCTTCCCAGACCCCACCTATGTTGCTCAGACTCTCCAAAAGTATTGTCGTACCCATGTCGGATCCTCCAAAAATGCACTAAATTTGGAGGATCCGACACGCACCCACCAATATTTTTGAAGAGTCCAAGTACCATAGGACCCCACTATGGGATTATACTGGGCATGTTGTTGTTGTAAGTATCACCAAACTTCTACATGTGTTTTCTTATCAATGAAACAACCAAATTTATCCACCATGTCACCAAATAAGAATGATGATCCCACTTTGTATCTTCATGGAAGCATTATCATGAAAACTCTGCGCTTATGTGCTCCCTATAAATGGAAGATATGGTAAACATGCAACAGAAATGAAGTCCATTACCGCCAAACAAGCTTGAAAAGTTATCAAAAACTTATGCACTACCATAAATAATTGCAACTTCAATATAGAATAAGATCACACGGAAGAGTTAGAATTATCATAGTTTACATTCTTCCACCCACCTGCGGTTTATTTGGTATTTCACCTTTAACATTTTAGTTCAGTAGCTACACGAACAAGACAGCCAAATACCATAAAACTATAGCATGTCCAGTTTCCTAAGGAACCAACAAGTAGACGTGTCTACTAAACCTGCAAGCAATCCCCCTCAAACCCTCCCTAATCAACACTCAGTTTATATATAAGTAGAATCAGGGGATAATAGTAACACACCTGTGATTCAATGAGCTCCAAAGAACAACTTAGGCCTTCAATCCCGTTCACCAATTTGCTATAACCTACAGACAGAGTAAACATATCAAAATCAGAGCTCAAGCAATGTCTTATTAACCCCACATAAATCTGAATTTTCCAAAACCACCATGAATTCTCAGCACCTTCAACATATTCCCTTGAAAGCCCCTCAATTTCATCTGCTATTTTTGCATTCTTAGCCTCCTCTGTGCTTAGCTCATTCTTCAAATATTCCCAAAATTCATCTGAAGTTGCAAAAACGAGGTTTAAATGGAAGATAAAGCTCCCTCCAAAGATATATGTGTGTGCGTGTGTGTTATAGTAAGCTCCTTCCAAACATATATGTGTATGTGTGTGTAAGTGTCTGTAATACATCGATACACACACACATGGAGCAAAAAAAAAAGATATGAACAGCTCTTCTTCTACCTATATCCTGATCAGACGAGAAGTTGATCTCTGAGGCATCATACAATAACTGTTCCACTTTGCTCTGCAAAATCATACACAGTGAACAAACACGACATTGACAGAAAAATATAGCGAACTTTTCAAGCCGTCAAAGAAAACAAATCAAATTAAAAAAGAAGAACCTCTCTTGGTCCCAATTTATTCATTCATTGTCTCTTATAGAGAGTCAACTTGATCATTTTCGGAGCTAACATGTTTGGTATGGTTAGAAATGTCTTGTTTGATGAAATCATTTTTCATTGTTTGGTTATCTTAAATAGTGAACAATGTTTTCTTCAATGAATTGGTATTTTCAGAATATACCAATTCAGAATGATTTTCAGTTATTATTACAAATACAAGGCCTGACAACTTATTGTGTGAATTGGTATTTTCAGAATATACTGTGCATATGATCTGCTGATATTCATTGCTACTTGGTTGCTTTATCTTCATTGTTCCTTGAGCCGAGGGTCTATCGGAATCAGCCTCTCTATCTCTATGAGGTAGGGGTAAGTTATGCGTATACACTACCCTCCCCAGACCCCATTTATGAGATCGAACTGGGTTTTTTGTTGTTGTTGTTGTTGTTTTCTTCAATGAAAATGATTTCCACATAAAAGTGGAAAATGGCTTCTTTAGCTTATGACAAAAGTCATTTTTCTTTCCAAATATCCCAACTCTCACTCCATGTTACTTGTTTCAATAACTCTAGACATTGTTTTCAAACCTTTAATATTCAAAAATATATCCAACTAACACTAGAAAATAATCCAGAACATTTTCCTCAACCAAATGCACAACTGAAAACAGTTAACTTATTTTCCTTCAAGCTATATACACTGACAGTGTAAAGAAATTTTTAAACCACCAGTATAATTTAACCTATAGGTTAATCACCTTTTATGCTAGTTAACAATCAATATTGTTAATAGAACTACCTCCAATGTTCTTTTAAGTGAGTTGTATGAATTTTTTTTACAGTGTCAGAACTTAAACTCTTAAGATATTTAGTGTGTGCTTGGTATGGAGGAAAATATTTTCAAATTTTCTCATGTTTGATTGGTCAAAATATATTTTATAGGAAAACAACTTCCTTAAATATCAGGAAAATAACTTCCCTAGTGAGAGGAGGGAAAACAAGTTATATAAGTGGCATTCCACATTCATTGTCTCCTCCCATCCCCCAATGCATCACCCTTCACCCTTGAACACCCAACCCCTCCTCCTCCTGCCCTGCCCTGCCCTTGCCCCAACCCCAACCCCAACCCCCCTCTTCCCCGACCCAACCCCGAACCCATGACCCCCCACCCTAGACCACACCCTAGACCCCATAGTATTTGCCTAAACTCTATATAAATGCTCTTGGCACAATATTTTCTTCTCACTTACCAAACAACAGAAAATAAGTAAGAAACCACTTTACACATTTTCTTCATACTAAACAAACCCTTAGAAACTACAATAACTGCAAATTCTAATATCAAAATGATAAACGAGTATGCTCAATTAGTCAATTTAACCTGACCAACTTCTGGAGCTAAATCACACAAATGTTAACACAATACACTCATTTTTAACTAAATTTTGAATTTCTACAAACTATCCATAAAGCAGTAAAAAAAAAAAGTGCTACAAAGCTCGAGAATCTTCCAAAATTCTCTTATTTTCTTTTATATTTACCTTAAATTGAAGTGTAGAATCTTCCAGTAATTTCTTCAATTCTAAATCGCAGGACTCTGGATCTTCAATACAACTTCTTTGAATATCTCTAAGCTCTTGAATATTTCTATTATAACCATAATATTCAAAAAAAAAAATATCAGAAATACGCATAAATAAATTAATGTATCTTGAAATTGAGAAAATAAAAAATAAGAAACCTGCGAAGAGAATCAACATCATTGTGACTTGGATTTTCCATTTTTTGTCTCGAATTTGTAGCTGTCACTGATTTTTTCCTTCCATTTTTTTTTTTTTTTTGGCTGTAATTCAAACTCCCGCCATTGTTATACGGGTTTTGTCATTTGTGGTTGTGTTGAAAATAGAAAATATGGATCAGTAAGTTAGGCCCATTTATAAGCCCACGACATTTGGGCCCAACATGCTCTCTATTCAAAGAAGAAAAGGGCAAGTTACACATTTAGCCGGTCGGTCAAAACTAATTACATTAGCTAGCCAAATATTCAAAAAAATGTGTATATATGTTAATATACAAAAAATATATAATTCATAGGATTTTATTTTTTGGAGCAATAATGTGTAGTTTTCCCACGAACAAGTGACATCAAGTAGCTTTGAGCACTCCTATAGTAGTAATGTACTCCCTACGATCCACAATAAGTGATTTTTTGGCTGTTTTTACACAGATTAAGAAATTCCCTTTTAACATTAATTAGCAATAAAATTAACCATATTAACTTTTACTATATCTTCACATAAATACTCCTAAGTCCTAATACATATTCCAACACTATTTACTCCAAGGGCAATGTTGGAAAAAAAATTAATTCATTCTTAAAATTTTAAAAAGTCAGAAATTTTGGATCACAAAATATTACTTATTGTGGACGGAAGAGTATTTTTTAAAAATTATTTAAGTTTAGTCAGTTTTTGACAAACTTTATATCTGAGTTCTAAAGGTAGAGCCTCCTTCATTTTAAAGTTTGAACATAATTGAAAAGGCCAAATTAAGAGGACATGTGGGACTAATTTTAAGGCATTGTGTCTTTGGTTGAGTAAAGAGTCACTAATAAACTTCTGGTTCAAACCAATAAAACAAGTGTTTATAGCTCGTATTTGCCTTAATTATGTAAGAAATTGTAGTTTTTTTACCTTGTTTTATTAGTGAAATAATTATTCGCGGTATTTTATAGCAGCACTTTTCTTTTAGTTATCTCTTATTCATTATTTATTGTACAAATGAATCATATATTCAAGGAGGCTGACTTTAATACCTTTAGCAACTTTCCAAGGTTGGAAAGCAATATGTGTACTACAAATTTATCGTACCTAGGGGTGGCCGTTCGGGCATTTCGGATTGAATATAAAAATTTCGGTTTGGATTTTCGATTTTCGGATTGAAGAAATGACAATCCAAATATGCTCGGATTGAATCGGATTTTTAAGTTCAGTTTCGGATTAATGGGTTTGGATATTTTGAATTTTTATGTTTGAGCTTATAAGTGGAGATGTTTCTTCTTTTACATAAATGAATATCCAAATGAAGTACGTTAAATTGCATGAAAAGTTCCTCATTCTCAGCGCAATCATCCAATTAAAGTATTCAAGTAATAAAATTATTATTAAAGAAATACAATAGAAACATTAACACGGTTAATAAGAAGTAACAATAGTAAATCATGTCCAAATAGAAAGTCTTATAACAGTAACTTAGTAATTAATATTGAATATACAAGATATTATCTAATGGTAGGATATTGAACATATTATTATTTGCTTATGGATAATGGACTAAATATAAAGTATAAAAAAATTGGATTTTTGGATATCCAAAAATTTGAAGTACCAAATCCAATATCCAATCCGAAATCCAAAAATTTTAAAAACTAAATCAAAAATCCAATCCGTAATCTAAAAATCCAAAGCAAAAATCCCAAAAAGTCAAATTTTAGTTCGGATTTCGGGTTTTCCCAAATTATGCCCATCCCTAATCGTACCTAAGATAATTAAAATAAGAAATAGTGACAAATTGTATTACAAATATAATAGTTGGAATTAGAGATAAGTTAAATTCTAGCTTTGGAAATTCAATATTTTCATGGTCTCCATAAGCATATTTTGCAGCTGATATTGGGAAATATAATTGTGGACATGTTTTTAATATTTCAATAATTACGCCTCAATTCTAACTTAGTTATATTAACAATCCTAGAAAGAAGAAAAAAAACCAGTTGGGTTCTTTACCGATTACACTAAATTAATCTCATGCCTTTAAATTAATGTCACACTATTGCAAGAATTTTGATCACTTTGGTAACATATACCTATTTTATCTATGTTTTATAGTTTTTAATAGTACTTAGGTTTTTCTTACAAATTATATACATTGCTCCTTAGAAGGTTCTCATTTCATTATTAGTACATTCAATTAAGGAATTCAATTACATCATTTCCTTTTTTTTCCCTCTCTTCTTCTTTCTCCTTTTTTTTTTTACATCAAGGTCCCTAAATCTACGTGCAGAATCTCCATTTTCTCTCTTTTCACTATTGCCGAGAACTTTATATTATTAAACAAATATTAATTGCATCGTTCATTTACTGGGAGACTGGATAAAACTGAAAATGAAGAAACATTCAGATAGTTGCCAGAATTATTCGCAATGCCATTCAATTAAAAAGTTTGAAGCTTTGAATTTGATATTCATAGTTTCAGATTTTGTGATTTATTTGGATTGGATATTTGTGATGACCCGATAGGTCCTCTAGAGTTTTAAACCCTGATTCCGTATTTTGAGACCTCAAATACCTTATTTTAGCCTTCATCGATTTGCGTGTGCAGTCCGGGTATTTTTTCGAAAAGCATTTAGGTTAAAAATTAATAAAATATGAAATATAGGCTTAAAATCTATTTGAGTTGACTTCGCTCAATGTTTTGAGCAAACGGATCTGAATCCATGTCTTAACAGTCTTGGTGAGTCCGTATCGTGATTTGGGACTTGGGCGTATGCTTGAAATCGAATTTAGAGGTCCCTAGCTAGAGTTATCTTATTTTGTTGAAAATTGAAGTTTGAAGGCTTAATAAATCTAAAAGTTTAACCGATGTTTGACTTTGTTGATACCGGGTCCGTATTTTAGTTTCGAAACTCGGTATAGGTTTGATACTATATTTATGACTTGTCTGTCAAATTTGATGAGAAATGGAGTTAGTTTGACGTGACTCGGACGTCTGGTTGTTAAAATAGCAATTTTAAAGTTTTCTTGAAAATTTTATTTGATTTGGTGTTCGATTCATAGCTCTAAGTGTTATTTTGGAGATTTGATCATGAGCAAGTTTATATGATGTTTCTGGACTTGTGCGCATGTTTGGTTTGGAGACCCAGGGGCTCGAGTAAGTTTCGGATAGGCTACGGAGTGGTTTGGATTTAGAAAACAATGTTTGTGTGCTTCAGTTCTGGTGCATGTCTCTGACCACGCAATTGCGAGGTTAGTGTTCGCAATTACGAAGAATTCAATTCTTGCTTGGGTCGCAATTGCGAAGAAAATCTTCGCAATTATAAGAGGGTGGGTCAGCCTGAGTTCGCACTTGCGATGAATTGGTCGCATTTGCGAGATAGCCATTGTTCGCAATTACGAACAAATCATCGCAATTGCAATGATAGTAGAAATGCTAGGACTTCGCATTTGCGAAGAAAACCTCGCATTTGCGGATTCGCAATTGCAAACCCCTGGTCTGTAACTGGTCAAAAGCTGAGTTAGACGGGAATTATCTCATTCTTTCAAATTTTCAAACCTTGAGAACCCTAGAGGCGATTTTTCCAAGAGCCCTTCTTCTCCAAATCATTGGTAAGTGATTCTAACCTATTTTCTTTCAATCTTCCATTACATTTCATAAGATTTCAACCTAAAATCTAGTATTTTTATGGTGGAAATTGGGGGTTTGGGTAGAATTAGGAATTTTTGTAAAACTGGAATTTAGACCTCAAAATTGTTGGATTTCGAAATAAATTACATAATCGGACTCGGGAGTGAATGGGTAATCGAATTTGGTCGGAATTTCGGGTTTGGACCAAGCGAGTCCGGGAGTTAACTTTTGTTGACTTTTTCAATAATAACGTAAATTGAATCTTTTGCAATTGTGGGTAGTTGCTAAGGCTTATTTTGAATCGTTTGGTTGATAATTTACTAGATTTTGTTGGCTCAGATGCTTATTTGAAAGGCAAAGATGTGGTTGAGCTTTGAGTTGATCTTTGAAGCGAGGTAAGTGTCGTGGTTAACCTTGACTTGAGGGATTAGGACTTGTTTGCCTATTTGCTACTTGTTTAAATGTTGGGTACAACGTATATGTGAGGTGACGAGTACTTATGCATTGTTATTGGGATAAAGCATGCGAGTGGGACTTGTTTCTTGTAATTTAGTGTTTTCTTTAATCGTGATAACCACAGTGTATGCAAATTTATTCTCAGGAAGTATGAGGTACTTGCTTTTGGGATCCCATTTAGGTGCAGGGGTCCCATAGCCAAGTCCTCTCTTGTTGCTACTAGCGTGTTCGTGTAGCAATGAAAGTGCATCGGAGGACCTGTTCCATTTACAGGTTCTGTCTAGCTCATGCTTGACCTTCCTCAGATCCTCCTATAGGACTCTTATCTGCTCATCTCTTTTGTACAACTCATTTTTCATTTTTTCTACATTTTCTTCTAAAGTGAGTTGTGTGTGATCAGCTTTCTTTTTACCTGTTCTTAATTTCAATTTTAAATTTTCAGATCTTAGCTCTAGGACAGTGGTGTCAAGTTCATGAACCTAGTTCTTTAACTCGGCATTTTTATTATTACTTTCACTAGCCCTAAGTTCTAAATTTTTGCACTTAGTTTTCAAAATCACACACTCCTTAGACAGATGTTTCTTTTCATTGCTTAGATCCTCATATTCATCAATGAAATCTAAGAGTAACTCAGATAGCCTTTCTTTAGACAAAAATTTAATTTTGTCTTTGAGATGAATTATACTTACCTCAGATTCCTCATCGGATTCTCCAATTGTCATAATTGCTTGTTCATCTCCATCTTCATCATCTGAGTCCTCGTCTGAGCTTTCTCCCCAGGTAGCAACCATAGGCTTTTTTGATCTTTTGTTCTTTTTGGGTTGAACATGTTCCTTCTTCCTGTTCCTTCGTTCAGTTCTTTCCTTCTTCCATTTAATTTCCCATTGAGGACAGTTTTTGATGTGGTGATCCGTCTTCCTACACCTGTAACACCCCTCGTTGGTCTGTTTTTCAGGAACCCTTGGTTTGTTGTATCTTCCACTTCTTGAAGGACCCTTTCCTCTCATTAGGTACTTGTTGAAGTCCTTTGTGATCATGTTCATTTCATCCTCCTCTAGATCAGCACCTTCAGTGATTCTGAGTGTTAGGATCCTTTCCTTCTTGGGTGCATCCATCTTCATAGTTTGCCTTCTAAGTTCATAGGCAGTGAGATTTCCAATTAGCCAATCTAACTTAAGAGTGGCAATGTTCTTTGATTCCTGAATAGCAGTGATTTTGCTTTCCCAAGAGACTAGCAGAACCCTTGTCAAAATCTTCTCAAACTTTGTCTTCTTCAAGAATAACTCTTCCAATAGACTTAAGGTCATTTGTTTGTGTGGTGAACCTTGTATACATCTCCTGGGTGGTTTCCCCTTCCTTCATGGTGAAATTATCATATTGAGAATATAGCATCGTTCCTCTGGACCTCTTCATTCGAGATGTTCCTTCATGAGCCACCTGCAAAGTGTCCCAGACTTTTTTAGCAGTGGTACAACTTTGAATTCTACTGTACTCATATGGACCAAGTCCACACACAAGTCATTTCTTGGCCATAGCATTCTTTTCCCATTTCTTCAAGTCCTCAACATTGCAGTCATCTCTTGTTGTTGGAACGTGTACTCCTTCAGCATTCTTCTGCAAGGTAACCAGGGGACAATTAGTGACAATGTCCCATAGCTGATAGTCTTCTCCGATGATGTGATCTCTCATCCTCTTTTCCACCAAGAGTTGTACTATCCATAAAACAGTGAAGGCCTATCAGTGGATTGCCCTTCCCAGTGTTCATGTGGTGCGCTCATCTTGATTTGTTCCTAAGGTGTTACCCTCTTCAAGGATAACCCGCTCTGATACCAATTGATATTTTATACTTCAATACCACACAAGAGGGGGGGTGATTTGTGTGGTGTCCAATTTTTCGCTTAAATTGATTATGGAATGACCTGGTTCTTCTATGTGTTCGTTCTACTACTGTTGCAGAATAATAAATGTAGAAATTAAAGAATACACGTATTTTTACTTGGAAAACACCTGGCTCAAAAGGTTTCCCCAACAATTCACTAAATCACTGAGCCAAAACAACATTTACAAAAATCTTTGTAAACCTAAGGATTAGCTCTAATCCCGTTGCAGCAACTACAAGTTAACTCTAACTTGAATACTCAAAGTACCTATTACAATTGCTTTTAGATAAAGCTGAAAGGTACAATATGAAAACACCTACTACAATTGAACTAGAAATAAAGAGATAAAACTCTTTATGGAGTTGGTTCTTCAATCTGGTTCATGTAGCTTCAGGTTTGCACACTTGAATCACACACGAACTGCTTGGAAAAAGCCTTGCTATTTTGCTCTCAATTCACATTTAAATTCTGCATTTTTGTGCAACCCATGTAATGTAAGAACTTCCTGCAATTTATAGAGTTAGTAGATGAAGAAATAACTAGAGTTCTGATGCAACTCTTTCTTGGTGGAAGAGTTCTAGTTGATTTCAACTTCTAACTCCTTCCCTATCTTGGAATAGTGTTCTCTTTGATTAAGGAGTCCCTCTCCTTATCAACTATGCAACTTTTTCGATCAGGAGATACTAAATACACCAATTTAAGCTTATCTCTTTCATGTGCATCCCACATGCTCGAATCTGCCCGTTTCTATGCACATAAGGGATGGACCTGGAGGGATGGACCTGGTTCATGCCTGAGTTCCATTGTTAGTCTTCAAAACTAACCTTTACTTGGGCCAACATGGTGTATTGTGATACATCTCGTATTGGGCTTGGTGCAGTATTGATGTAGGATGGTAGGGTGATTGCATATGCGTCATGACAATTGAAGGTTCATGAGAAAAATTACCATGTTTATGACTTAGAGTTGGCAGCCATTGTTCATGCGCTGAAGATTTGGAGGCACTATCTTTACATCGTGTCGTGTGAGGTATTCACGGATCATCGGAGATTGTAGTATTTGTTCAAATAGAATGATCTCAATTTGAGGCATAGGAGGTGGTTGGAGCTATTGAAAGACTGTGATATCACCATCTTGTATCACCCCATAAAGACCAATATGGTGGTTGATGCCTTGAGTAGAAAGGCTGTGAGTATGGGCAGCCTTGCGTACATTCTAGTTGGTGAGAGACCGCTTGCATCAGATGTTCGGGCTTTGGCCAATCAGTTCACGAGGTTGGATGTTTTAGAGCCTAGTCGTGTTCTAGTTTGTATAGTCGCTCGGTCTTCCTTGTTTGAGCGCATTAGGGAGCGGCAATATGATGACCCTCATTTCCTCGTCCTTAGGGACATAGTGTAGCACGGTGATGCCGAGCAGGTTATTGTTAGAGATGACGCAGTTTTGAGGATACATGGTCATATTTGTGTTCCTTACTTCGTGAGTTGATTCTTGAGGAGGCCCACAGTTCCCGGTATTCTATTTATCCGGGCGCCGCCAAGATGTATCACGACTTGCGGTAACATTATTAGTGGAGAAAAATGAAGAATGATATAGTTGTAAATGTAGCTCAGTATCTAAATTGTCAGCAAGTAAAGTATGAGCATCAGAGACCTGGTGGTTTGCTTTAGAAGTTAGAGATTCCTGAATGGAAGTGGGAACGTATCACTATGGATTTTGTTATTAAACTCCCGCGTACTCAGAAGAAATTCGATGTCGTTTGAGTCATTGTGGACAGGCTGACCAAGTCAGCGCATTTCATTCCTGTGGCATTTACCTATTCTTCAGAGCGGTTGACCGAGATTTACATTTATGAAATCGTTCGTCTTCATGGTGTGCTTGTGTCTATCATTTTTTATCGAGGTACTCAATTCACCTCGCACTTCTAGAGGGCATTACAACGTGAGTTGGGCACGCGGGTTGAGTTGAGAACAACATTTCATCCTCAGACGGATGGACAGTCCGTGCGCCCTATTCAAATATTGGAGGATACTCCACGTCTATGTTATATATTTCGGGGTTTCGTGGGATCAGTTCTTGCCACTTCCGAAGTTTTCCTACAACAACAACTACCAGTCAAGGATTCAGATGGCCCCCTATGAGGCATTATACGAGAGGCAGTGCCGATCTCCATTTGTATGGTTTGAGGTGGGAGAGGCTCAGTTGTTGGGTACATATTTGGTACAAGATGTCGTAGATAAGGTCAAGATTATTCAGGATCGACTTTGCATAACTTGGTCCAAGCAGAAGAGTTATACCGACCGTTGAGTCCGTGATGTTGCATTCATGGTCGGAGAGAGAGTATTGCTCCGGGTTTCATCCATGAAGGGTGTGCTGAGGTTCATAAAGAAAGGCAAGTTGAGCCTTAGGTATATCAGACATTTTGAGATTCTTGAGAGGGTGGGTGATGTGGCTTACAAGCTCTCATTGCCACCTAGTTTATCAGCAGTCCATCCGGTGTTCCATGTTTCCATGCTCCAGAAGTATCACGGTGATTCGTCTCATATGTTAGATTTCAGTTCAGTCCAGTTGGACAAGAATTTGACTTATGAGAAGGAGTTAGTGGCTATTCTAGCCTGATTGGTTCATCAGTTAAGGTCAAAGAGTTATCCTTCAGTTCGAGTGCAGTGGAGAAGTCAGCCAGTCGAGGAAGCTACTAGGGAGTATGAGTCGAACAGGCGGAGTAAATATCCACACCTTTTCACCAGTCCATGTACTTTTCTATGTCCGCTTGATGACGAACGGTTGTTTTAGAGGTGGAGAATGTGACGACCCAATAGGTCATCTAGAGTTTTAAACCATAATTCCGTGTTTTGAAACCTCAAATACCTCATTTTAGCCTTCCTCGATTTGCATGCATAGTCCGGGTGTTTTTTCGAAAAGCTTTTATGTTAAAATTGATAAAATATGAAATTTTTCCAAAAAATTCATTTGAGTTGGCTTCGGTCAATGTTTTGAGCAAACGGACCCGGATCTATGTCTTGATGGTGCATCTCGGTGGGCTCATATTGTGATTTGGGACTTAAGCGTATGCCCAAAATCGAATTCGAAGGTCCCTAGCTCGAGCTATCATATTTTGTTAAAAAATTGAAGTTTGAAGGCTTAATGAATCTAAAAGTTTAATCGATGTTTGACTTTGTTGATACCGGGTTCGTATTTCGGTTCCAGAACCCGGTATAGGTTTGATACTATATTTATGATTTTTTTGTCAAATTTGGTGAGAAACAGAGTTATTTTGGCGTGATTCGGACGTCCGGTTATTAAAATACCAATTCTAAAGTTTTCTTGAAAATTTCATTTGATTTGGTATCTGATTCATAGTTCTAGGTGTTATTTTGGCTATTTGATCGCGCAAGCAAGTTCGTATGATATTTTTGAACTTGTGTGCATGTTTGATTTAGAGCCCCAAGGGCTCAGGTGAGTTTCAGATAGGCTACGGAGTGGTTTGGACTTAGAAAACAATGCTTCTGTGCTTCAGTTTTGGTGCAGGTCTCTGACCTCGCAATTGCGAGGTCAGTGTTCGTAATTCCGAAGAACTCAATTCCTGCTTGGGCCGCAATTGCGAAGAAGGGTGGGTCAGCTTGAGTTCGCATTTGCGATCAATTGGTCGCATTTGCGAGATGGCCATTGTTCGCAATTGCGAACAAATTATCGCAATTGCAATGATAGCAGAAATGCTGGCAATTCGCATTTGCAAATAAAACCTCGCATTTGCGGGTTCGCAATTGCAAACCCTGGTTGTAATTGCGACATCTGCAACTAGCAAAAGCTGAGTTAGACGGGAATTATCTCATTCTTTCAAATTTTCAAACCTAGAGAACCTTAGAGGTGATTTCCCCAAGAGCCCTTCTTCCTCATAACATTGGTAAGTGATTATAACCTATTTCTTTCAATATTCCGTTACATTTCATAAGATTTTAACCTAAAATCTAGTATTTTCATGGTAGAAATTGGGGGTTTGGGTAGAATTAGGGATTTTTGTAAAATTGGAATTTAGATCTCAAATTGAGGTCGGATTTCGAAATAAATTATATAACCAGGCTCGGGGGTGAATGGGTAATCGAGTTTTGGTCCAAATTTCGGGTTTGGACCAAGCGGGCCCGGGAGTTGACTTTTGTTTACTTTTTCAATAATGACCTAAATTGAATCTTTTGTAATCATGGGTAGTTCCTAAGGCTTATTTTGAACGGTTTGGTTGGTACTTTGTTAGATTTTGTTCGTTCGGAGGCTTGTTTGAAAAGCAAAGTTGTGGTTGAGCTTTGAATTGATCTTTGGAGCGAGATAAGTATCGTGGTTAACCTTGACTTGAGGGATTAGGATTTTTTTTTACTTATTTGCTACTTGTTTAAATGTTGGATACAACATATATATATGAGGTGACGGGTAATTATGCATTGTTGTTGGGCTAAAGCATGCGGGTTGACTTATTTTTTGTAATTTAATGTTTTCTTTGATCATGATAACCATACTTAGACTAGATAATTACTAAATTGATCGTTCTTTCCACGTTTATAGATTGTTAGTGATAATTGAGTATTGTTTCTGAAGTTGAGGTTAGTATTGTGGAACCACTTTTGACGTAAGGATTGTTCTTGTTCATTCTATCTCCCTGTTGTTATATGTTCATTATTATATGGTAAGGGAGAGTGTTAATGCACTAAGGGTGATATCGTGCCATATTTGAGTGTTAATGCACGAAGGGTGATGTCGTGCCATATTGTGAGAGTTAATGCACGAAGGGTGATGTCGTGTTGTATCTATTGATCTATGATGAAAGTGAGAGTAAAAGCACAAAGGGTGATGCAGTGCCGTTATTATTGTTTCATAGTAAGGTTGAGAGTAAAAGCACGAAAAGTGATGTCGTGCAGTTTTGTTCATTATGTTTATTCGTTTTGTTGGTTAAGGGCTTATTGACTATTTCTTGATATCATTCCCTGTTGTACTTATCGTATCTTGTACCCCTTTTTGCATCCCCCCACCCGTACATGTCTAGTCTTTAATTGTTGTTATGTTGTACGTATATTGTTATCTGCACAGGTTTATTTACGTAGGTGTCATGTCATAGCCTCGTCACTACCTCGTAGAGGTTAGGCTCGATAATTACGGAGTACATTGGGTTGATGTACTCATATTACACTCTGCACTTCTTGTGTAGATTTTGGTACTGGTCCCAACTATCTGTGAGGCATTTTAGCTCGGGTTTGCTTTGGAGACTCGAGGTGGATCTGCTGGCGTCCGTAGACCTTGAAGTCCCCTTCCACTTTCCCCTTATTTACTGTTCTTATCATTCGAGACAGTTGCACTTATTTCAAACTCTCTATGTATAAACTCTAGAAGCTCGTGAATTGTGACTCCAAATCCGGGTTGTACTCAGTCATTATTGGTTTTTACGTTATTCCGCATTCAGTTTTAGTTTTATTTCGGATTAATTGGTTTTATTTATTGAAATTGACTAATTGGCTTAAAGATTCTCTAACATTGGCTTGCTTAGAAAGTAAAATGTTAGGCGCCATCACGGTCCCGAATGTGGGAATTCTGGGTCGTGACAATATTCTTGCAAATGATTGAGAATATGTTTCGAGTTTAAATCTCAATTTTAAAGGAGATTAGTTAAGTATTGAGTTGGGTTTAGGTGAAATTTTATATTGAAACTAGAAAAAGAAAAAAATTCAGGAACTGTCTGATAACTGTATCATAATTGTATTTGAAATGCATCAAATACATCAATGCATGAAACATAATTGTATCATACTTGTATCTAACTTGTATCTGGTACATTAGTACCCAAAACAGTACATGATACAATACTAATAAATTAATATACAATTATCATACATTTGTGATAAAAACTGCAAAATTGGTCACGAACTCACAACTGCTCGTAACAATATACTAAGAATATACAATTAACATACATTTATAATACAATTCCTGCAACAATTATGATACATATACATTTATGATATAATCGCGATGTATTTATGAAAAATTGTGATACAATTATGATCTTCATCTTCTTCAAGTTTCAATCACAACTCTACACTAAAAATTGAATATAATGGTATTGTAATTGTATTAGTATTGTATCAAGTATTGTTTTAGGTATTGTTGTCAACAGAAAATAAATATTACAATAATAGGAATAATTCATTGTTTTACAATTACCTTAGATGTCACGACCCAAAATCCATCCAAAGGAGTTGTGATGACACCTAGTCTCTAAACTAGGTAAGCCTAACATTAACTGAGATAACAGTTATATTTGTTAACTGAGATAATAGTTATATTTGTTATCTTTAATTTAAATAACTCTTAACAAATTACAATTTCCAAAATCGATGGTACAAGTCATAAGTCTTTCTAAGAGTAGTTATACAAAATAAATACATCATTGTTTCGAAACAAAAGGAACAAATGGAAGTAAGTACAAGTGAAGGTGACTCCGAGGCTTGCGAACGCTACAACAGGTTTACCTTGAGTCCCCACCGCAACGACCGCACGGCTGCTACCGATCAAATACATGGATCTGTACACAAAAATGTGCAAAAGTGCAGTATGAGCACACCACAACGGTGCCCAGTAAGTATCAAGACTAACCTCGATGGGATAGTGACGAGGAACAATCAAGACATCTACTAGTTAAACATATTAAACAGGATATGATAACAAATATCAAGATAAAGGTAACGAAATAATATCAACAGCAGGGATAAATCAATCTACAAACAGCCGAAACAATAAAAAGGAACTCGGATGGAAACGAAAGATAACCAAATAAATCAACACAAACATAGCTGGAACACAGAGAAGTAGAATGAACTCAAGTAAGGAAGACAATGTCAACTCAATCGATCATATCGTTTCTGTTGCAACACCCCATCCATCTTAGAACTTGATGTCTCATATCATAACCTCAACTTCCAAACCTTTAGCACACCCAGCACCTTGTGCCCACATGTTTTATATCACTTTGTACAACAACGTTCTCATGTTACTCAGTACATAAGACCCATAACTAATGCAATTAAGATGTTCCAGGAGTCTCATTTACATAAGATAAAATAGAGTACAACTTCTAAACCAATTAGGAACTCAGCAAGAAAATATGAAGTTATTTTTAGGAATCACTTGAATAAAGAATGTACCATTTTCAATTTAAAATACAACATCGAATGAATTATTACCTTTAACATGGGATTTAATAAATTAACTTGGTAGAAATTCCCCTTTAAGTAAATTACAACTTCAGACGGTTTAAGGGAATTTAATTGAGTAACTAATTGAATTAAAAATGTGACAAATTTTGAAATTTGAAGAATTGAAATATGCATATATAAATACGGCGAGATATTGAAAACACTATGAATTTCAACACAAAGGATCACAACAGTAAAGGAATCTAAACAGTTAAATTGATAACAATAAATAAACACAACAAACAGAAAGTGCACGGCATTACCCTTCGTGTTTTATCTCTCGTGCTTTTACTCTCGTTCTCACTATAAGAATCAATATTCACTTTTATTCTTTCTTGTTGCGGCGTGCAACTCGATCCCATTCATATAATACTGTTGCGGCGTGCAACCCGATCCAAATCATATAATGATGTTGCGGCGTGCAACCCGATCCAAATCATATAATATTATTGCGGCGTGCAACCCGATCCAAATCATATAATGATGTTGCAGCGTGCAACCCGACCCCACCTGTCCATCCTTATTACTCCTTGTTGCGGCATGCAACCCGATCCCATATAATATTATTGCGGCATGCAACCCGATCCCAATATACAAATCAACACCAGTCACAAAAAAATCCCGGCAAGGGAACAATAGTATAACAACAATATCCCGACAAGAAAAATAATATCATAAGCAATAACATCCCGGCAAGAGAAACAATATCATAAATAATACATCCCAACAAGGGAGTTGTAGACATGTAATTTTTGACCGGCGCATTAGAATTACCCTTAATAGTCCTAGTATTTTTAGAATATTACTTGAGCTTATTTCTATGTGATTTCACTTTGTTATTAATTTTAGTTCTATTTTTAAAGGCACAAAAATTGAAAAAATACAAAAATAGTTTCATTATATATTTCCTTATTTTTAAGTTAAAGCCATTAGTATTTCATAGCGATATCTTTTTGTTTCACTATGATTTTTACTTTTATTTTTGAATATAATAATTTATATAAAAATGATATATAAAAAAATATAGTTTCATAGTATGATATATTTTACTTTAATTAATCATAATTAATTTTAAATTATTTTAAAAGAAAGTTTCAAGTTTAATCTATTTATGGTTTAAAAGAGTTAAAACCCCCAATTTGTAGGCCCAATTTCGGATCCCAACCTTAGCCCACCAACTCAACCCGGATCCCTTGAACCCAATTCCACTTTGACCCCCCGGGTCGACCTAGTAACCCGCCCCATCCCAAACTTTAATCACAGCCATTCATCCCTTTTAAATCCTAGGGTTAGGGTTATTTCTCCACACTCAAACAAAAGCTCATTATAACCCCAAAACGTAACCCTAGAGACTCTCCCAAACAACGCCCCATCTCCCATGCTTCTGTCGCGCACCAACTCGCCCAAACTCGCTGGAATTGGGCGAGTTCACCCTCAACGAGTCCCATGGTCCCTCCTCTCTCTTCTGCTTCTTCCACGTCATACCTTCCGTACCAAATCTCATGATTCCATAGGCCGATTCACGTGCTTTCTTCATTTCTTTTGTTTTGGATGGGGCAAATTCGGACCCTGGAATAAATCTTAGAGGAATGGGGACCGTTGGATGAAGATTCTTTGTCCAAAGTTTTCATTTTTCTGATTTTTATTTATAAAAAGGGATTTTCGAATTTGTGGAGGTCCACGCACGAGATTTCTTAGAGAAGAGGAGAAGAATATTCGAGAGGGGATATATATTTGTAGTTTTCGGACAGTATTGGGGGAAGTTGGGAGAAATTTCGGATTAGAAAAAAAACTAGGGTTCTTGGTTTTTTTTTTGGCTTTCTTCTCAAATTTTTATTTTTATGTGTAGTTGGCATTTCAGAAAAATAAAAATAAAAAAATAAAAAGAGAAAGTTTGAGTTTCTTTCAAGTTCTGTTTCTAACTCAGAAAATCAAAAACATATAAACATTTTAATTCATTTTTTTGATTTTGCTTCAAACATGGAACTCTATTAAAGCTTAGGTTCGAGGATTGCTTCTAGTTTGAGATTCGAGGTGCCGTCCGAGGTTTAAGGTCGCGATTCTCGGTCCAATTTAGCCACTGTACTTGCTCGATTCTATTTCATTGCTGGATTTCTTTGTTTGAACATTCAAGGTCAAGTTATTGGAAATTTTCAGTTCAGGTTCATTTTTGATTCTTTTACTTTCGTTTTGGTGTCAATTCAAAGTATGATAGCAGCCTAGTTAGTTTGCAATATGTTTGACAGTCCGTTTAGTCGCTACTGGTTTGGAATTGATATTCTATTCTACTTTGATATACATCATGGTTCTATTTTGAAGTTAAGCTCGCTGTTAACTCAACTCGATCTTTCTGAGTTCCTGAAATCTGTTTGTTCATGTGGCTTGAGGATCAACCATGCACTTCCTTTGCATCTTGAAACAATGTTTCGTATGTTTGGTTGAAATTGAGTGTGATGCTAAATGTATATTCGAGTCGCTTTGCTGAAAACTATTTGCTGAAGATGTCCTATGTTTCTCGTCGTCTCTGTTGGCCTCGTTTAATGTTTAGGAAACATATTTTGAATCACTACTAAGCCTCAATCAAGTCGAGTCCTCTGAAATGTGCTTTGATTTTGTCTTTCATCTTGGATGCGTAAGCTTCCCGTTCGACTCGCACATGTTCTAAGTGAAAATTTAGGTCTCTTAAAAATCCTTTCATTGGTTCAAGTTTAGATCCCTTTGAATTCTGTTACTGGCAGTCTAAGTTTGTGAACTGGTTTTGAAGATAGATTAATTGAAATATAGACTTTGTTGTCTTGGTCTAATAGCATCATTTTGTTTATTCCCTTTGATTTTCAAACATGAAGTCCGACTGAAATAATAGGCTCGTTTCGGTTGCGTCAAATGACAAACTGTGTGTGCACTAGATTGGAATTCATGAATCGAGTTTTTTTTAATTAACCTTAAGTGATTATGATTATAAAATCTCCATTTGACATATCTATTTGTGTTGTATTCCATGTGCTTGAGTGATAAAGGAAAAAGTAAATTTGGCTATGCACTCTCTTAGCGACTGTTGTCATTGAATTGTGCTCATGTAAATAACCTGGATTGTCGAGTTTGGAATTGAAATTTGTAAATATATATGTGAGTTATTTTCTGGGATTCCTATTCTTATCGCATAAAGAATGCAATTGGGAGGCTGCTTTGTACGCATTTGTGTCGTGGTCTGTTATGAGCTTGCTAATCATTTTGGTTGAGGAATTTTGGTACTGGAGATTATTTTGTGGTATTGAAATGTGTTATGTGAGAATCAGGTTAGTTTACAGGGAAATTGGGTGCACTTGTTTAGATAGAAACTGAGAGTACGTTTGTTAATTGAGAAGGTCAATAGATTAATTCCATTAGCTACATAGTAAGAGAAATTAGCGGAAGTCATGGCTCTTATCATACCTTGATCCCCTTTTAGTGCTCTTTTGTTTCGTCCAGTTAGTTACTATGTTTCCTTCTGTGTATAACTGATTTGACTGAACTATTTCGAGTGATTGTTGGGTCGTGGGGAGTGGTAGAAAGGCCAAAGCCCATTAGCAATTAATTTGTTTCATGCTTTAGGTATCGGGCTCGGCCTAATAAAAATAAAAGTCAAAAACAAAACATGAGCATAAATTGAATTTTTCTTTTACTTAGTTCTTTTATTTAGTTCCTTTTATTTTATTTATTGATGATATTGTTCGTTAGGATCATGTTTAGGCCGACCACATTGGGTAAGCAAGCTTTAGGACTTCTGCTAATTGTGAGGCGAGAGGTCGTTCCCTTAGTTAAATTTATTCGGGGAATTCCCCGAATGACTTATATATTTTATTCCGGCGAATGCCCCTTAGTACTTGTATTTCGAGGCCAAAAGTAGAGCTTGCAGTAGTTTATTTTTATTTTTCTATTTTATTTTTCTTTTATTATGTGGGGACGATATCGAGCCTTTTGTGTGTTTATTTTTCTGTGTTTGTTTTACCTCAATTCGAATATTCTAAAAGCCGACTAGATCAAGTGTGCAACCGTACTAGTTACGGGATTAGGGAGTGCCAAACACCGTGCAACCGTACTAGTTACGGGATTGAGGAGTGCCAAACACCTTCTCCCCGAGTCAAATGAACCCCCTTACCCATATCTCTGGTGCGGACTTAGTTTTGGAGTCCAAAGTGTTTTAAAGGAAAAATCATTTTTAAAAATGGTGACCTGGCACACCTAAATCAATGTCAGGTGGCGACTCTGAGTTATTTCCTTTTGAACACAATTTTTGTCACGTTCTAATTGGAAAACCCTTTTCAAGCCTTACCAAATCTTTTTATTAATTTAAGAGGGTTTAGTGAGGTTTGTTTAAAAAAGGGGTGTGACATTTCTGGAGACTCTACTGTGGAGTTGCAGGTTCGAGCTAGTACTTGATCTTGTTGGCTTTTAGGATATTCGGTTGATGTGTTTGTTTTCTTTGTTTGCTTTGTTATTTGTTTTTTTTTTGTCCTATTTCCTTGTTTTGTTGGTTATTTGTTTATCGTTTTTCTTAATGCGTTACTGCTTTATAAACTGTCATCATTTGCATAACCATGGGTGTTTTTTCTGCAACAAGTCTTGGAGTATGCATCGCGTGCACGGATTCTTTGATGAGTCACCCTTAATTTAGGAGGGGGGCCGTTGGACGTATGGAGTGGATGAAAAGCTTGAGCAACCACCATCGACAATACGCTCCCCGAAATTGCCTTGTTAGTGAACCCCAAACTTAGGTCAGCCTCTAGGTCATATTTGCATAATGTCATTTAGACCTAGCAGGGCTCGGTCCCAGGTACCGTGTCCCTTTGTAGGAAGCCTGTCCAAATTTTGTCAAAATGGGCTCGTGGCCCAAAATGACATTTAATCATCCTATGTGCTAAATGTTGCATCTGTGAGGGTAAAAAGGTCATTTGGCGGATCGATGTCTTGGAAAGAAGGGTGAAAATGAAGCAAATAGGGCCCACTCGCATTTTTCTTTCATAGTTTTAAAAAAAATGAAAATGAAATCCAAAAGATTTTACACTTTTCCATTATTTTCCAAAAATTAATAGAAAAAAAGAAAAAAAGAAAATCCAAAAAGATTTTACATTTTCCAAAAATTCAAAAAATGAAAAAGAAAATCTCATTTTTCTAAAAAGGACAAAAAATAGTTTTTCCAAACTAGTTGCATTTCATTTTTAAAGCTTTCTTCCGTATCTGATCTTCCTGAACTACGCGAACCTGATTCTCGTCTTTCGAGATGTGATACGTAGGCAACCCACATAGGGTCCGGTCTTCCTAGTGAGTCTTATGTTCTTGGCTTACGGGGTCGTAGCCAAATCTTGCATGTATAGCCATATTTGGCCACATCGGCCGTTTTTGCAAATATAGGAGTATTTTCTCAAAGTAGTCTTTATCTCCTGTCTTAGAGCCCTGAGTCTACAATAAAGTGTCCTCTCGATTCTAAGGTCCATTCCTGTTAAATTTGCGTGTCTAGCCACTTTTGGCCACATCGGCCATTCTTGCAAAATAGGATTATTTTTGCAAAAGTGGTTCGATTACCCATATCTTAGGATCTTGAGTATACAACTCGGTTTCTTATCACTTTAAGGTCCGTCCTTTTTAGGTTTGCATCTTTAGCCACTTCTGGCCATATTGGCCATTTTTGCAAAATGGGCCATTTCCGCAAAGTAATTTTTAAGGCCATGATCGTTGGGATTTTGGAGTCATGTAAGCTTTAAATGGAGTATTTTCCATGCATTAGGGGTCAACTTTGTCAAGTTTGCACTAATAACCACTTTCATCAACCTAGGCCATTTTGCAAAATATAGCCAAATTGTGTCTTGCATTTGTCCACTAGGAAATGTTGTGGTGTCACGTAGTGTCCCGAGTCGCTAACCATGTTCTCTTCATTCAGGTATGGACCCGCTAATTCGATCCAAAGTGCTGATGGTAGTAAAGATTCCTAGGAAATTGATCAAGTGGTGGAAAATATTTTCATTGTTAGAGTAGCATGAGTTAATACAGAAATTTGGGCACTCTAACTTCCCTTCTTGATATCACACCTCGCCCAGACTTAGTGGAGGTGATGCTGACTTATTGGGACCCGCAAAATTTGATTTTCAGATTTGGAGAGTGTGAGATGACTCCTACCTTGGCGGAAATGTATGGTCTCACTCGCTTAAGCTACATAGGCAAGGACATGATACTTCCCCAAGACCACTCTAGGACAAGATTTCTCAACGACCTGGGCCAGAAAGATAATAAGCATTTAAAATGCCTCGAGCAGTCCTGAATATCCTTGGATTATTTGTTTGCTAGATTTGGACCACAGGATAGTTTTGACGTCTTTTGGGATGAGTTCTGCACAACCAAGGCAAAGTGGCAAAGGCGCCGCCTTGAAGCTTTCAGCCTTGCTTTGTTGGGATTATTGGTTTTCCATTAGATGAGAGGCACATTAGCACCCGTCTGCAGTCAGTGGTAATGGCACTATTTCATGAGAAGCAACGCAAAACCGTTACCGTTGTACCGATGATCTTAGCAGAGTTGTACCGAGCCCTGAGTGAGGTTAGGGGAGGTGTCAGGTATTTTGAGGGAAGTAACCTTTTGCTATAATTGTGGATGATGGAGCATTTGCACGCCGCTTCCTTACTTTGTCCCATCGACCGTTCCATGAGGGATCAGGTGGTATACATCGAGCATAGGATGAAATCTCCTAGGTTTACATACCCAATAGGCGTCACAGCTTGGATTGAGTTCCTTGGTTTGAGGACAAATAGGAATGTTTTATGGGCTTACCTTTGGCTACCTTTAGATGAGATCTTGGTAGGATGTCTCATGCAACCTTTCTTGATGTTAATAGGACTTAAGTGTGTCAGGCCGTACACTCCCGTAAGGGTAATGCGATAGTTAGGCAGAAGACAAGAGAAGCCTCCAACTTTTAATCTTCGAAGGCACATCATGAATTTTAGCAAAAAAGCGGCTGACGAAATCAAGTACGTGCAATAATGGAACAATGCAAAAAGGATGAAGAAAAATACATTAGTAGAGGACGTTGGCAGGACCGAGTGTACTTAGGAGTACATGATTTGGTTACAGTCCGTCCCACCAGGGGTCAGCACCTCATTTCCAGCACAACTTAGGGGTCGGGCAGTTCAGACAGATGATTTTGTGGAGGCATCGGACCAAGATCCTTGGGATAAGTTTGAGTTGATAAAATATCAGTTAGCGGGATTGGCATCAAACCTAGAGCAGCATGGCCAGTATTTGTTTAGGGTCGGCCTTCAGGATGCGGGGGCACATGCCGGGGCCTTTATTCCCAGCATCGGTGTTTCTTTACGAGGCATGTTACAAAGTTTGAGCATGACGGACAACCCAGGATCATCCTAGCCAGGACCGTCGCATTCAGGAGCAGTTTGAGGAGTCATTCTATTTAGATGTTTTGAGATTGTCTTATGATGTCCTTTACTTTCGTGTCTTGTCTAGGAGTACTAAGTCCTTTAGGTAGTGTCAGAATCTGTCATAGTGTAGTCGAGTCTGTCATGTTTTTCATTATCGTACTTCATATTGTATTTTAATATCAAAACATTTTTAAATGAAAAATCCCTAAAAAGATTTTATTTTTAGTTTATTTTCCATCACTCTTCCAGAACTACGCTCGGTCTAATTCATGAGGGACATGATACGTAGGCAACCTACATCGGGTTCGATCAAATCATTTTTGGTTCAAAATAAAAAGAGAAAGAAAAAGAAAAGACTGATAAGATGTGTTGGAAAAGAAAAAGAAAGAAGGATTGAAATGAGCAAATTGGGATGATGTCATATGACCCTGCGACCCTCAAAGCCATTTTAGAACCGTTAATTGTTGCTAGGTGCATTGCATGTAACGTGATATTATTATTTGATAAATGCCCTAATGCTAACATGGTGGTTTTGTGTTGTTGTCCTCTATTATATTTATTTAATAAAAGGAAGGTGGTTAGTTTGTTAGCATCCTGGAAAGTCATCCATACAACACCCGATCAAAGCGTCAAACAGTTATGGCTAGCAAGGAAACAGACACTGGAGTTGTAGACCCACCAAGGGAGATTGTTGAGTCAAAATCGGAATTGCAAGAGGAGGTCCGGAGGTTGAAGCATCAGATGGCGGAAATGTATCAAGCCTGGATTAAGGGACGCCCTCCACCCTCATTCCCTACCAACTATACATAAAACCCTGCTTCCATCCCACCACTCTCTCAATCCCAGATGCCCAATACCATTGATCTTTCCCCACAACATTCACCTGGATTTACCCCTTACCACAACTACCCAGACACTTCAGCCACTTTTCATGCTCCGCCAGCCAAAACAACCTCGTACCCTGCTCCGACATCTGCTCCTATTTTTGTACCCCCTCCATAAGCTAGCCTCCACCGATCCTCTAGTGAGCCCGCATTCTCCGCTACACATGCCCACTACTATGCACCGGAGCCCACATTCAAAGTCCCAGATCCTTACTCTTACACTTCCCAATTTGAGCCTCATGTTGAAACTGACAAACCACCCATGAACGCAGAGCAAGAAGAGATGTTTAGAAAGGTATAGAGTTTGGAGCATTCATTGAGAAATATGCAAGGGTTGGAAAACCAAGTGAATGTGGCCTATAAGGATTTGTGTTTGTTCCCCGATGTCCAACTGCCTGCCGGGTTCAATATACCCAAGTTTGACTTGTATGACGGACATGGGGATCCTGTAGCTCATCTGAAGGGTTATTGCAGTAAAATGAGAGGCGCCGGGGGAAAAGACGAATTACTAATGGCATACTTCAGCCAAAGTCTAGACCGCCTATCTCTGACCAAGGTGGAAAAGAAACCCAGTGAAAGCTTTAGAGAATATGGGTTCCGATGGAGGGAGCAAGTTGCATGAGTCAATCCTCCGATGGAAGAAGACGATATGGTTAAATACTTTCTTCAAGCCATGGATCCCACTTACTATGGCCACTTGATCTCAGCCATTGGTAAGTCTTTCAATGATGTGGTAAATATGGGAGAAATAGTGGAAGAGGGGCTCAAGTCGAGTAAGATCATGAGTTATTCTGCTATAAAAGCAACCACCCAGGCAATCCAGAGTGGTACCGGAAGTTTGCTAGGCAAGAAGAAGAAGGAAGATGTCGCTATGGTTGTCTCCGGATCATGGCATGGCCATAGGGGTTCACCTTATCAGTACACCCATCCTCGACCCCGACCTCAAACCTACGCCCAAGCTCCATATAATCCACCCCAACATTACTTTTCCCTGCAAAACCCCCAATACTCAGCCAGGCCATCCCAATACCTTGTTCACCATGCACATGCATATGCTCAACCCCCTCCTTACCCACAATGGCATGCCCAGTCCCACAAAATACCTACCCAGCTCCACAAAATGCCTATCCACCTCCACAAACCTTACCAAAACCCCAATGGTTCAAATTTTCAATCAAGGCCAGAGTATAGAAGAGAGAGGCAACAGAGAAAACAAACTTTTACCCTGCTTGGAGAGTCCTATGCTAGTCTATTCAAAGGTTAAGGCAGTTGGACGTCTTGAGGCAGATTTGAGTTAAAGATACCAAATCCTCATCCAAAGAACCTCGATTATTCCTTGAGGTGCGCCTATTGTTCTGATGCTCCAGGGCATGACATAGAGAAGTGTTGGCATTTGAAAAGGGCAATCCAGGAGCTCATTGATACAAACCAAATTGTAGTCCAAAGCCCAGACGCTCCAAACATCAACCAAAACCCTTTGCCAGCCCATGAAAAGATACATATAATTGAAATAGTTCATAATGATGGGGAGCCCAAAAAGTATTCTAAGTCCATCATGATGATTCGGGCCAGTGAAAGTAATTTGGTTAAAGCTCCAAACTCTAACAAAGCAAAGCCCTTGACAGTTGAAGGGGCGAAAGAAAAGCCGAGCTCGCTCTATTTGAAGCCACTAGTGTTGGTCGTGAAAGGGCCTTCAAAAGATATTGGGGCAAGTCTGGAAAGTTCAAAGGTGGTAGTGCCAGGGATTCTAAGTAAGCCTGTCATAGTTGTGAAGGGGGCTCATATCACCCCTGTCATCATTAAACTAGTGACCCAGATGCCAGTGGTTGATGCCAAGGCTATTCCGTGGAATTACAAACAAGTGATAGTGACATACAAAGGAAAAGAAATAAAGGAAGAAGTTAGTGAAACTGGAGGATTGACTCGTTCTGGGAGATGTTTCACCCCAGAAGAATTAAGGAAAACCAAGCCATTCAAGGATAGCCAAATGCCAGTAAAGAAATCGGTCACCGAGGAAGAGGCTGAGGAGTTCCTGAAAAAGATGAAAGTGCAGGATTATTCCATTGTGGAGCAGTTAAGGAAAACACCAGCTCAAATTTCTCTTTTGTCTTTGCTGATACATTCAGACGAACATCGCAGGGTCCTGATGAAGATTTTGAATGAGGCACATGTTCCTAATAAGATCATAGTGAATCACTTGGAAAAGATAGCTAGTAAGATCTTTGAAGTAAACAAGATCACTTTCTCAGATGATGAACTTGCTGTGGAGGGTACAAAACACAATCGAGCACTTTATCTCACGGTGAAGTGCGAAGATTCTGTTGTCTCAAGGGTTTTGTTGACAATGGCTCTAGTGCAAATATTTGTCCCTTGTCTACTCTGCAAAAATTAAAGATTGGCACCGAAAGAATCCACTTGAACATCGTGTGTGTTCGAGGCTTTGATGGGGGAGGTAAAGATTCTGTTGGAGATATAATGCTTGAATTGTCGATAGGGCCAGTTGAGTTCACCATGAAATTCCAAGTGTTAGATGTGGCTGTTTCCTACAATTTGTTATTGGGCAGGCCCTGGATACATGCTGCTAAGGTAGTCCCGTCTTCTCTACACCAAATGGTGAAGTTTGAATGGGACATGCAGGAAATAGTTGTGCACGGTGATGAGGACTTGTCAGCTTGTAATGACACAATTGTTCCGTTTATCGAAGCTGAAGATGATAAGAGACCTTGGGTTATCAGACTTTCGAAACAATATCTGTTGACAAAATTCTTGAAGGAAAATGCATTCCGGGTCCTAAGCTATCCTTCGCGTCTGTCATGGTTGTGAATGAAATGTTGAAGAATGGTTTTGTGCCGGGCAAGGGTCTGGCTCATCTCTGCAGGGTATTGTGCATCCAGTGCACCCCAGTAGGAATCCCGGTACATTTGGTTTGGGATTTATGCCCATAGAGAAGGACGTAAAAAGGGTTAAAAATATGAAACAGAAGGTATGGTCGCTCTCCAAGCCCATCCCACACATCTCTAAGTCTTTTGTTAAACCAGGGGCGAAAAACCTCTATCTCCTCAATCCCAAAACTTGTGGTCGATGTTGATGAAGAGCTGATCAAGAGGTTCCAAAGTTTGTTCGAAGAGGTCAATATGGTAGAAGTTGGTAAAGGCTCTGGTAAAGCAGATGTGCAGCTCATTGGCCCAAACGTGAATCTTAGCAATTGGAAAGCTACTCCTCTCCCCACCAGAAAGGAGTTTTAGTAGTTTGCTTTGTTTTCTTTCTGTTATCTGGGTTATTCTAGGGTTGTAATCCAGATTTTTAGTTTTTGCTTGTTTTGATGTTCAAACCCTTCTATCCTTTCATTTTCAATGAAATGCAATTTACCGTTTTCTGTTATTCTTAATAGTGTTTTATTTTGTTCTTTTTTCTTTTGTATAGTTCTTTTTATGCTGGTTGCAGTGACGTGACATGCATGAAGAATTTTCAGCCGAGTCTTAAAAGCCAATATAATTTTGAAATAACAATCCAAGAAGTAGAATATGATGATGAAATAGAATATGATGAAGAAGCAACATTTGAGGAAATCAGTAAAGAGCTAAAATAATTTGAAGAAAAACTAAAACCTAATTTGAGTGAAACTGAAGCAATCAATTTAAGGGACCAGGATGATGTTAGGGAAACCAAGATAAGTGTGCATTTAGAATCACAAGTTAAGGAGGAAATAATCAAAACATTGTTTGAGTACAAAGATGTCTTTGCATGGTCATATGACGATATGTCGGGCCTGAGCACTAATCTGGTAGTTCATAAATTGCCAACTGATCCAGCATTCCCTCATGTCAAACAAAAGTTGCGAAAGTTCAAGACTGATATCAGTGTGAAGATCAAAGAAGAAATCACAAAGCAGCTTACTGCAAAGGTCATTCGGGTCGCGCAATATCCCACTTGGTTAGCTAATGTTGTGCATGTACCAAAGAAGGATGGTAAGACCAGGGTATGTGTTGATTATCGTGATCTTAACAAAGCAAGCCCAAAGGATGATTTTCCATTGTTGAACATTCACATTTTGATTGATAATTGTGCCAAGCATGAGATTGGGTCTTTTGTGGACTGTTACGCGCGATATCACCAGATCTTGATGGATGAGGAAGATGCATAAAAGACAGCATTCATCATGCCATGGGGAACATACTATTATCGGGTAATGCCATTTGGTTTGAAAAATGCTGGGGCAACTTACATGAGGGCGATGACCACAATATTTCATGATATGATACATAGAGAGATCGAGGTTTATGTAGATGATGTGATCGTAAAGTCAAAGAAGCAGTCTGACCATGTCAAGGATCTGAGGAAGTTTTTCCAAAGGCTCCGCAGGTACAACCTCAAGCTCAATCTAGCGAAATGTGCATTTGGTGTCCCATCTAGGAAACTACTGGGATTCGTGGTCAGTCGACGCGGTATTGAGTTGGACCCATCGAAGATCAAAGCCATTCAAGAGTTATCGCCGCCAAAGAACAAAACAGAGGTGATGAGCCTACTTGGAAGGTTAAATTACATCAGCAGGTTTATTGCTCAACTTACGAAAACCTGTGAACCCATATTTAAGCTGCTGAAGAAGAATGTTGCAGTCAAGTGGACTGACGAGTGTCAAGAAGCATTTGATAAGATTAAGAGGTACTTGTCGAATCCGCCTGTACTGGTCCCACCAGAGCCTGGAAGACCTTTAATTCTCTATTTGACAGTCTTGGATAATTCGTTTGGCTGTGTATTGGGTCAACATGACATCACGAGAAAGAAGAAGCAAGCAATCTATTATATTAGTAAAAAGTTCACTCCTTATGAGGTTAAGTACACTCTGCTTGAGAGGACATGTTGCGCCCTGACTTGGGTGGCACAAAAGTTGAAACATTATCTGTCGTCCTACACTACTTACCTCATTTCTCGCATGGATCCTCTAAAGTATATCTTTCAGAAGCCTATGCCCACTGGAAGACTAGCAAAATGGCAGATTTTACTTACAGAGTTTGACATCATCTATGTGACTAGGACCGCGATGAAAGCCCAAGCCTTAGCCGACCACTTGGCCGAGAATCCGGTGGATGATAAATATGAGCCACTGAAGACTTATTTTCCTGATAAAGAGGTCATGTGTGTTGATGAGGTTGACCACGATGAAAAGCCAGGTTGGAAACTCTTCTTTGATGGAGCTGCTAACATGAAAGGTGTCGGAATAGGGGCTGTACTATCTTTGAAACAAGGCAACACTACCTTGTAACAGCCCAACTTCGATTTTATTGCACCAACAACATGGCTGAGTACGAAGCATGCATTCTCGGTTTGAGGTTAGCTATAGACATGGGAGTCCAGAAAATACTTGTTTTGAGAGATTCAGATTTGTTGGTTCACCAGATTCAAGGAGAATGGGAGACTCGAGATTTGTAGCTCATACTGTACTGACAGTGCCTGCATGATCTTTGTCAACGATTCAAGTTGGTTGAATTTAGACATATTCCCAGGATTCATAATGAGATTGCTGATGCCTTGGCTACTCTGGCGTCAATGTTACATCATCCGAACAAGGATTATGCCGACCCCGTGCATATCCAAGTTCGTGATCTACATGCTTATTATAATGTGGTGGAGGAAATCGATGGTGAACCTTGGTTCCACGATATCAAGGAATACATCAAGTCGAGGGTATATCTTGTATATGCCATAGGTGACCAAAAGAGAACCATTCGACGTCTGGCTAGTGGATTTTTTTTAAGTGGGGGAGTCTTGTACAAGAGGACTCCAGATTTGGGACTGTTGAGGTGCATAGATGCTAAAGAAGCTTCAACTATCATGGTTGAAGTACATTCTGGAGTTTGCGGGCCGCATATGAATGGGCATGTGTTGGCAAAAAAGATACTTTGAGCAGGTTATTATTGGCTCACCATGGAACGAGATTGTATCAGTTTTGTTTTCAAGTGTCATCAATGCCAGGTATATGGTGATTTGATTGATTCTCCCCCATCTGAGTTACACACAATGTTTACACTTTGGCCCTTTGTTGCCTGTGGCATGGATGTCATTGGACCAATTGAACCGGCAGCATCAAACGGGCATAGGTTTATTCTGGTGGCCATTGATTACTTTACCAAGTGGGTCGAATCTGTAACTTTCAAGTCCGTGAACAAGAAGTCAGTGGTGGATTTTGTTCATTCAAATATCATTTGTCGGTTCGGAATTCCCAAGGTGATCATCACAAACAATGCTGCTAATCTCAACAGTCATTTGATGAAAGAGGTATGCCAACAGTTTAAGATCATGCATCGGAACTCCACTCCGTATCGCCCCAAGGCAAATGGAGCTGTTGAGGCTGCTAACAAGAACATAAAGAAGATACTTCGTAAGATGGTACAAGGTTCTAGGCAATGGCATGAAAATTGCCTTTTGCCTTATTGGATTATCGCACTACTATTAGCACTTCAGTAGGTGCAACTCCTTATTCGCTGGTATATGGAACTAAGGCAGTTATACCTGCAGAAGTTGAGATTGTATCCCTTCGGATCGTTGCAGAAGCTGAAATTAATGATGATGAGTGGGTCAAAACCTGGTTGGAACAATTGAGTTTGATTGATGAGAAAAGATTGGTCGCAGTATGTCATGGTTAATTGTATCAGAAGAGAATGTCAAGAGCATACAACAAAAATGTGCGTCCTCAAAAATTCGAAGCGGGCCAGATGGTATTGAAACGCATCCTCCCTCATCAGGCTGAAGCTAAAGGCAAGTTCGCCCCGAACTGGCAGGGGCCGTTCATAGTGACAAGAGTGTTGCCCCATTGTGCTTTGTATTTAACAGACATAGAAGGCAAATGTGTAGATATGGCTATTAATTTTGATGTAGTTAAGAGGTACTATGTATGATTTCTTTGCTTACCTTCAGTTGTATTTTGTACTTGGCATGTTCAAAGTTAAAATGACGAAGACATTTTTTTCCACTACCCAAACACTTTCATCCTTTGCTACTCCTTCTAAGCCGTGTTTATTTTCTTTCATACCCCTCTTTTGGAATCAGTAGCAGAAGTAGAGAATGAAAAAATGATGATGAATGAGTGAAAATAAGAAAAATTGAAAAAGAAGGAAAAAGAAAAGAAAAAAAAAGAAAAAAAATAGAAAGAAAAAAAAAGAAAAAAAAGAAGAAAAGAGAAGAAAAGAAAATCAACAAAAACGAACAACTTTCTTTTGAACTACGTTCGACCTGATTCCTTTTAAGGATACGTAGGCAGCCTTACGGTCCAGTCCCATCAAAATAAAAATAAAAAATTCACCAGACCTAAAGAAACTAGGGCAGGAGTTTTGGTTTTGAAAAGATCTGATTTCAAAAGTTATAATTTTGATCCTTTTTCATCTTAAATTATTTCGAGCCTTCATGCCACCCTTTTCTTTCTAGCGATGTCCAAAAGCCTACATTGCGGTCCAAATAAAGACCTTCCGATCAATCTTTGAGGATGTCACATCAAGCGATATAGACTATGATTTACATCATGGGTAATACTTTGTTCATGGGCACAAGGAAAAATGAATAAAATGAGAGAGTCTTATTGGTGAAAACCCTCATGGGCACCGTAAGGCGACGGTGAGCTGAGAAAAAATTTAAAATGAGAGAGTCTTATTGGTGAAAACCCTCGCGGGTATCGTAAAGCGATGTTGAGTTGAGAGATAAACAAATGAGAGAGGCTTATTGGTGAAAACTTTTCGGGGCACTACAAGTTGAATGAGGTTCATGGCTTTACAGAGGAATTGGATCAGTGAAAGCCCGGTTTGAAGTATGAAGACATGACATGAACTGAAAATATGATTGGTTGGACGGATTAGGCTGATCAATCCGAAATGCATGTCATGATCATTGGAGCTAGCTGTTTCCCTCAGATAAGTTTTCTTTTTCTCATTATTCTTTACATAGTCATCTGTATTAAAAAAAAAATATTTGTTCCTTTTGTCAAAAATCATTTCACTTTGCTCCTTAAGTCTATCTTTATGAGTCTCTTTCGAGTTATCCCTTGTTGAACAAGCAGGAGAGGATTTCAAAGCCTACTACCAACTTCTAAATTGCACAAAGCGGAGTTCGGCCAGGCTCATCACAATTGACTTGATTTAGAATAAGCAGTATGGTGATAATTGAGGTCTAGGCAATCAAGTGAATCTTGAATTTTAAGAAAATATAAGGATTCAACAACTTTCAAAATGAAAACACAATGCATCAAGTAAGTGTGAGAGATTCAGGTCATGTAGAGGGTTTGTGGCCTAGTTTCAATCAAAAGGTCAAACAACTCCTTGCTAGCCCGAAGCAGCTAATAAGAATGAAGCACGGCAGTGGCGGAAGCATACACTCAGCAATGATGCCACAAACTAACCATCACATTTTCAAACTAAACAAAATTTCATTTGTGTGAAATAGGGGCAAGAAAATTTGTCAATCCACAGGGACCCTCCCACGAAGAAGGCATGGTTTAGGGGCAAGAAATTCTGTTCAGAATCCTCCAAGACGAGAGCATGACTCATGTAAGTTCATTCCAAGTTTTAGGACCCTCGTGAATAATGAGATTTAATTTTAAAAGAGTTCTCATGATCCTCCTAGATAATGGGACTTAATTTAAAATTCTCAGGACCCTCCTGGATAATGGGATTTAATTTTAAAAGTTTTCAGGACCCTCCTGGATAATGGGATTTAATTTTAAAAGTTGTCAGGATCCTCCTGGATAATGGGACTTAATTTAAAATTCTCAGGACCCTCCTGGATAATGGGATTTAATTTAAAAGTTCTTAGGACCCTCATAGATAATGAGATTTAATTTTAAAAGTTCTCAGGATCCTCCTGGATAATGGGGCTTAATTTAAAATTTTAAGGACCCTCTTGGATAATGGGACTTAATTTAAAATTTTCAGGATCCTCCTGGATAATGAGATTTAATTTTAAAAGTTTTCAGGGCCCTCTTGGATAATGAGATTTAATTTTAAAAGTTTTCAGGACCCTCCTGGATAATGAGATTTAATTTTAAAAGTTCTCAGGACCTTCCTGGATAATGAGATTTAATTTTAAAGTTCTCAGGAACCTCCTGGATAATGAGATTTAATTTTAAAAGTTCTCAGGACCCTCTTGGATAATGGGATTTAATTTTAAAAGAGTTTTCAGGACCCTCCCGGATAACGGGATTTGATTAAAATTCTCAGGCCCCTCTTGGATAATGGGACCTAGTTAAATTTTAAGACCTTCCTAGATAACAATATTTAGCGTAAGTTCTACCTTTAGAAAATATAATTTAGCTTTAAAATTGTCACTCTTAAGATGAGATTTAATTTGAAGTTTTCAGGGCCCTCCTGGATAATGGGATTTATCTTTTAAATTCTTAGAGCTCTTTAGGTAACATGATTCGACTAACACTCACATATATGCCCAGATTCCAAACTGGGGCAGAAAATTTCTTTTGTTTTGTCTGTTTTGTTGTAATGTCAGGCGTCCACCTAGATAACAAGGGAATACAGTTCAAGTTTTAGCAATCAGGCGCCCGCCTGGATAACGAGGGAATACAATTCAAGTTTTTAGCAATCAGGCTCCCACCTAGATAATAAGGGAATACAGTTCAAGTTTTAGCAATCAGGCGCCCACCTGGATAACGAGGGAATACAATTCAAGTTTAGCTATCAGGCGTCCACCTGGATAACGAGGGAATACAGTTTCAAGTTTTAGCAACCAGGCGTCCACCTGGATAACGAGGGAATACAGTTTCAAGTTTTAGCAATCAAGTGCCCACCTGGATAACGAGGGAATACAATTCAAGTTTTGGTAATCAGGCACCCACCTGGATAACGAGGGAATACAATTTAAATTATTGGTAATTAGGCGCCCACTTGGATAACGAGAGAATACAATTCAAATTGTTGGTGATCAGGCGCCCACTTGGATAACGAGAGAATACAATTCAAATTGTTGGTGACCCGCGCATTAGAATTATCCTTAATAGTCCTAGTATTTTTAGAATATTATTTGAGCTTATTTCTATGTGATTTCATTTTATTATTAATTTTAATTCTATTTTTAAAGGCACAAAAATTGAAAAAATACAAAAATAGTTTCATTATATATTTCCTTATTTTTAACTTAAGGCCATTAGTATGTTATAGCGATATCTTTTTGTTTCACTATGATTTTTACTTTTATTTTTGAATATAATAATTTATATAAATATGATATATAAAAAATATATAGTTTCATAGTATGATATATTTTACTTTAATTAATCATAATTAATTTTAAATCATTTTAAAAGAAAGGTTCAAGTTTTATCTATTTATGGTTTAAAAGAGTTAAACCCCCCAATTTGTAGGCCCAATTTCGGATCCCAACCTTAGCCCATCAACTCAACCCAGATCCCTTGAGCCCAATTCCCCTTTGACCCGCCAGATCGACCTAGTAACCCGCCCCATCCCAAACTTTAATCACAGCCATTCATCCATTTTAAATTCTGGGGTCAGAGTTATTTCCCCACACCCATATAAAAGCTTATTATAACCCCAAAACGTAACCCTAGAGACTCTCCCAAATGACGCCCCATTTCCCATGCTTCTGCCGCGCACCAACTCGCCCAAACTCGCCAGAATCAGGCGAGTTCACCCTCAACGAGTCCCATGGTCCCCCCCCCCTTTCTTCTCCTTCTTCCACGTCATACCTTCCGTACCAAATCTCATGATTCCATAAGCCGATTCACGCATTTTCTTCATTTCTTTTGTTTTGGATGGGGTAAATTCGGACCCTGGAATAAACCTTGGAGGAATGGGGACCGTAGGATGAAGAATCTTTGTCCAAAGTTTCCATTTTTCCGATTTTTATTTATAAAAAGGGATTTTCGAATTTGTGGAGGTCCATGCATGAGATTTCTTGGAGAAGAGGAGAAGAAGATTCGAGAGGGGATATATATTTGGAGTTTTCAGATAGTCTTGGGGGAAGTTGGGAGAAATTTCGGATTAGAAAAAAAAACTAGGGGTTCTTTGTTTTTTTTGGCTTTCTTCTCAAATTTTTCTTGTCATATGTAGTTGGCATTTCAGAAAAAAAAAAGAGAAAGTTTGAGTTTCTTTCAAGTTCTGTTTCTAACTCAGAAAATCAAAAAAATATAAACATTTTAATTTATTTTTTTGATTTTGCTTCAAACATGGAACTCGATTAAAGCTTAGGTTCGAGGATTGCATCTGGTTTGAGATTCGAGGTGTCGTCCGAGGTTTAAGGTCGCGATTCTCGGTCCAATCTAGCCACTGTACTTGCTCGATTCCATTTCATTGCTGGATTTCTTTGTCTGAACATTCAAGGTCAATTTATTGGAAATTTTCAGTTCAGGTTCGTTTCTGATTCTTTTACTTTTGTTTTGGTGTCGATTCAAAGTATGATAAGAGCCTAGTTAGTTTGCAATATGTTTGAGAGTCCGTTTAGTCGCTATTGGTTTGGAATTGATATTCTATTCTACTTTGATACACATCATGGTTCTGTTTTGAAGTTAAGCTCACTGTTAACTCAGCTCGATCTTTCTGAGTTCCTGAAATCTGTTTGTTTATGTGGCTTGCGGATCAACCATGAACTTCCTTGGCATCTTGAAACAATGTTTCGTATGTTTGGTTGAAATTGAGTGTGATACTAAATGTATATTCGAGTCGCTTTGCTGAAAACTATTTGCTGAAGATGTCCTCTATTTCTCGTCGTCTCTGTTGGCCTCGTTTAATGTTCAGGAACATATTTTGAATCACTGCTAGGCCTCAATCAAGTCGAGTCCTCTTAAACATGCTTTGATTCTGTCTTTCATCTTGGATGTGTAAGCTTCCCGTTTGACTCGCATATGTTCTAAATGAAAATTCATATCTCTTAAAAATCCTTTCATTGGTTCAAGTTTAGGTCCCTTTGAATTCTGTTACTGGCATCTAAATTTGTGAACTGGTTCTGAAGATAGATTAATTGAAATACAAACTCTGTTGTCTCGGTCTAATAGCTTTATTTATAATTTTCCTTTGCTTATTCCCTTTGATTTTCAAACATGAAGTCCGACTGAAATGTTAGGCTCGTTTCTGTTGCGTCAAATGACAAATTGTGTGTGCACTAAATTGAAATTCACAAATCGAGTTTTTTTTAATTAACCTTAAGTGATTATGATTATAAAATCTCCATTAGACATATCTATTTGTGTTGTATTCCATGTGCTTGAGTGATAAAGGAAAAAGTAAATTTGGTTATGCACTCTCTTAGCGACTGTTGTCATTGAATTGTGCTCATGTAAATAGCCTGGGTTGCCAAGTTTGAAATTGAAATTTCTAAACATATATGTGAGTTATTTTCTGGGATTCCTGTTCTTATTGCATAGAGAATGCAATTAGGAGGTTGCTTCGTACGCATTTGTGTCATGGTCTGTTATGAGCTTGCTAATCATTTTGGTTGAGCAATTTTGGTACTGGAGATTATTTTGTGGTATTGAAATGTGCTATGTGAGAATCAGGTTAGTTTAAAGGGAAATTGGGTGCACTTGTTTATATTGAAACTAAGAGTATGTTTGTTAATTGAGAATGTCAATAGATTAATTCCATTAGCTACGTAGTAAGGATATTTAGCGGAAGTCATAGCTCTTATCATACCTTGATCCCCTTTTAGTACTCTTTTGTTTCGTCCAGTTAGTTACTATGTTTCCTTATGTGTATAAATGATTTGACTGAACTATTTCGAGTGATTGTTGGGTCGTGGGGAGTGGTAGAAAGGCCAAAGCCCATTAGCAATTAATTTGTTTCATGCTTTAGGTATCGGGCTCGGCCTAATAAAAATAAAAGTTAAAAACAAAACATGAGCATAAATTGAATTGTTCTTTTACTTAGTTCTTTTATTTAGTTCCTTTTATTTTCTTTATTGATGATATTGTTCATTAGGAGCATGTTTAGGCTGACCACATTGGGTAGGCAAGCTTTAGGACTTCTGTTAATTGTGAGGCGAGAGGTCGTTCCCTTAGTTAAATTTATCTGGGGAATGCCCCGAAGGACTTATATATATTTTATTCCGGGGAATGCCCCACAGTACTTATATTTGGAGGCCAAAAGCAGAGCTTGCAGTAGTTTATTTTTATTATTTTATTTTATTTTTCTTTTATTAGGTGGGGACAATCTCGAGCCTTTTGTGTGTTTATTTTTCTGTGTTTGTTTTACCTCAATTCGAATATTCTAAAAGCTGACTAGATCAAGTGTGCAACCGTACTAGTTACGGGACTTGGGGAGTGCCTAACACCTTCTCCCCGAGTCAAATGAACCCCCTTACCCAAATCTCTGGTGCAGACTTAGTTTTGGAGTCTAAAGTGTTTTAAAGGAAAAATTATTTTTAAAAACGGTGACCTGACACACCTAAATCAATGTCAGGTGGCGACTCTGAGTTATTTCCTTTTGAACACAATTTTGTCACGTTCTAATTGGAAAACCCTTTTCAAGATTTACCAAATATTTTATTAATTTAAGAGGGTTTAGTGAGGTTTGTTTAAAAAAGGGGTGTGACAGGAATCAACAATAACCAATCTCGTTCCCACAATTAACTTCACAAAATGAATCCCAACTTGAGTCAATACTCAACAACGGTCAAATACCAAGGAATTACCATAAGCCTGATCCAACATGAATACTCATCAAGTCAAGCATGAATAGTACATAATAAGGATCACGAAAAGAAAACCAAGAAGCACACTAACCTTAACAAAGCAACAAGACATAATAAACACGTGATAATTACAACGGTAACTACAAAAAATGTATATGTAACATATTTGCACGAAGTCATAGAGGAACTCACAATCAAGAAGTATCAAAACAATAAGAAAGACAATCACTTCAGTTAAGGCAATTAGGGGTCAAGTAACACGTAAGAATTAGAGGAAAGCTAGCAATATCATATGGAGCATATAGAGGTAATTTAAGCAATTAGGAAACTCAAACATGATAGAATACTTTGCACATAATGAACATAAGGACCTAAGAACCCTAGAGGCAAATTTCCCACAAATAAGTCCGAGCACACACTCGTCACCTCGCGTGCACGGACTACAATTAGCATAGAAGACACAAACCCTAAGGGGAAGTCCCTTCCATTAGGTTAGGCAAGATACTTACCTCAATTCGGCTAATTCAATACTCAATTTAGCTTTTTCTTTATCGATTCATCAACGCTTGGCTCAATCTATCCAAAAACGACTTGAATACATCAAACAATGCAAGAGAAAATAATTTCAATTGACAAAACTATGATTCTTATACAATTTGCAAAAAGTCAACAAAAGTCAACTCCCCTGGCCCGCACCTCGGAACCCGACAAAATTTATAAAAATTGAACACCCATTCCGCTACGAGTTCATCCATATAAAATTTATCTAATTCCGATACCATTTGGTCATTCAAATCATCATTTTATATTTTTGAAAGATTTCACAATTCCCCCCAAAATTCCTTTAGATTCTCATGAATTTGATATTAAATCTAAGATATAATCACAAAATATAGTTGAAAATTGATTAGAGACACTTACCCAATGATTTGGAGAAGTTTGAGTCTTTAAAAAATCGCCTATGGAGGTTTAGGGTTTGAGAAAATTGAAAAATGAGTGAAAATCTCGTAAAAAACCTCATTTAACAGGCCCCAGATGTTGCATTTGCGACTCAGGGTTCGCAATTACAATTTGCAAATAAGGCAGGGCTGGCAGAAGTCGCATTTGCGACAAAAAGTTTGCATTTGCGAACTGGGCATCGCAATTGCGATGAAAAAGTTCGCATTTGCGACCACACCAGAAACCAACAATTTTTCCTAATACGAAAATGAGCATACTTCCTCATACAATGTCTAAATTCGATGATTTTTTTTATGGCTCCGTAATTTCGATATGGATCTAATGGCTCAATAAAAACTGAATTTGGATTTCATTTAGTCAATGTGATATCATTTTTGCTTGAAAAAACGACGATGAAGCATCCAAAAACAAGTGCAACATAGCCTAAACCTATCCGAAACTCACCCAAACCTTCGAGGCTCCAAACCAAACATGCACGCAAGTCTAAAAATATCATACGAACTTGCTCGTGTGATCAAATCATCAAAATAACATCAAAAACTATGAATTTAACCTCAAAACTCATGATTTTCTAACTTTTCAACCGGACGTCCAAATAACGTCAAATCAATTCTGATCCTCACCAATTTTCACATATATGACTTAAATATCATAACAAAATTGTACCAGGCTTCGGAACCAAAATACAGGCCCGCTACCAATGATTTCAAACATTAATTCATTTATTTATTTCCTTTAAAAAAAATCAGCACAACAATTTTCTTCAAGAATTATTTTCTAAGGCTAGGGACCTCGGAATTCAATTTCGGGCATACGTCCAAGTCCCATATTTTACCGCGGACCTCCCGAGATCGTCGAAATACAGACCCGGGTCCGTTTACCAAAAATATTGATCAAACAACTAAAACCTAAATTTAAGTCTAGAAATTAATATATTTTTCATATTTTCACATAAAAGCTTTTCGGTTTCACGTCCGAACTGCGCACGTAAGTCGATACACATAATATGAAGCTGCTCGTGACCTCAAACTGCCGAACCAGACGAAATTGCTCAAAACGACCAGTCGGGTCGTTATATTAGAGGACTTAGACTTTTAGAAAGTTGAAGCAATAAACAGGTTGGGCAATTGTGAGATACTATGATTTTTTGATATAAAGCTATCGGCTGCACTTTTAATAAGTAGTACTCATTTTATGACTTTTTGATTGAAAAAAATCGTGATTGTAGGGGATAATTAAGCTGATATATATGGTGAATTTGGGGGTTACAATTTAATCCCTAAATTTAAGGAATCCTTCTTTTAGCATGATTTGTATACAAATAGTAAATATAGATATACAATGTTATTTTTTAGAAACTTCAAGAAAAGTGGTAGATAAATTTCTAATATAGTAAATTCACTTTAATTAATATACGGAAAAGGTCAAAATATGCCCTTGTACTATACAAAATTGAGCACATTTGTCCTTCGTTAATACTTTAGCTCAATAATACCCTTATACTTTAGCTTAATAATACCTTTATCGTCACATAGTTGCCCTATATATGACTTTACAGTCACAATTGGTCCATATATGCACTTTTCGAAACGAAATCCACCCAAACTAATTAGCTCTTTCGTTAATTGTATTAAAGTGTATTACAAACACTATTTCCTTTTTATTAGTATTTTTTTCTTTACCTTTCTCTTTTCTTTCTTCTTTTTTCTTTTCTTCTCTTTTTCCCCCTTTTTCTTTCTCCCATATCCGATTTCCTCCATTGCTGATGCCTTCTCCATTTTTGTCACCAATTTAACTCGACAAAACTCATGAATTCTGGAAATGTGCATTTGAGATGCGTTTACAAATCACGTTCTAGAAATGCGTTTTACAATCGCGTTTCATACAATTCACATTCAATGTAATGCGCTTTACAAATCACATTCAAGTAATGTTTTTTACAAATCACAGTACCTAATGCGTTTTACAAATCACATCCTTGTTTTTACAAATTTTCCAAATGCGTTTAAACCAATAACCTCTTGTATACCATGTGTGTATCATCTCAATTAAAAACTTAAGTTGTTAGAGAGAATTGATTTTTAGTTACAATAACTACTACGTTTCAGTCCCAAATAAGTTAAGGTCGGTTATATAAATCCTAACTTACCATGATTCTCCATTAAAATTAATCTCAAACCAACAATATACATAAAAACTAAAATATCAAAAGCATTATAATATACTTTTAATTACTTAATTATATTATTTCTCAACATGTACGATAACGTATTGGGGTCATTTTCATTTTTTACCGCCTTAAATGACCTTCAAGAGAGGAAGTTTGAATCAACGATCAATAATGTTGAATTTGCTAATGATTATGCCATGAATCGTGAATAGGCTTTTGCTTCAAGAGATGTTCTCGATGATGGAATTTCAAAGGGTGATAATCTTGTTATGTATTTCAGTTTATCTACAGAGTGGTTATTAATGTAATTGGAGAAACAACTCGTACCCCATTTTGATCTTTTGTTGTTTGCCTTTAGCATTTATGGGAAAATAATCTATTTTATTTAAGTGCACAATAAATATTTTGTGTTCCCCGGCTACTTCGATTTGATTTTATTATTCTATATGGTGCTCACTTTGTTAAGCAAGTCGATAGACATTTAAATGCCATAAGTAATTGGTCTCCATAAATAAAACTAAGGTTAACAAACTCATTGAAAATGATTTCATTTATGTAGTCATAAATCCGTCAAAGATTTCGAGCATTGTATTCACGAGAATAGAATGCTCAAATTCGAGGTGATATCTTTCTGCCTCAGTTATAAAAGTAAAAATAGCACGGTCTAGCCAGTTTTTGGACGGGTCATTTAAAAATAGTCAATATTTATCAAGTCAATAAAAAATAGCCACTATTTTGCTACAACAGAAACCGATCCAGCATAATATACTGGAGTTCGGTGTACCTGTGTATGAACTTCCATCATATTATGCTGGACCAGTATACTTTGCTGGCTCCAGTATAATATATTGGAGACTGGAGCACCGGTGCTCCAAACTCCAGTATATTATGCTGGACCGGTATATTATACTGGAACTCCAAACTCTAGTATATTATGCTGGAGTATTTTTCCGGATTTTAAACAGTGTTTTCGTTCAGATTTATCTTTACATGAAAAGTGACTAAATTTCGATTACTTTTGAAACTGGGCTATTTTTGAATGACCACTTATAAATCTGGCTATTTTTGAATTTCTCCCGTTATAAAAACTCAAATGGCACCCAAAGATGAAAGAAGAAGAACTTATTGCATTCTCCATTCCTTGGAGCAGTATACAACGTTTATATACATAAGTGAAATAACTGGATTGAGAAAAAAAAAAGATGAAGAACAAAGTATCAGCAGTATTGGTTTTTACAATTTGACTTGATTTTGTTGAATAACTGGTCGCCTTTTTGATGTCTGGATTGAGGAATAAACTCGACGAACTGATTTCTACAATTTGATTCAGTTTGTTGAAGCTTTTCGTCTTTTTTTTTTTGAATTAAGAGATCAAATAAAAGATTTGCGTTCAAATTTGAACTGAAGGTCGCTAAATCAATTAGGATATTCTTTTCTTGATTTTTAGCGCGCCATATTAGGAAGATTCAGCTACTATTAATTACTAATTAATGAATGATATAAAAATTATAGAAAAACAGTGCACAGGTCGGGTAATTTACAAAATATGCACATATTTGGTAATAAAATTTTATTACTGATATAGGAAGGAAAAAATCCCTATAAAGATTATAATATAAGCAGGCCCAAACGATACAGGCCCAAAATTTATTACGGCCCGACCCGAATCATAGCGGTGAGATTATAATAATTATTTTAGCAAATATACTCTTAAAAACTTCTCTTTATTTCGAAAATACCCTCCCTATAAACATATAAAGTTTCTTGCAACAAGTTTATTGCACCTCCAACTCCATTAACCGCCGAATTTCAGCCTCCAGTGAAGATTTTTCATTTTTCGCTTGCTGTTTAAAAATGATAGCAGCTATTTCGTGGGTTCCTAAAGGGGTTGCAAAGGCAGTTCCAGCTGCGGCTGAGCCCCCTTCTAAAGAAGAAATTGAGGAGCTTTTGAAGAGTGGTCTCCTTGATAAAAGGTATTATTATTATTTATTTTTTCTTTAAGTTTTTTTCTTTGGCTGTGCCTCAAAGTAAATGATATTGACCGATTTAAGACCTAGTTTTTTTGGAAATTTGAACTGAACTTGATACCATTATCGACAAGAGTGGGTTGCTCTGGTCAATCAAGATCAATCAAGAGGTTCTGAGTTCGAGTCTCCCAACAGCAAGTTAGTAAGTTCTTGGAGGGGATGCCGAGGGTTTATGGGAAACAGCCTCTCTACCCCTACCCCAAGATAGGTGTATGGATAGGTGTATGGTCTGAGATCAAGAATCAGTGAATCATATTTATGCTTCATTGTAGAATTGCTAGACAATGTTTGGATTTATTCTTGAACATATGCGGAATTTCTTGGGTGATGCCTCCAACTGTTAGGAGCTTGTTGGAAGAGTGGTATAGTCAAAGAGTACCTAGAAGACTGAAGCAAATATGGAGAACCATCCCATTATGCATCTTCTGGACTTTATGGCTGGAAAGGAACCAGGCTTGTTTTGAAGGACATAGGGAGCACATTTTTAGAATTAGAAACAAATGTATTCACAACTTGTTTTATTGGTGTAAAAGCAGTGTATCAACAGAACATCAAAAGTTTTTAGAGTTTCTGGATTTACTTGGAAGCTTATAGGATATGACTGTTTTGGGGTGTCCTCTGTAACTTTTTGTACCATCTTGGTTCCTTATTAATAAAACTTTTACCTTATCAAAAAAAAAAAAAGATAGGGGTATGGTCTGCTACACACTACCCTTCCCAGACCCCACTAATGGAATTATACTGGGTTATTGTTGTTGTTGTTGTTCTTGATACTATTATCATGTCTTGTGTCACCCTATAGATGAACTAGTCCGTGGGTTGAAACTATGGCCAGTGAAGGTGTTAAAAAGGGATGAGGTAGATCTAAAATCACAATGAAAGAAGTTGTCTTGAAAGAATATCAATTCGTTGGAATCAATGCAAACTTAGCTAAAGATATTGCACAAATGAAGAAAAAGCGTTAAATTTGTTAGACAACTTTTAATACTCCTATTATTACTATTTTATTATATGAGTTGAGGTTAAAGAAAGAAGTAAGGGTTCATTTGTTTGGGACTAAGGCGTAGTTATTATATTGTTTGTATTATATTGGAACTTAACTTGATACTTCCTTCTGTGAAATCTTTGCTTTGCCTTACTCTTGAAGTCTGTTGCTTTATTTTCCTTGCAGTGAAGATAGTGATAATGAGGAAGCTCAAGAAGATATGAATGTTGATGAATTCAAGGAAAATGATGATGATGAAGTTGCTGTTGCATTAGCAGCTGCTAATGCACTTGGAAAAGCTACAAAAGATGTCTCTCTAGGAACCGATGACATAGCAAATGGTTTAAAGGAATTGAACATGGAAAAGTACGATGATGAGGAGGCTGGTAACTCAATAGCTCTGTTAGCTGATATGTTCATTTGGGTTAAATACTGTTTTTCTTCCTTCATTATAATATCTAACGTACTGTCGTGCCAAAGACTGATGTGCACTCGAGCACCGTGTTCATCTGGACCCAATACTTTCGACGCATATCATAAATTTATGCATAAAAATTTCTCAATATTGCAACAAATTACAGGTCTGAACTATAATTTTAATAATAAAATGGGTTCAATGCTAAAAAACTTAAAGATTGAACCGAGGGAACTTAAATCCTAAATCCGACTTTACTGGCACTCAGGGACTAGCTTAGTTTCCGCTATGACATATCAATTTTTACTTGGAAAGCTGTTCCTACTTTTATTCTTAACTGTCAAATTTTAAATGAATTTTGATTTAGTTTGCATCTCTCTTTGCATGTGTTTGGCATTGTCAGACATTGAGCTTTTCGGTTCGGGACTCAAAGACTTGTACTACCCAAGTAATGACATGGACCCATATCTCAAGGATAAGGTTGCAGAAATTACCATTTTGCTTCCCTCACGTTGTCTCCTTTGAAGTATTTACCATTTCACTTACTGCAGGATAATGACTCCGAGGAGGATGAGGACATGACAATAAAACCTGACGATTCTATTATAGTTTGTGCAAGCAATGATGATGATGTCAGTCATCTCGAGGCAAGTAAAACTTACTTCAGACTTAATTATACTTTCATCTGTATGCCCCTGTTAATTTCATTTGGCCACCTTTAATTTTGTTACATTCATCCGTGCCAGCAGATCTGGATTTTGGAAGTTTTATCAGATGGTACTGTAAACATGTATGTTCATCATGAGATTATTATTCCTGCGTTTCCTCTCTGCACAGCATGGCTCGATTGCCCTATTAAAAGTGGCGAGGGGAAAGGTAAGGTTCTGCTTGAAGTTGAGCTTGCTGCTGAAGTATTTTCTCTTAGTGGTTGTTGAACATTTATAAACTTTCAGAAGCAATTCTTTGACATCATTTTTGCTTCTTATATTTTACTTCGTTATATATATTTTTCATTTCTTTTGTCCAGATAATAATTGTTTGGACATGCTTAATCATTGACATCATTTCTTTGGCAAATGTTCAGTAGCACTTTTTCTTCACTAAAAGCCCACTCTTTAGTTGCTTTTGCACTAAAGCCCTTGGCATCGGCACTTTCCTGTGCTTCTTTACCTTGGTAGATTTCAATAATTTCAGAAGCTAAAGAAATTATGCTGCTCACTATGATATAGGAGGACTGCTTTTTTAAAATTAGTATTAAGCTAAGAGATTCATTTGCCATATAAGATGACCTTTTAATAAAATGCTATGATAAATTCTATTTAAGTTGCATTTCTCTCACCCTGCTTAGCCCTTTCAAAGCTTACCTTATTTAGAAAAGGAGAAAGGGCTTTTTTATAGATGTTGAGGTTGAGTAAGGGGGGCGGAGCTTGAAGAGCGAAGCGAGCCGCGCTAGCCTAGCAACGTTTTTCAGCAGCAAGCTACGGTCTAACGACCCCCTAACCTAGGTTGGGGCGAAAACTCCAAAATCCAAAACGTTGGTTAGGGTTCCAAACCTTTCTTAGAATGGAAGCCACCAGCACTACACACTTGTTTAGAAGGCAAACCTTTCAGAACCTTCCGCAAACATTAATTTGCGATCGGGCTATATGCTCTTCCATTGTTTCACTCTTTCTCCTCAGTATTTATTCTTTTCTTTTACCCATTTTACCGCATAAATTAGGCACAATGAATCTATTTGATGGAGTTTGATCTTAGATTTGTAAAAGTAGATCTTTGTATAATTGATGTTGTACTTCCTTTGCCCATGTTAATAAATGAGTTATATGTTGATAGGGAACTTCATAGCTGTGGGCTCAATGGAACTAGCAATTGAAATTTGGGACCTAGACATAGTAAGTGACTGCACACTGATCTTGATGAACTCCTGACTCACTACTGATCGTATCGCACTATCTTCATTCTTTGTAGTTGGATGAGGTGCAACCAGCTGCCGTATTAGGTGGAATTGCTGACATAAAGAAAAAGGGGAAGAAGGTAATCTTTAATCCTATTTTCAATTGGAATGGTCTTGTATGCGAAGTCAGCTTGTTCAGCTGAAATTAGTTTTATGTGTTAAAGGTAGAAAAAATATGGACTAGTTTCCTGGCTTCTCTGTTGAATAAAGTAGTAGGTTAATTTCAACACTTGGCCATCACTGATGGTCATTGTTAGGCTATCTCTAGTAGTCCCAATTTCCTTCTTACTTCATGCATGTAGGGCTGTCATCTTCCACTTATTTATGATGCTGTTAATCAGTGGCGGAGCTAGGAATTTTACAAAGGGTGTTCAACGTTTAATATATATTTATAAATAGTAAATTTTGACTTATATATATAGTATAATTTTCAATATACTCGTATAATTTCCTGACTGAACACCCTTCACTCCATGTGGCTACACTACTGCTGTTAATAAATTTCCTTCTCTCCTGTCCAAAGGAAACAAGGGCCGCGTATACCTCAACACCAATGTGGACCCTTTTTTATTGCGGGATACCCTACTAAACTGTTAAGAGTCGACTGCGTATAATTCAACGATTGGTGTCTCCATGCTGCAGTGTAACTCATTAATGCATGGATTGTTGCGCATGCCCGATCTTCATAATAGTACTGTATTTTCGATATTATGAGGTAGGAACTATCCATATTAGTAGTCTAAGAGGCTCTAATTGATGGCCATGTGAGCAACTTGAGGTGGTGATGTTCTTGATTGTTAGGCTCTAATGTATAAGAGGCTTGTCTGAGTATTCAAGCAGCTAGTTGGAACTGCAGTGTATTAGTTGTCGATTTCTATTATTGGATGTCTTGAAGGGCTGGACTTCAGTTCAACTGACATGTTCTTGGTTAACTCACTCTCTGCGCCTCTGCTCTACACTATACATGCGATGCAGGGCAAGCGTATATGTGCCGAGGAGTCGATTATTGGCATTATTAGTTTCTATATTAAAAATTAAATTGACCAATTATATGGTTTGAAGAGAAACTACCTCTTTATCCATCAAAAGAAAAAAGAGAAACTACCTTTAAATAACCATTTTGTTGTTTTTCTGTCATGGCAGCAAATCTGGTCAATTTTGTGAGAGTTATTTAACACATACCATATACCAGTGTTCAAACCTCATCTTTAGAAAATGAAAGAAAATATCACGACCCGAATTTCCCACCCTCGGGAGTCGTGATGACGCCTACTAATATGAGCTAGGCAAGCCAATCCTTTAAACTAATTACTTTATTATCCATTTTTTTTTTTTTTACAAACGTAAAGCGATAACGTAAAAACAACGGAAATTTAAATTAGGCGGAAGAAAACAATAAAATCTCTGAAATGTGTATCTATTACACTGCTTAAGTTTTAATCACCCAAAACCTGGTGTCACAGTACCAGTGTACCACAGACGGTCTAAGACTGCTAAATACAAGGTCTGAAAATAAAAGACACACTGTTTCTGAAGCAGAAAGATGAAATAGGAAATAAAAGATAGAGGAGACGCCGGGGCCTGCGAACGCCTGCAGGCCTACCTTGGATCTCCGCGTGGACTGAAGGTAGTCTCCAAACTACGGTCCAAGAGCTGCTCCGGGATCTGCACATAGTGCAGAGTGTAGTATCAGCACAACCGACCCCATGTGCTGGTAAGTGCCTAGCCTAACCTCGACGAAGTAGTGACGAGGCTAGAACCAAACTACCAAATAAACCTGTGCAGTTATATAATATACAACGGAAAGTGAAGCAGAAATAAACAAGTAAAGATGGGAGAGGGGAAAACATGGTTCGAGGAATAACAGGTAACAACAAAATATCAAGAGAATTATAAAGGAACCAAAATCCAACTACTGACAAGGGTAAGGAAAAACGAAGGCAGAATTCACTTTCATTTCACATCTTGTTGCAGGCGTGCAACCCGATCCCAATTCATTTATCTCGTTGCAGGCGTGCAACTCGATCCCATTTCACATATCTTGTGGCAGGCGCGCCACCCGCTCCCATTTCAAGTATCTCGTGGCAGGCGTCCTGCCACCCGCTCCCATTTCAAGTATCTTGTGGCAGGCGTGCCACCCGCTCCCATTTCAAATATCTCGTGGCAGGCGTGCCACCCGCTCCCATTTCAAGTGTCTTGTGGCAGGCGTGCCACCCACTCCCATTTCATATATCTTGTGGCAGGCGTGCCACCCGCTCCCATTTCAAATATCTCGTGGCAGGCGTTCCACCCGCTTCCATTTCAAGTGTCTCGTGGCAGGCGTGCCACCCGCTCCCATTTCATTTATCTTGTGGCAGGCTTGCCACCTGCTCCCATTTCATATCAACAACAATCACAAAGAATCCCGGCAAGGGGACAAGAACAATATAACAACTTCCCAGCAAGGGAACATTAATATTTCAACATCCCGGCAAGGAAACAATAATATCAAACAAACGTCCCGACAAGGGAACAATGATGATAATAACATGTGAGGCACAATAAACCATAACAGAATCATAACAATTATAATACAAGACCCACGAGCATGCTTGACACTGACGTATAGATACTCGTCACCATGCCTATGCGTCGTACTCCACAATCAACGCGTAGCAAATAAGACACAACTCCTAATCCCTCAAGCTAAGGTTAGACCAAACACTTACCTCGATGCCACGAACACAATTCAACGTTTCAATTATAGCTTTACCCCTTGATTCCACCACCAATTCGCTCGAATTTAGCCACAAGTTACTTGGTTACATCAATAAATGCTAAATGAATCAATTCGAATGCATGAAAATGAATTTTACAAAGTTTTGCCCAAAAAGTCTAAAATTGCCCCCGGGCCCACATGGTCAAAACCCGAGGTTCGAACCAAAACCCGATTACCCATTCCTCCACGAAGTCAAATATATAATTTGTTTTGAAATCGGACCTCAAATCGAGGTCCAAATCCCCAATTTTTGAAAAACCTAGGTTCTACCCAAAACACCCAAAACACCCCTGAAAATCATTGATTTTGAGTTGAAATCATGTTAAAAGGTGTTAATGATTGAAGGAAACTAGTTAAAAATGACTTACAATTGATTTGGAGAAGAAGAAGCCTTTGAAAAATCGCCCTTAAGTGTTTATGTTTTGAGAGGATATGAAAAAATGGTTAATTTTCGGCTAAGTATAAAAGTTGCAGGTCGCAGATATGGGAATTGCGAACAGGGGTTCACAATTGCGAATCCCGACCTCTGCTAAGTTGGGAATTGTGAAACAGGGCTCGCATTTGCGAACCTTTCAGGAAACTTGGACTTTCGCATTTGCGAAACATATGTCGCATTTGCGATATATCAGCCTTCCAGCCATCATTGCATTTGCGAGAGGCTGTTCGCAAATGCGAAATCGCATTTGCGAGGATGAAGTCGCATTTGCGACACAAGCTGCCAGTCCACTTCTTTCGCATTTGCGAGCTAGGTTTGCGAGGATGAAGTCGCATCTGCGACTCAGGCTGCCAGTCCACTTCTTTCGCATTTGCGAGCTAGGTTTCGCATTTGCGAAGCCTGCAGACCTGATACACCAGCTGAGAAATCTGCAATTTTTTTAAGTCCAAAATACACCCTGCAGCCTATTCAAAACTCACTCGAGCCCTCGGAGCTCCAAACCAAACATACACACAACCTCAAAACATCCTGCGGACTTATTCGTGTTCTCAAATCACCAAAATAACCTCATGAACATCGAATTAAATCTCAACATCAATGAAATTTCTCACAACTTCTTTAAACATCAAATTTTGCATTTAAGGTCCGAATCACGTCAAATGGATTCCGTTTCTTACCAAACTTTACCGACAACACATATAAATCACATCGAACCTGTACCGGGCTCCAGAACCATAATACGGGCCCGATACCACAAGTTTCACATAACATTTCGCTTTCAAAAACCTTTATATTTTTTTCAGAAAACAATTTCCTTTAAAAATTCATTTCTCGGACTTGGGACCTCGGAATTCGATTCCGGGCATACCCCCAAGTCCCATATTTTCCTACGGACCCTCCAGGACCGTCAAATCACGGGTCCAGGTCCGTTTACCCAAAACATTGACCGAAGTCAAATTAATTCATTTTATAGTCAAAATTTATCATTTTTTTCATAGATTTTCACATAATAGCTTTCCGGCTATGCGTTCGGGTTGCGCCCGCAAATCGAGGTGATGCTAAAAGAAGTTTTTAAGGCCTCGGAACGCAGAATTTTATTTTAAAACAACCGTTCGTCCTCGAACGGACAGAAGAAGGAAGTACCTGAGTCGGGGAAAAGATGGGGATAACGGCTCCGCATAACGGACTCGGACTCCCAGGTCGATGCCTCGGCGGGCTGACCTCTCCACTGAACACGAATAGAAGGAAAACTCTTCGATCTCAACCGACGAACCTGCTAGTCTGGAATAGCTACCGGCTCCTCCTCATAAGACAAGTCCTTGTCCAACTGGACAATGCTGAAATCTAACACGTGGGGTGGATCGCCGTGATACTTCCGAAGCATGGACACATGAAACACTGGATGAACGGCTGATAAGCTCGGCGGCAACACAAGTCTATAAGCCACCTCTCCCACTCGATCAAGAATCTCAAACGGGCCAATGAACCTAGGGCTAAGCTTGCTCTTCTTCCCAAATCTCATCACGCCCTTCATAGGCGACACTCGAAGCAATACCGACTCACCGACCATGAATGCCAAATCACGAACCTTGTGGCCGACATAACTCTTTTGCCCGGACTGAGCTCTACGAAGCCCATCCTGAATGTTCCTGACCTTGTCCAAGGCCTCCTGAACCAGATCCATACCCAACAACCGAGCCTCTCCCGGCTCAAACCATCCAACTGGAGACCGACACCGCCTACCATATAAAGCCTCATAAGGAGCCATCTGCACACTCGACTGGTAGCTGTTGTTTTAGGCAAACTCTGCTAAGGGCAAAAACTGATCCCACGAGCCTTCAAAGTCAATGACACAAGCTCGGAGCATATCCTCCAAAATCTGAATAGTCCGGTCGGACTGCCCGTCCGTTTGAGGATGAAATGCTGTGCTCAACTCAACCCGTGTGCCCAATTTTCGCTGAACTGCTCTCTAGAAATACGAGGTAAATTGCGTACCTCGGTTCGAAATAATAGACTCGGGCACACCATGAAGACGAACAATCTCCCGAATATAGATCTCAGCTAACCTCTCGGAAGAATAGGAGACTGCCACTAGAATGAAATGTGCTGACTTGGTCAGCCTATCAACAATAACCCACACTGCATCGAACTTCCTCTGAGTCCGTGGGAGTCCAACAACAAAGTGCATAGTGATACGCTTCCACTTTCACTCAGGAATCTCAATCTTCTGGAACAAACCACCAGGCCTCTGATGCTCATACTTAACCTGCTAACAATTCAAACACCGAGCCACATATGCAACGATATCCTTCTTCATTCTCCTCCACCAATAGTGCTGCCGCAAATCCTGATACATCTTAGCGGCGCCCGGATGAATAGAGTACCGGGAACTATGGGCCTCCTCTAAAATCAACTCTCGAAGCCCATCCACATTAGGCACACAAACTCGACCCTGCAACCTCAAAACTCCATCATCACCTAAGGTAACCTGCTTGGCACCTCCGTGCTGCACCGTCTCTAAGGACACACAAATGGGGATCATCATACTGTCGATCTCGGATCCGCTCCAATAATGAAGAACGAGCGACTGTGCAAGCTAACACACGGCTGGGCTTAGAAACATCGAACCTCACGAACTGATTGGCCAAAGAAGCAGTCTCTCACAGACCGGAATATAAGCAAGACTGCCCATACTGGCTGACTTCCTACTCAAAGCATCGGCCACCACATTGGCCTTTCCCGGATGATATAAGATGGTGATATCATAATCTTTCAACAACTCCAACCACCTCCTCTGCCTCAAATTCAACTCCTTTTGCTTGAACAATACTGTAGACTCTTGTGATCCGTGAACACCTTACATGCCACGCCATACAAATAATGCCTCCAAATCTTCAACGCGTGAACAATGGCTGCCAACTCCAAATCATGAACCGGATAGTTCTTCTCATGAATCTTCAACTGCCGCGAAGCATAAGCAATGACCTTGCCATCCTGCATCAACATTGCACCAAGTCCGATACAAGATGCATCACAATAAACTGTATAAGGCCCTGAACGTGTGGGCAAAACCAACACCGGTGTCGTAGTCAAAGCTGTCTTGAGCTTCTGAAAGCTCGCCTCACACTCATCCGACCATCTGAACTGGGCACCCTTCTGAGTCAACCTGGTCATCGGGGCTGCGATAGATGAAAACCCCTCCACAAACCGACGATAGTAGCCTGCCAATCCTAAGAAACTCCGAATCTCTGTAGCTGATACTGGTCTAGGCCAGTTCTTGACTGCCTCAATCTTCTTCGGATCAACCTGAATACCCTCTGCTGATACAACATGACCCAGGAATGCAATTGAACTCAACCAGAACTCACACTTCGAAAACTTAGCATACAACTGACTATCCCTCAAGGTCTGAAGAACCACTCTAAGATGCTGCTCGTGCTTCTCCCGGCTGCGGGAATATATCAAAATATCATCAATGAAGACTATCATGAACGAATCCAAATAAGGCCTGAACACTCGGTTCATCAAATCCATAAAAGCTGCTAGGGCATTTGCCAACCCGAATGACATCACCAAGAACTCATAATGCCCGTACCGAGTGCGGAAAGCTGTCTTAGGGACATCGGATGCCCTAATCCTCAACTGATGGTAGCCAGATCTCAAGTCAATCTTCGAAAATTCCTTGACACTCTGAAGCTGATCAAACAAATCATCAATCCTCGGCAATGGATACTTATTCTTGATGATAACCTTGTTCAACTGCCGGTAATCAATACACATCCTCATCGACCCATCCTTCTTCTTAACAAACGACACCGGCGCACCCCAAGGCGAAACACTGGGTCTAATGAAACCCTTCTCAAGCAAGTCTTGCAAACTGCTCCTTCAACCCTTTCAACTCAGGCGGGGCCATACGATACAACGGAATAGAAATGAGTTGAGTGCCCGGAGCCAAATCAATGCAAAAGTCAATATCCCCGTTGGGCGGCATACCCGGCAGGTCTGAAGGGAATACCTTAGGAAACTCACGAACAACGGGCACAGAATCAATAGATGGAACCTCAGCACTAGAATCACGAACATAGGCCAAATAGGCCAAACACCCCTTCTCGACCATACGCCGAGCCTTTACATACGAGATAACACTGCGGGTAGAATGACCAGGAGTCCCTCTCTACTCTAAACGAGGCATACCCGGCCAGGCTAAGGTCACAGTCTTGGCATGACGGTCCAAGATAGCGTGGTAAGGTGATAACCAGTCCATCCCCAATATGACGTCAAAATCAACTATGTTTAGAAGTAGCAAATCTACACGAGTCTTAAAACCCCCAATCACAACTATACATGAACAATGAACTCGATCTACCACAATAGAATCACCCATCGGTGTAGACACATAAACATGAGCACTCAAAGAATCACTAGGCATGACCAGATACGGTGCAAAATAAGATGACACATACGAGTAGGTAGACCCTGGATCAAATAACACTGAATCATCTCTATCACAAACCAGAACCGTACCTGTGATAACTGCATCGGAAGCCTCAGTCTCGGGCCTAGCTGGAAGAGCATAACATCGGGGCTGGGCCCCACCACCCTGAACTACATCTCTGAGACAGCTTGCTGCTGGCTGGCCTCCACCTTTAGCGGCCTGAACTCCACCTCTAATACCTCTACCTCCACCTCTAGCACCTCTACCCCCACCTCTAGCTGGCTGGGCGGGCTGTGGAACACTCGGTGCTTGAACCATGGCACGAGAACCCTGATGCTGAGAGCTACTCGGTGCTCGAGGGCAATACCTAGCAATGTGCGCCACAAGTAAAACAAGTCTTCGGCTGCTGGGGCTGACGACCCTGGAAACTCTGAAGCGGCGGTGCACTGATAGGAGCTGGTGGTGCACTGTAGGACTGTTGATCAGAATACTGTATATGGGAACCACGACCACCTGAAGCACCGTGAGAAACCTGAAGCGCTGATTGAAAAGGCCTGGAAGGATGACCTCTACTATACGAATCCCTACCTCCAGACGAGGTACCACTGAATTGGCCTGAATGATGAGGCCTCTTGTCAGACCCCTGACCACCTCCCTGCGATAGAACCATCTCAACTCTCCGGGCCACATTGGCCGCCTCCTAGAAAGAAATCTCACTCCCTAGCCATCTGAAGACGAATCGGCTAAATAAGTCCCTCAATGAACCTCCTCACCCTCTCTCTCGGTGGGAAGTATGATAAGAGCATGAAGAGCTAAGTCGATGAATCTGGTCTCATACTGGGTAACAGTCATAGAACCATGCTGGAGACGCTCAAACTGCCTCCGATAGGCCTCTCTCTGAGTGATGGGGAGAAACTTTTCCAGAAATAGCTGAGTAAACTGCTCCTAAGTTAATGCTGGTGATCCGACTGGTCTAGCCAAACAATAATCTCTCCACCAAGTCTTGGCGGATCCAGACAAGCGAGAAGTAGCAAAATCGACCCCGTTGGTCTCAACTATCCCCATGTTCTTGAGAACCTCATGACAGCTGTCTAGATAATCCTGAGGATCCTCAGTAGATGCACCGCTGAAAGTAGTAGTGAAGAGCTTGGTGAACCTGTCCAACCTCCACAAAGCATCGGCAGACATAACTGCACCATCACCGGTCTGAGCTACCACACCCGACTGATCTGCTCCAACTGGCTGAACCGTTGGAGTCTGAAACTGGGGAGCTACCTGCTCCGGAGTGCGAGTACTCCTGGGCTCCTCCTCCAGCCTGAGAGACAGCTGGTGCTACAGGGAGCAAACCTGCCCGGGTGACACTCTCCATAAGGCCCACTAAACGGACCAAAGCATCCTGGAGTACTGGGGTAGCAATAAACCCCTCTGGGACCTGAGCTGGGCCCACCGGAGTTGCTGGGGCCGGAACCTCATCATCAAAGTCAACCTGAGGCTCCGCTGCTGGTGCTGCTGCTCTTGGCTGAGCTTTGCCCCTACCTTGGCCTCTAACACGGCCTCGACCTTGCCCTCTGCCCCTCATGGGAGCTGCTGCTGGGGGCTCGGGCTGCTGGTTGAGGAAGCGCGTGTTCTCGCCATCTTCGAAAGAATAGAGTAGAATTTCAATTAGCATTGAGAAACCAAACCGCACGATAGGAAAGAATAGATGTGAAGTTTTTCCTAACTCTGTAGCCTCTGGGGGATAAATACAGACGTCTCCGTACCGATCCCTCAGACTCTACTAAGCTTGTTTGTGAACTGTGAGACCCATGTAACCTAGAGCTCTGATACCAACTTGTCACGACCCGAATTTCCCACCCTCGGGAGTTGTGATGGGGCAAGCCAATCCTTTAAACTAATTACTTCATTATCCATTTATTTCTTTTTTACAAACGTAAAGCGATAACGTAAAAACAACGAAAATTTAAATTAAGCGGAAGAAAACAATAAAATATTTGAAATCTGTATCTATTACACTGCTTAACCCTTAATCACCCAAAACCTGGTGTCACAGTACCACGGTCTAAGACTGCTAAATACAAGGTCTGAAAATAAAAGACACATTGTGTTTCTGAAGCAGAAAGATGAAACAAGAAATAAAAGATAGAGGAGACGCCAGGGCCTGCGAACGCCTGTAGGTCTACCTTGGATCTCCGCGTGGACTGAAGGTAGCCTCCAAACTACAGTCCAAGAGCTGCTCCGGGATCTGCACATAGTGCAGAGTGTAGTATCAGTACAACCGACCCCATGTGCTGGTAAGTGCCTAGCCTAACCTCGGCGAAGTAGTGATGAGGCTAAGACCAGACTACCAAATAAACCTGTGCAACTATATAATATACAACGGAAAGTAAAGCAGAAATAAACAAGTAAAGATGGGAGGGGGGAAAACATGCTTCGGGGAATACCAAGTAACAACAGAATATCAAGAGAATTATAAAGGAACCAAAATCCAACTACTGACAAGGGTAAGGAAAAATGAAGGCAGAATTCACTTTTATGTCACATCTTGTTGCAGGCGTGAAACCCGATCCCAATTCATTTATCTCATTGCAGGCGTGCAACCCCATCCCATTTCACATATCTTGTGGTAGACATGCCACCCGCTCCCATTTCAAGTATCTCGTGGCAGGCGTGCCACCCGCTCCCATCTCACATATCTGGTGGTAGGCGTGCCACCCGTTCCCATTTCAAATGTCTCGTGGCAGGCGTGCCACCTGCTCCCATTTCAAGTATCTCGTGGCAGGCGTGCCACATGCTCCCATTTCTAATATCTTGTGGCATGCGTGCCACCCGCTCCCATTTCTAATATCTCGTGGCAGGCGTGCCACCCGCTCCCATTTCATTTATCTTGTGGCAGGCGTGCCACCCGCTCTCATTTTATATCAACAACAATCACAAAGATTCCCGGCAAGGGGACAAGAACAATATAACAACTCCCGACAAGGGAACATTAATATGTCAATAACATCCCGGCAAGGGAACAATGATATTTCAACAATATCCCGGCAAGGGAACAATAATATCAAACAAACGTCTCGGCAAGGGAACAATGATGATAATAACATGTGAGGCATAATAAACCACAACAGAATCATAACAATTATAATACAAGACCCACGGGCATGCTTGACACCGACGTATAGATACTCGTCACCATGCCTATACGTCGTACTCCACAATTAACACGTAGCAAATAAGATACAATTCCTAATCCCTCAAGCTAAGGTTAGGCCAAACACTTACCTCGATGCCACAAACACAATTCACGTTTCAATTATAGCTTTACCCCTTGATTCCACTGCCAATTCGCTCGAATCTAGCCACATGTTACTTGGTTACATCAATAAACGCTAAATGAATCAATTCGAATGCATGAAAATGAATTTTCCAAAGTTTTACCCAAAAAGTCAAAAATCGCCCCTGGGCCCACATGGTCAAAACCCGATGTTCGAACCAAAACCCGAGGTTCGAACCAAAACCCGATTATCCATTCTCCCACGAACCCAAATATATAATTTGTTTTGAAATCGGACCTCAAATCGAGGTTTAAATCTCCATTTTTTGAAAAACCTAGGTTCTACCCAAAACATCCAAATTCCCCCATGAAAATCATTGATTTTGAGTTGAAATCATGTTAAAAGATGTTAATGATTGAAGGAAACTAGTTAAAAACAACTTACAATTGATTTGGAGAAGAAGAAGCCTTTGAAAAATCGCCCTAGAGTGCTTATGTTTTGAGAGGATATGAAAAAATGGTTAATTTTCGGCTAAGTATAAAAGTTGTAGGTCGCAGATGTGGGAATTGCGAAACAGGGCTCGCATTTGCAAACTGTTCAGGAAACTTGGACTTTCGCATTTGCGAAACATGTCGCTTTTGCGATACATCAGCCTTCCAGCCATCATCGCATTTGCAAGAGGCTGTTCGCAAATGCGATTTCGCATTTGCGACTCAGGCTGCCAGTCCACTTCTTTCGCATTTGTGATGGTTTGTCGTATTTGCGAGCCATGCTTCGCCAGACCTGATACACCAGCTGAGAAATCTGCAATTTTTCTAAGTCCAAAATACACCCCGCGGCCTATCCAAAACTCACCCGAGTCCTTGGGGCTCCAAACCAAACATACACACAATGATGTTTTGCATTTAAGGTCCGAATCACGTCAAATGGATTCCGTTTCTTACCAAACTTTACCGACAACACATATAAATCATATCGAACCTGTACCGGGCTCCGGAACCATAATACGGGCCCGATACCACAGGTTTCACATAACATTTCGCTTTCAAAAACTTTTATATTTTTTTCAGAAAACAATTTCCTTTAAAAATTCATTTCTCGGACTTGGGACCTAGGAATTCGATTCCGGGCATACGCCCTAGTCCCATATTTTCCTACGGACCCTCCGGGACTGTCAAATCACGGGTCCAGGTCCGTTTACTCAAAACGTTGACCGAAGTCAAATTAATTCATTTTATAGTCAAAATTTATCATTTTTTTCATAGATTTTCACATAATAGCTTTCCGGCTACGTGCCCGGACTGCGCACGCAAATCGAGGTGATACTAAAAGAGGTTTTTAAGGCCTCGGAACACAGAATTTTATTTTAAAACAAGTGATGACCCAAAAGGAATGATAGTTTGCATGGTGGATGGTCTTTACGATTTGATAATACTGTGAGCCCAATACTTGCTTCTTATGCCCCATTTACCTAATTTTAAAATAAATAACTTCTTTTTTCTTGTAGAAAACCATCAAATACAAAAAGGATAGCCACTCCGATTCAGTACTTGGTCTCGCTTGGAACAAGGAATATAGGTATGGATTTCTGATTGATCAGTGTATGAAGTTTGTGTTAGAGAGGTATAGTCAAAGTTCATATGTTGTCTTGTCCAACATTCTGCGCAGGAATATACTTGCAAGTGCTAGTGCTGATCAATCAGTCAAGGTTTGGGATGTGAATACCAGCAGCTGTACTGTCACTATGAACGACCATACTGACAAGGTAGAATCCGAAATTTTGTAGCATGTTGTTTAAACATCATATTGTTTTGTATCAAGGACCGAAAACCCCCTGATACACTTATAGTCTTTTGTTATGTAGGAGACCTCTTCTGCATGTTAAAGTAAACAATATGCATTTACTATTCTTTTCTATCTGATCGAAATTGAATAATTTATAAAACATTAATCAGCAGCTTGCTTACAAAATTATGAAAGAAGCAAATTCATCATCTTGCTCCGCTTTTTCAGGTTCAAGCAGTTGCATGGAATCCATTTAAATCATCGGTTCTTCTGAGCGGGTCATTCGATCATTCAGTTTGCTTGGTGATAAAGCTTTTCTCCTTCTTCCTTTTTGCCCCTTTTTGTTTTGGAAAGCTAGGACTGTGGATTAGCTTCTAAGTTTAAGATGCTAATTCAACTTTCAACATGTCTTGCAGAAGGATGTGCGGTGTCCATCTCACAGTGGATTTAAATTTCCAGTTTCCGCTGACGTTGAAGGCTTGGCTTGGGATCCACATTCTGAGGATTCATTTGTGGTCAGTGCTTGCACTGTGTTGTGACTTACCCAATCTATGTTTCAAGGCATTGTTTGTTTGGTATGCTACGTGATTAGATAGTACCTTTAATTCTGTTATGAGAATCGTTAGTGTGGAGATTGTGAATAATTCTCTGAACATGGGGCCATTAGTATGGTAACTAAATTAAGGATGGGATTGTGTCTGTTGGTTAGGTAAATATACTATTGAATTGGGGGTGGAATGGCATTGAAATTATGTGCATATTAGTTTTATCTATTTGCTTGCTGAATTTTTTGACGCTTAATTTTATTTAATGCAGAAAAATAGAAGTATTTATCTGTCTCCTAGTTCCTATGGACTAAAATGAAAAAAAAAACTAGATAAATTCAATCTGCCATGTATCTTTTCCCCTTGGCCAAATCACTAAATTTCTGTTCCCTATAACTGTATATGACCTAAAAGTTTTTTTTGTTAGGATGATTAAATCCGCTTTAAAATCTGCTTGGAGATTTTAATCTGGATGTTTATTGGACATTAGGAATTGCTAACCAGAGTAGAGTTTCGTAAAACTTTCAGGTCAGCTTGGAGAATGGTACAGTTACTAGTTTTGATATCCGTCTTGCTAGGTCTGATCCGACTTCTGCGACGAAGCCAATTTTCACTATCCATGCTCATGATAAGGCAGTGTCATCGATGTCTTTTAGTCCTCTAGTCCCAAATGTATGTGGAACCTCTCTTTATTTTTTTGCGTTACCCTTTAATTCGTTTTTCCTTGCTCATTTTCCCTTTGTATTTTGGGCAGCTTCTTGCAACTGGTTCCACAGACAAGATGGTACTTTCTTGTTGTCTCTGTTTGCTATTTATTACCTAGTTTTGATTTATTCCGGGGAATGAGAGCTATTCCACTAAAATTAAGGGCATCCCGGTACATTAAGCTCCCGCTATGCGCGGGGTCCCAAGAAGGCCGGACCACAAGGGTCTATTGTACGCAGCCTTACCTGCATTTCTGCAAGAGGATGTTTTCACGGCTTGAACCTGTGACCTTAATTCCACTAATTAATTTAATTAATCTGCTGCAGGTTAAACTATGGGATTTGAGCAACAATCAACCTTCTTGTATTGCCACAAGGAATCCAAAAGCTGTATGTGATTTGCAAATTTTGTGTGGTTGAATATTCGTTTGATACATTTTTTGTTCAACCTCTAAAAAACACAAGGTTTTTTTAGAGGGTTATACATTTTGATTGATGTACTATCATGATGACCACTTTGTTTTATTTTATTATCAGGGAGCTGTCTTCTCTGTTTCCTTCTCAGATGATTGCCCCTTTTTTCTTGCTATTGGTGGCTCTAAAGGGAAGTTGCAGGTAAGTTGTATTCTCTTTGAAAGGGAAGTTTATTGCTGCTCTAGTTTTTGTGTTTTTGGGCTGTAAATGACTTAGAATTTGTCTTCGCTTATCATTTGCAGCTATGGGATGTTTCTTCAGAAGATGCAGTGTTGAAGAGATATGGGAAATATGTTGCGCAAAAAGGACCGTTGCCCAAATCATAATGTGAATGTAGTTTCTAAATATTGGTTTTGAGTTATATAGTGAAAATATTAGCTAATCTGTCAATTTTGATTTGTGTTTTAGTAGGGTGGTTATTGGCTCCCATTATTTATCATATGAGCATGGTAAATTTTATTGTTGCTTGCCTGGGCCAGGGGACAGAGCAAGTGAAGAGTTTGGTGATCAAGATAACAAATCATCTCTTCCTATGTATTTAGTTGAGATATAGAATGGTTGGTTTGTTTTATAAACATAACCTACACAAGATCAATGAACATGTAGTGGGGATCGGGTTCCAAAACTTAAGATTAAAAAAGGTCAGGTGATTTCTTTCTATTTGTTGTTAGGCATTATCTTGTGTTGGCGAGAGGTAGCAGGTTTCCAATGGTATAATAGTTGAGGTGTAGCTGTTCGGACACTATTGTTATCATAAAAAGAAGGCGAAATATATGTAGCGCCCTTTAAGTTGCCCTCAACGATCAACTGAATACCTCAACTGGCCCTTTTACCATTTTGACACTTCAAGTAGCTATTAAGTATATCAAGTAAACACATTACACTTGCCTAATGAACCAATTAAAAAGTGACACGTGTAATTTTGATTAAAACAAAAAAAACCATCTGAACCCTTCCCCGCACGCTTGCCCAACCTAACTTCTCTTCTTCTTCACCTGAAATTGCAACACAGCAGCAACAATGGAAGAATCCATAATTGTATTTCTGATATTCAAATTCAAAAGGAGGCATTTGTCCATGTATGGTGATTGAAAGCTTTCTGCAGACACAAAACAATTTCATGACAATCAGATTTAATTACTCCAACATAAAGAGAATTACCAGAGGGTTCGAAGAGAAAGTAGGCGAGGGAGGTTATGGCAAAGTATATAAAGGAAAGCTTCGCAGTGGCAGGGATGTAGCAGTGAAGATGTTGAGCAAGCCTAAAGCGGGTGGAGGACAAGATTTCATGAATGAAGTAGCTACCATTGGAAGGATTCATCATGTGAATGTAATTAGATATATTTGTTCCTCGCCTCATTCCTCCATCAAAGAAACCCAGATTTGATTTTGAGAGAGGAGGTGCGAAAAATAGGCGGGATCCACATTATTTTAGAAAAAGAAAAAAAACAACCTAATTTTAGGTAGGCAACTCGCGTACGAGAGAGTGCATTTTACACGATGGGGGCTGACATGATCGGGTGTTTAGTTGATCTTATTTTGTGAATAAATAAAATGTCTAGCTGGAAATGACTTAAGTTGAAGTGTTCAATTGATTGTTGAGGACAATTTAAATAGGCGCTTTATGTATTTCGCCTAAAAAGAAAGTGTAATATATTTTGTTAGGGAGGATTCTTAAATACTTTTACAAAGAAAACGATTTTATTGCCATCATTGCCATTTTTGTCGAAGATGCAACTGATATTATCTTTACATGTTGATTGCCTTTTTCATTGACTTAAGGTCTGTCCGTATAGACAGAGTTGTTTCAATTTTGATGATACACTTTTCTTATTAGTCTATTTATAAAAGAATGATACATTTTTACAATTAAAAATAATTCAACTTTAAACTTTTCATTTTTGTCACGACCCAAATTCTAACCTATCGTGATAGCGCCTATCGTGGTACTAGGCAAGCCGACATTTCCAAAATACTTCCATCATTTAACAGAAAGATAATTAAGAAATTTTAAATAACCACAGTTTTCATAAAACGGGGGAAAAACCCAAAACACAAATGCGGAAAATAACTCCTGAATCGGCGTGTCACTGAGCTCATGAGCAACTATACATCACCAGTCTAGAAAAGAAATGTCTACGAAAGTATGAATCAAAATACAAATGAAAAAAAGAAGATAAGGAAGGAGAAACAAGGACTGCGAACGCTGGGCAGCTACCTCGTAATCTCCAAAGATCAACCGTGCACGATATCAATGCCCACCATGTCCGAAAACACCTGGATCTGCATAGGAAGTGCATGGTGTAGCGTGAGTACAACCTGTCACACCTCCTATTTACCTACACCCCCGGAAAGGGTGTATAAGGGAGTTTTTCCAATTAAAGGACAATCGAAACGGGATTTATTGTTTTAAAAAAATTCAGAGTCTCCACTTGGGAGATTTATGGTGTCTCAAGTCACCGGTTTAATCCCGAATCAAGGAAAAGTTTGACTCTGTTTAACAGTCCGCGAACCAGAAATCCGGGTAAGGAATTCTGTTAACCCGGAAGAAGGTGTTAGGCATTCACGAGTTCCATGGTTCTAGCACGGTCGCTCAACTGTTATAATCGGCTTAATTATCTGAATTTAAAACATCTTTGAAACCTAAGTGCTTTTTTTTTCTAACTTTTGGAAAACCGCTTTTACTTATTTAAAGAATTAATTCAAGGTCATTTAAAACATATCGCAAGTCACACCACATGAAATGTACCCATGGTTCACGACATGCTCTATTTAACTTTGTTGGAAATTAGAACCGGGTCATATGAAATGGACCCCCGGGTTTTAACATGTTCACTTCTACTATCATTATTCAAAATTATGGTAGAGTCACATGAAATGCACACCCGAACTTAGGAAGATAACTTTTTAAAATAACACGCCTAAAACAATTTCGAGGTTAGAATCGTTTCGGTAGGAGAACATAAATAAAAAATGGCCTTAGCATATGGATTCCACGTTGGGATTCCTTACCCACTACTTTGGACCAAGTAACAGATGGCCCAATAATCATAATAACCTATCCTTCTTAATTGTGAATTCACCCAACGCCCCAAATCCTTTTCGTTGAGTCCAAATCTTGCTTTTCAATCTTTGTTTGCAGAAGTTATTCATTTTATCCTTAACACATTTTTCAATTAATTTAATCTCAACTTTAATAAATGAAACAATACTTTCCTGTCATTACACATTGATTCCAAATTCATAACACCTAAAATATACATCAACCCCATAAAAAGTCTCAAGAGATTTCATGATTTAGGCATACTGTAATCAAGTCTTAACAAGAATATTAATCTAACTTTCATAAAACAAGCAAAATTACAGCAGATACCATGAACTAAGAAGCATAGTAGAGAAGATAAAAGAGTCTTTATTTAGCCAAAAACTCCAAACCAACTTACATGAAGTCAGACGACAGTCCCAAAATAAAACGGAGAACTCGACATGAAGCGAAGAACCTCGTCAGGAAGCTCAATGATCTCAGATCAGAAACATCGCCGGCAACTCAAACGGAACAAGCAACAACGAACGGAGCTTCGGACAAGTTTTAACCAACGAGCTCCTCAAGAGACTCAAAGCTGCGAAACTCACGCAGCGAACTGGGAGAGAACAAAAATGGCGACAACGGTAGTGTCACAAATGATCGCCGGTTGCTGGAGTTTTCCGGCGGGATAGAGGCTAGAAGCGGCTGTCCATTCTTGTGTGTCTAGGTCTTGTCCATCTGCTATGTTTGTGTTTATGGCTGCTGCTACTGCTTCTAGGATTGGCGGTCATTTTTGGTTAGGAAACAACCATAAAAAATGGATGCTTCTTCTTTTAGAAAATGATGAGTCAATGAGGAATCGTTTGGGATCAGGTTTGTTTTAGGGTGTTCCTAGGTGATGAAAACGGCCGCAGCTGAAGGTTTTGATCGTTCTTTTTGCTGAAGAAGGAGGAGATCGGCTAAGTTTTGAATGGAAAGAAGAAGATGGGGTCAGCTGGTGTGTGAGAGATGAGGGAGGGGTGTGGACGTTGGGTTGAAGACGATGGGCAGGGGGGTCTCTTTGCTGCGCAGGGGTCGTCGGAGAAGATGACGCGCATGGGGGGTCAGTTTTTGCACAGCCTTTTCTTTTTAGCCTTTTTTTTTCCGTTCTCCTCTTAGGCTTTTCTCTTTTTTTATATTGTAGGTTTTTGGTAGGGTTTTAGGTTAAGAGTTATGTGCCTAGGAATTATGAGTTTGACAATTGTGGGCTAGGTCAAAAATTAGGCTTAAAAAATGGGTTGCTCGAGCACAAGTTCTATTATTTCGCTACGAACGAGATTAAAATATGGGCCCATTTATTAATTATTCCTACTATTCAAATAATTATTAAAATAAAACTAACCATTAAAATAAATCTATTTTTGGTATTTTCAAATATCGTATTAAAATAAAAATACGATACTATTGTTGTATATATTTTTTTAAAGATTTTTTTAGATTAAAAATGACTACAAAACATTAATGAACCTATTTTTGTGATTTTTTGTTTTCTTGTAATAAAATTAAAGTAAAAGAATCAAAATTACTTAAAATATCTATATTATGCCTAAATTAAATATTTTACGCTAATATACAAAAAATCTTGGGGAGGGTCAAAAATCACATATCTACAGCTGCCTCTCTTTGATTGGAAACGCGCAGAGTTTTCAGACAAAGACTGACTAGACAGGTTTTTTTGACCCGACCCTTATTTGGAGAAACTAAAACTAAGAGAGAAGGGAATGTGACCGAGCCCTGGTATCTGGGCTGCCTACATATCCTTGGCTATAAAGGAATCAGACCACGTGTAGTTCAGAGATGAGTGGGATGACGGAGTACCGAGGTGAAGAGCCGATCGAGGTACCGTTCCATCGAGGTTCCGGTCCGCGGTCCCTGTTATTACATCAAAAATCAAATGAAAAAGTCTAACTAAACCTGTCAACTACGAGTTACAAGATTCCTATCTATAAGTCTTCTGAAGCTGGATCTTGAGTCTTGAATGGTTCTTCATGCCGACTTTAGATTTGAACCTTGACGCTTGCTAGTTGCAGGTGCTACCTCGTTCTTTTTCAGATTTTCGATCAAGACCGGACATATAACGCTTGTGACTTCCACCATGTCTTAAGCAGTTCACATCTTTCATCAACTTCTACATTTGGATTCACTTCTTGCCTTTCTCTCTTTTGCTTTATTGTGACTAATTTCTGTTGATCACCTATGACTGTTGACTCGCATTCTTGCCGCGAGATTCTTTGGTTGCTGACTTGAATTACAATCTGAGATGCTTTTCCTTTTCTTTAGGTGGACGCCTGACTGTTGAACTTGAACCATCTCCTCTTGTTACTTGACACTGTTTTCCCTTGCACCTTGAACCATTTTCCCTTGAAACTTGAACTGTCTTCCTTCGAAACTGTTTTCCCTTGAAACTTGAGTTGTCATCCTTCGAAACTGCTTTCCCTTGAAACTTGAGTTATCTTCCTTCGAAACTGCTTTCCCTTGAAACTTGAGTTGTCTTCCATTGTTCTCCAGGTGGGCGCCTGATTACAACAAAACAGACAAAACAAAAGAAATTTTTCTGCTTCAGTTTGCACTAGGAAAATTTATGAGTTGTTAGCAAAATTTTAAACCACTTATACTATTGATGCAATGATAAGAGTAAACTAAAGAATAGACTAGGAAAACTATAAACTAAGCTTGACTAAAGTAAAGACTGACCCTATTCTCCAGGCGGGATCCCTAATTTCAAGAAAACTAAAAAAAATGACTCCCTTTTGTTTCAAATCCAGGCTTCTTTTTTTTTTCTTTCAAAATATCCTAGGAGAAAATTCGTCAGACTAAGTTTTCTATCTTAGGAGAAAGATTCATCAGACTAAGACATTTATCCTAGGAGAAAATTCATTAGACTAGGTCTTTTTTTTTTGGTATCTTAGGAGAAAGATTCATCCGACTAAGACGTTTACCCTAGGAGAAAATTCATCAGACTAGATTTTCTATCTTAGGAGAAAGATTCATCAGACTAAGATTTCTATCCTAGGAGAAAGTTCATCAGATTAGGTCTTCTATCTTAGGAGAAAAATTCATCAGACTAAGATTTTGATCCTAGGAGAAAATTCATCAGACTAGGTTTTCTCTTTTCTTTTCCCTTTTTTTTGGAACCTCTTTCCTTGCACTGCTTTGTTCTTGTTTCAAACAAAGAAAATTTTGTCAGTTTTGAAAGTGATGGTCTGTTGTGGCCTTGAGTCTTGAGCAGCTTGGCTTTTGCTCGATCAACCTGAGTCGGTCTCAAGAGACTTTTATTCTGCACCAACTCTGATCAAGGCACGTTGACAGTAACAACTGAGTACGCTGGCCAAATTTACTTTGTGCAACTGAAAAACTGGTAGCAGATTTTGAAATCTTTTCTTACTTGTTTTGACAAGGACCAACTCGGAGTGAAAGACACAACAATGTAGAGAAACAAGTATTAACAAGAAATTCCCCTGTCGGAAGGACAGAAGGAAGAGTTCTTTTTCTTTTTTTTTTCAATAACTAGCCTTAATGATCATAACATGCATTTTGGACTTAACGCCTGATCTACCAAACTAATCCAATCTTCCCTTTTACCATTCTTACGACCTTTGAAGTTGGGCTTGTTCGTGTCAATTTTGCATCAGCTTCACAACTCACTATCGACTAGTGGTGCCCCGAGGAGTTTTCACCAACAAGCCTCTCTCATTTATTCATCTCTGCTTACCGTCGTCTTACAGTGCCCGTGAAGGTTTTCACTAATAAGACTCTCTCATTTTTTTTCTTTTTCTTTCCCTCTTTTTGTGAGCAACTCGACGATGTTCTACGTCGTGTGACAACTGTTGCTCATTAGATGCGTCTCTTGACATTCTTGAAGGCATATTGAGAGGTTTTTATTTGGAAGGTTTTTGGATAGGGTTGGACGAAAGACCGGCATGAAGCTCAACAGAGACTAAAGATGATAGGGTCGTATACTTACAACTTTTGAAATCGACTTTTTTAAAAATGAAATAAAATCTTTGCCCCAGTTTTAGCTATTGGGGATTTTTTTTTTGAATTTTTCTTTTTCTTTTCTTTGAATTCTTATTTGGCTGGACCGAACCGTGAGGCTGCCTACGTATCCTTTTTTAAGGAATCAGGTCGAACGTAGTTCAAACATCTGACCTAAACTATTTTTCATCTTTCTTTCTGTTTCTCTTTTTTTCTTTTTCTTTTTTTTTTCTCTTTTTTTTTTTCCTTTTTTTTCCTTTTTTTGTTTGCCCCAGCTCTATTTTTGAGGGCATGGACCTTTGACAATTCTTTTTTTCCTGAACTTTCTAAGAATTACCCCAGTTTGTACTCTTGGGACATGGATTTTTTTCTTTTTCCATTTTTTAATATTTGTTTTTGACTCTTGACTCTAAACTTGATTCCAATAGAGGGTAGTCAAAGAAAATAATACAGGCTCAAAAAGGGTAGCGAAGGATATAAAGTGTTTGGATAGCAGAAAGAGGGTCTCCTAGCCTCAAGAATGCCAATCATGTTATCTTTTCGCGATCCCATCATTGACGAACATGTCTGTATTCTTGGTGTGTCATGGTCACAAGACACTTTTCATCCCTTAATGTCAAACTTTTCAACAAATTTCAATTGATTCTTCTTCAACCTGATCTTCACAATGGTTTTGAAGGTAAAGATTCTTAACCTCCACGAGTATGACTATTCTGGTTTTACTTGAATTTTACTCGGCTTAAATCCAAGGTATTTCAACTCTTTTTTATCCCCGAAACTGTCTTTTTCTCAGTTGTCCAATTCAAGCTTAAATCAATTTTCTAAGATCTGGCCAAAAATTCCGCATGCATGTCATGTCATTAAAACTAGTGGGAAAAGAACTAAGCATGGAATGACACAAAAGGACAAACTGTATTTCATTGAGTAAATAACAAGACAAACAACCTAGAATCCGAGTTACAACCCTATAATAACCCGGCTAATGAAAATAGCAACAGCATAGACAGGCAAGACTCACACAAACAGAATAGAGGGATAAGGGTTTGACTCAATAAAAACAAATAAAATCTGGATCATAACCCTGAAATAACCCAGATAATAGAAAAAACATCAAAACAAGCTACCAAGATTCCTTCCTAGTGAGGAGGGAATGACTTTTCAATTGCTATGCTTGATATTTAGCCACAAATTTGCTCATCAGAATCAACAGAGCCTTCTCCAATTTCAAAATCATTAACTTCAGGTAGCAAATTCCCGAGAGGATTCTCATACTCCCGGTCACCACGCATCATCCCCACAAAGTGTGCATCATCATGTGCAGGTAAATGATTCTGCGCGATATTCTGGGTGTCACTGTCTTGGATCACAATCAGGTTTTCTTGGATCATTCTTTCTATTTCTCTTTTCAAATCCCAATAGCTTTCAACATTGTGCCCCTGGGCATTGGAATGGTATTCATACCTTTTAGAAGGGTCAAAGCTTCTTGCACGTGGGTCCACATGATTTGGAGGAATAGGTGCAATCATGTCATAATGCTTTGACTTCTCAAATAAGCTTGCATAGGACTCTCATATTGGTGTAAAATTATCTTTCAACCTTTGTTCCCCTTTATACCTCTGGCTTGGATGTGGGTTATAGGGCACCTGAAAATTTTGTGGAGGCTGTTAGAGATTTCATGATGCTCGTTCTCGCCTTCTATAGTGTTTTGGTGGCTGGACAACATACTGAGGTGTAGTGACAGAGTATTGAGGGTTCTGAGGTGGATAATACTGCTCAGGGGAGTCATGGAAAACTTGAGGAGGCTGCTCATACCTTCGAGATGTTCTCTTGGGACCTCTTCTCGACCCTGATATCATCATGATTTCTTCAACCTTCTCATTTGTGTCGCTAAAATTATCAGACTCAACCCGGACAACCTGAGTTGCGGCTTTAAAAACTGCTTGACTTATAATTTTTCCTGTCTTAAGACCATTCTCTACCATTTCTCCCATTTTGATTGCTTCCGAGAAGGATTAGCCCACTGCGGACATCATGTTTTGAAAGTAATCTGGATCTTACGCTTGAAGGAAGACAGTTATTAGCTCATGGTCATCCATGGGTGGCTTAACTCGAGTTGCTTGATCTATCCATTTAATGGCATATTTCCTGAAACTTTCACTTGGTTTCTTCTTCAAGTGTGAAAGGGAAATGCGGTCTGGGGCAATGTCGATGTTGTATTGGAACTGTTTGACAAAGGCCTGTGCCATGTCATCCCAGACATACCAGCGAGACGTGTCTTGATCCATAAACTATTTGGAGGCTACTCCCATAAGGTTTTCCCCAAAGTAAGCCATCAACAATTCTTCATTTCTTCCCACACCTCTCAGTTGATTGTAATACCTTTTCAGGTGGGCTATGGGATCTCCATATCCATCATACTTTTCAAATTTGGGAGTCTTCAAACCAGGCGGCAAGTGGACATCGGGTAACATACATAGATCTTTGAAGGCAACACTTTTTTGACCTGCCAACCCTTGCATGTTTTTCAATCGTTGTTCTAAGCTTTTCACTCTTTGGGTCATTTCTTCCTGTACCATCTTTCGAGCAGGCTTCTCAATGTTTGTAGGAAGATCAAACGAGTACGAGTGGTACTCAGGAGAGTGGTACTGCTCTTGCTGTGTAGCAAATTGTGACTCATGACGAGGCTGTCCTTGACCACTGGCCCATGCTTGACACATTTCGGTCATTTGCTGTTCAACATTCTATTTTTCTCAAACACAGCAGACTCTTGTTGAACCCTCTGACCCTGAGTCTCTTGAGCACTTGTAACAGCTTCGATGTCAGTCGTCAATGACATTTTTCCCTTGGATCATGTGCTTCCAGCTTACCACAAACCGACCACCTCAACTTTCTTCACAATTCAAAACAAAACATGTTAGAAAGGACTCAGTCGGTCCTTATTATTATCGATATTTTTCATTTTGTTTTCCATTTTTTTTTCATTTTTTCTCATTTTTATTTTCAATGGTTGATCGAACCTGATGTGGGTTGCCTACGTATCATGTGGGAACATGAATCAGATCTTGCTTAGTTCGGGAAGATCATAAATAAAGTAAATAAACTAACATTTGTTTTGAATTTTTATTTTTTTTGAAAGAAAGACTTATAAAGAAGAAAGGGAATATTTTTGGATTTTGATTTTTATTCAGCATTTTTGCAAAGCTTACTTCTAAAGAAGAAAGATTTTTTTGAATTTTCTTTTGAATTTTGAATTTTCTTTTCAATTTTGAAAGAAGAATGAAAATATTTTATGATTTTTGGAAGAAATTAAAAGAAAATATTTTTGTATATATATATTTTTAAAAAATAATAATTAGGATCTAAAAGAAAGGCTTCCTAAAGAAGCAAGTAATGGAAAATATTTTTGGATTTTTTTGAAAATTGAGGTCTAAAAAAAAAAAACTTTTCTAGAGAGGAAGTAAAGGAAAATATTTTTTGATTTTTTCAAAATTATGGGCCGGAACCGATGAAGTTTGCCTACGTATCTCACATCCGGTGAGAATCAGACCCGCGTAGTTTGCCCTTTTTGACGGAACAGGGAAACATGACATTTGAAAATTTTGGCTCGTTTTGAAATGATTTTTTTTCCCCAGAATTTTGGCAGATTTTCAGAATTTTCTATATACCTACCTCTCACTTTTTGTTTCTTTTTTTCTTCTTTCTCCTTTTTTTTTTTGATTTTTTTTCGATTTTCTTTTTTTCTCTTTTTTTTTTCATTTTCTTTCCCTATTCTAGAAGCCGGTCAACATGCAAGCCGAAACAAACAGATACGCAAGTAGCACGTAAGATGCATCAAGATGGTCTTTTGATTTTTGGGTACACCTGTCCTAGATGGACCCAACCCCTGTGTTGAGTCCCCAAAGTCAAAATGCACATGATGCAAACAAGCGTTCCTACTAGGGATCCGGCATGAGGCTATGTTATACTAGGTTTAAAACCTGGGTTTATTTGTTCTAGACCTGGCTTACCCGAGCGGACAGCTCGAGCCGAGGGGGCAGCGTACCGGGAATACAGAAGCTTCATCGGTTTTGCAACTTGTCTGAACCTCGTTCTAAAATTTGGGATATGACTCTAACAGAAGAAAAGTCACACAAAGTGCACACTCCCCATTGATTCAGAAAACTCAGAGAGAAGAAGGATTTTGTGACAATTTATGTACAGTTCAAGCAAAATCAAAGTGATAAAAAGCGGCATTTAGCACATTAGGTTCAAACATGTAAAAATCAGATAACAAATAAAAGCCAATCATAACAGCTATTCTAAGCTCGAATTCTGAACCCTGAACCAGAAGTTTTGGGTTAAAATCCCCAGTAGAGTCGCCAGAGCTGTCACACCTCCTTTTTACCTACACCCCGGAAAGGTTGTATAAAGGAGTTTTTTCAATTAAACGACAATCGAAACGGGATTTATTGTTTTAAAAAATTTAGAGTTGCCACTTCGGAGATTTATGGTGTCCCAAGTCACCGGTTTAATCTCGAATCGAGGAAACGTTTGACTCTGTTTAATAGTCCGCGAACCAAAAATCCGTGTAATGAATTCTGTTAACCCGACAGAAGGTGTTAGGAACCAAAAATCCTTTTCGTTGAGTCCAAACCTTGCTTTTCAATATTTGTTTGCAGAAGTTATTCATTTTATCCTTAACACATTTTTCAATTAGTTTAATCTCAACTTTAATAAATGAAATAATACTTTCCTGTCATTACACATTGATTCCAAATTCATAACACTAAAATATACATCAACCCCATAGAAAGTCTCAAGAGATTTCATGATTTAGGCATACTGTAATCAAGTTTTAACAAGAATATTGATCTAACTTTCATAAAACAAGCAAAATTACAGCAGATACCATGAACTAAGAAGCATAGTAGAGAAGATAAAAGAGCCTTTATTTAGCCAAAAACTCCAAACCAACTTACATGAAGTCAGACGACAGTCCCAAAATAAAACGGAGAACTCGAGATGAAGCGAAGAACCTCGTCAGGAAGCTCAATGATCTCAGATCAGAAACATCGCCGACAACTCGAACAGAACAAGCAACAACGAACGGAGCTTCAGACATGTTTTAACCAATGAGCTCCTCAAGAGACTCAAAGCTGCGAAACTCACGCAGCGAACTAGGAGAGAATGAAAATGGCAACAATGGTAGTGTCACAAATGATCATCGGTTGCTGGAGTTTTTCGGCGGGCTAGAGGCTAGAAGCAGCTGTCCATTCTTGTGTGTCTAGGTCTTGTCCAACTGCTATGTTTGTGTTTATGGCTGCTGCTACTGCTTCTAGGATTACCGGTCATTTTTGGTTAGGAAACAACCATAAAAAATGGATGCTTCTTCTGTTAGAAGATGATGAGTAGATGAGGAATCGTTTGGGATCAGGTCTGTTTTAGGGTGTTCCTAGGTGATGAAAACGACTACAACTGAAGGTTTTGATCGGTCTTTGTGATGAAAACTATCTCTCGAGCACATGTTTAGGTTCAGCCTCAATGGAAAAATAAAATGGAGCACCTAACAATGCATCTTCACAGACCAAGAACTTCGAGCCGTTTTTTTCTTGACTCGAAATGGGAGTAGGTTTGAAAAAGGATCTTAGAGTGTCTAGGATTGGGCCAGGAGGGTCTCTTAACACCTTCTTTTTTCTTCTCATCGTAGTTATCACAAAGACTTGCCAGGGTAAGGAAGAAGGGGGGAACACACACACTTGGAGAGCGTAGTACAATGGAGAGTTGTATGCTGCATTCGGGAAGGATGAATCACTCCCGAAAAGGAATCTATTAATTCTCTCCCAATTGGTTGGACCATAGGTGCGATGATTTACTTCATGGGTGAGGTCTCTGGTTCAAGTTCAGGATGGCCCAGCTACACCAGGGAAAAGATTAGAAGAATCATCTGACTACTTCATGCATGCTCTACTTGGCTCAGGGGGATATAACTCAGTTGGTAGAGCTCCGCTCTTGCAATTGGGTCGTTGCGATTACAGGTTGGATGTCTAATTGTCCAGGCTATAATGATAGTATCTTGTACCTGAACCGGTGGCTCACTTTTTCTAAGTAATGGGGAAGAGGACCAAAATGTTATACTGAAAGACTCTACTGAGACAAAGATGCGCTGTCAAGAATGTAGAGGAGATAAGATGGGTAGTTGGTCAGATCTAGTGTTGGATCGTACATGGACGGTAGTTGGAGTCAACGGCTCTCCCAGGGTTCCCTCATTTGAGATCTCTAGGGAAGAGGATTAAGTTGGACCTTGTGAACAGCTTGATACACTATCTCCCTTTAACATTTTGAGCGAAATGCGGCAAAAGAAAAGGAAGGATAATCCATGGACCAACCCTATCATCTCCACCCCGTAAGAACTACGAGATCACCCCAAGGACGCCTTCAGCATCCAGGGGTCACAAACCGACAATAGAACCCTGTTCAATAAGTGGAACATATTAGCTGTCCGCTCTCAGGTTGGACAGTCAGGGTCGGAGAAGGGCAATGACTCATTCTTAGTTAGAATGGTATTCCAACTCAACACCTTTTGAGTGAGATTTTGAGAAGAGTTGCTCTTTGGAGAGCATAGTACGATGAAAGTTGTAAGCTATGTTTGGGGGGGGGGGAGGAGTTATTGTCTATCATTGGCCTCTATGGTAGAATCAGTCGGGGGACATGAGAAATGGTGGTTTACCCTGTGGCGGATGTCAGTGGTTCGAGTCCGCTTATCTCCAACTCATGAACTTAGCCGATACAAAGTTTTATGATAACACCCAATTTTTTTGATTTGGCGATTCGATCTATGATTTATCATTCATGGAAGGTGATAAGATCCATCCATTTAGCAGCACCTTAGGATGACATAGCCTTAAAAGTGAAGGGCGAGGTTCAAATGAGGAAAGGCTTATGGTGGATACCTAGGCACCCAGAGACGAGAAAGGGCGTAGTAATCGATGAAATGCTTCGGGAAGTTAAAAATAAGCATAGATTCGGAGATTCATGAATAGGGCAACCTTTCGAACTGCTGCTGAATCTATAAGTAGGCAAGAGATAACTTGGTGAACTGAAACATCTTAGTAGCCAAAGGAAAAGAAAGCAAAAGCGATTTTTGTAGTAGCGGCGAGCAAAATGGGAGCAACCTAAACCGTGAAAATGGGGTTGTGGGAGAGTAATACAAGCGTCGTGATGCTAGGCGAAGTAGCCCGAATGTTTCACCCTAGATGGCGAAAGTCCAGTAGCCAAAAACATCACACCTTATGCTCTGACCCGAGTAATATGGGGCACGTGGAATCCCATGTGAATCCGCAAGGACCACTTTGTAAGGCTAAATACTCCTAGATGATCGATAGTGAAGTAGTACCGTGAGGGAAGGGTGAAAAGAACCCCCATCAGGGAGTGAAATAGAACATGAAACCGTAAGCTCCCAAGTAGTGGGATGAGCCAGGGCTCTGACCGCGTGTCTGTTGAGAATGAGCCGGCGACTCATATGTAGTGGCTTGGTTAAGGGAACCCACTGGAGCCGTAGTGAAAGCGAGTCTTCATAGGGCAATTGTCACTACTTATGGACCCGAACCTGGGTGATCTATCCATGACCAGGATGAAACTTGGGTGAAACTAAATGGAGGTCCGAACGACTGATGTTGAAGAATCAGCAGATGAGTTGTGGTTAGGGGTGAAATGTCACTCGAACCCAGAGCTAGCTGGTTCTCCCCGAAATATGTTGAGGCGCAACAATTGACTGGACATCTAGGGGTAAAGCACTATTTTGGTGCGGGCTGCGAGAGCGGTACCAAATCGAGGCAAACTTTGAATACTAGATATGACCATAAAATAACAGGGGTCAAGGTCGGCTAGTGAGACGATGGGGGATAAGCTTCATCGTCGATAGGGAAACAAGACGGATCACCAGCTAAGACTCCTAAATGATCGCTCAGTGATAAAGGAGGTAGGAGTGCAGAGACAACTAGGAGGTTTGCCTAGAAGTAGCCACCCTTGAAAGGGTGCATAATAGCTCACTGATTGAGCGCTCTTGAGCCAAAGATGAATGTGGCTAAGTGATCTACCGAAGCTGTGGGATGTAAAAATACATCGGTAGGGGAGCGTTCTGCATTAGAGAAAAGCCTCTGGGCGAGCGGTGGTAGACGAAGCGAAAGTGAGAATGTCGGCTTGAGTAATGCAAGCATTGGTGAGAATCCAATGCCCCGAAAACCTAAGGGTTCCTATGCAAGGTTCGTCCACGGAGGGTGAGTCAGGGCCTAAGATTAGGCCAAAAGGTGTAGTCGTTGGAAATTACTGTACTGCCCCTTGTTGGTCCCGAGGGATGGAGGAGGCTAGGTTAGTCGAAAAATAGTTATCGGTTCAAGAACGTAAGGTGTCCTTGCTTTTTCAAGGTAAGAAGGGGTAGAGAAAATGCCTCGAGCCAATGTTTGAATACCAGGCGCTACGGCGCTGCAGTAACCCATGCCATACTCCTAGGAGATTTTCCAATATCAATAGTTCAAACAACCATTTACGTAAATTAATAGTTGTAAGATATCTAATGAAACCATCGCTGGAATTGAGATCTTATTCAAAGAGAAAGATCTCAAATATCTGGAGTTTTTTTTTGTATATTATATGGATGATCCGATCTGGAAAGACTATGATTGGGAATTGTTTGATTGTCTTTCTCTGAGGAAGAGTTGAAATAGAATGAATTTGAATTCGGGACCGCTATTCGAAATCTTAGTGAAATACTGGATTTCTTATCTCATGTCTGCTTTTCGTGAAAAAATACCAATTGAAGTGGAGGGTTTCTTCAAACAACAAAGGGCTGGGTCAACTATTCAATCAAATGATATTGAGCATGTTTCCCATTTCTTCTCGAGAAACAAGTGGGCTATTTCTTTACAAAACTGTGCTCAATTTCATATGTGGCAATTCCGCCAAGATCTCTTTGTTAGTTGGGGGAAGAATCTGCCCGAATCGGATTTTTTGAGAAACGTATCAAGAGAGAATTGGATTTGGTTAGAAAATGTGTGGTTGGTAAAAAAGGATCGGTTTTTAGCAAGGTACAAAATATATCGTCAAATATTCAATATGATTCCACAAGATCTAGTTTCGTTCAAGTAACGGATTCTAGCCAACTGAAAGGATCTTCTGATCAATCTAGAGATCATTTGGATTCCATTAGTAATGAGGATTCAGAATATCACATATTGATTAATCAAAGAGAGATTCAACAACGAAAAGAAAGATCGATTCTTTGGGATCCTTCCTTTCTTCAAACGGAACGCAAAGAGATAGAATCAGGCCGATTCCCGAAATGCCTTTCTGGATATTCCTCAATGTCCCCGCTATTCACGGAACATGAGAAGCAAATGATTAATCATCTATTTCCAGAAGAAATCGAAGAATTTCTTGGGAATCCTACAAGATCCGTTCGTTTTTTTTCTCTGATAGATGGTCAGAATTTCATCTGGGTTCGAATCATACTGAGAGGTCCACTAGAGATCAGAAATTGTTGAAGAAACAACAAGATCTTCATTTTGTCCCTTCCAGGCGATCGGAAAATAAAGATATGGTTAATATATTCAAGATATTTACATATTTACAAAATACTGTCTCAATTCATCCTATTTCACCAGATCCGGGATGTGATATGGTTTCGAAGGATGAACCGGATATGGAGAGTTCCAATAAGATTTCATTCTTGAACAAAAATCCTTTTTTTGATTTATTTCATCTATTCCATGACTGGAATAGAGGAGGATACATGTTACACTACGATTTTAAATCAGAAGATAGATTTCAAGAAATGGCAGATCTATTAACTCTATAATAACCGAGCCGGATCTGGTGTATCATAAGAGATTTGTCTTTTCTATTGATTCCTACAGATTGGATCAAAAATAATTCTTGAATGAGGCCAGGGATGAATCGAAAAAGAAATCTTTATTGGTTCTACCTCCTATTTCTTATGAAGAGAATGAATCCTTTTCTCGAAGGATCAAAAAAAAATGGCTTCGGATCTCCTGTGGGAATGATTTGGAAGATCCAAAACCAAAAATAGTGGTATTTGCTAGCAACAACATAATGAAGGCAGTCACTCAATATAGATTGATCCGAAATCTGATTCAAATCCAATATAGTAACTATGGGTACATAAGAAATGTATTGAATTGATTCTTTTTAATGAATAGATCCGATCACAACTTCGAATATGGATTTCAAAGGAATCAAATAGGAAAGAATACTCTGAATCATAGAACCATAATGAAATATACGGTCAACCAATATTTATCGAATTTGAAAAAGAGTAAAAAGAAATGGTTCGAGCCTCTTATTTTTATTTCTCGAACCGAGAGATCCTGTCACGACCCCAAATCCCCGGTCGTGATGGCGCCCAACACGATGCTAGGCAAGCCCGACCAATTCATCACTCACAATTCCTTAAGTAGAATTCATTACCACTTAATAGGATTAAATGCCAAATTAACATGATTATGACTCTGTAGCAATAGATAAACAGTACGGAAAACTCCATAAAATATCACTATAAATCCCACCGATCTGGTGTCACGAGCCGAGAGCCTCTATTACTAGTTTGTGTAACAACCTATACATAGAGTGGTCCCGAATGCGGAAAATAAAGAGGATAAGGGGAGAAATCGGGTCATGCGAACGCCATGCAGCTAACTCGATGACTCCGGAATAAGCTAAACAGCAGCAGAAA